>NW_026783452.1:626428-939642 GCF_949774975.1 Lagenorhynchus albirostris | reverse complement strand
GCATAATGAGTGGATTCAGGTATGATGATTCTAACTGAAATAAGTCACACAGAAAAAGAAACATCATAAGATATCACTAATACACGGAATGTAAACTTGGCTACACAGGAACTGAATTACAAAACAGAACAGGGTCTCAAATTTAGAAAACCAACTTATGCTTGCTTAAGGGGAAAGGTGAGTTGGGGTGCTGCATAAAACCAGAGATTGAAATGAGCACAGATAAAGTTCCTTAAGCCAAATATGGAATAGACAAGAGCTACTCCTTGCTCAACGAAATGGACTCAACACCCCATATTAAACGCCTAAGAATGTACCTGACTAGGAAGTATCTTAAAACCTATGGATTGCTATGTTTCCGAAAGAGAAGCAAGCGTGTGTACAGGGGCATAAACGCAGCAGTGATAGGATTGGAGACGTTCGGTGAGCAAATGAAGACCCTTTGAAGTCATATTGCATGGTACCCATTCCACGGGTCTCAACTCTCCAGGTTGAAGGCATTCTTCCTTCAGCTAAAACATGCATGTGGAACCCAGAGTATGATCAACCGTGTGATCGGGAGACGTGTTCCAATATGTGTCAGTTTTCGTCCCCTGGTACTCGGGTGCAACATTCCGGACGCTTTACTAACACTCTCCCGACTTGCAGAGTCAGTGCCTTTAACCTCCTGTTTGGCCCAGTTTGCAATTTCTGCGGAAGATGAACAGGAATAGGGAGAACCAATGACAGACTAGCTGGAGGTGTCTGGACGGGCAAATTTAACTCTCATTTCCCACCAGGAAGAGGAATTAACCAAAGGCTCAGCGTGCCGTGCCGGAACCAGATTAGGGCCTGAAGCCATCCTGCGGTGTTGCGGCCAGCTCACGAGAATGCGAGTTGAAGAAAGGAGCTCAGGGGCACTGTAATTCACAAACCTGCAGAGTTATAAATGACAGCTATCGTCCAAAAATATACTGAAGTAAGGCTGCCAAGAGGACTTGAAAGCGGGGCAGAATTGCAGGAAACCGATTTCAGGAGGTAGACTGGAATTGCATTTAAAGCACAGGAAAAGAGGCAGAACGTCCACAATGATGCACTTGGCCAAAAATGGCATATGCGTTTTTTCCTGAATATATTCAGGAAAAAACGCATACGCCCTTTTTGGCCAACCAAGCAAGCTTGCAAAGGAAATCTGCACTACAATGAAGTCTCACTTCCCCCCGGTCAAAAGGGCCATCTGAAAAAAGTGTAAAATCCAGAAAGGCAGGACAGGCCATGGAGAACTGGGAGCCTTGTTATGCTGATGGGCGGGATGTAAATTGCCAACAGCCACTCGGGAGAAGTGTATGGTGTTTCCTGAAACATCTATAAAACAAAGCAACAGAGCCTAGGGCACTTCCACTTATGGTCCTATAGATTAGGGAAATTAAAATCAAAAAGACACAGCCACCCCAAAGGTTGGGACGGCTCTGTTTACAAGAACCTGGTTTACGGTACAAGTTCAATATCGCAGAAAGTGAAAAATGGATAAAGAAGTTGTGGTACTTACGTACAATGCAGTATCACTCAGCAATGAAATCTATGTCATCAGGCCCGTAGCAGCATAATGAGTGGATTCAGGTATGATGATTCTAACTGAAATAAGTCACACAGAAAAACAAACATCATAAGATATCACTAATACACGGAATGTAAACTTGGCTACACAGGAACTGAATTCCAAAACAGAACAGGGTCTCAAATTTAGAAACCCAACTTATGCTTGCTTAAGGGGAAAGGTGAGTTGGGGTGCTGCATAAAACCAGAGATTGAAATGAGCACAGATAAAGTTCCTTAAGCCAAATATGGAATAGACAAGAGCTACTCCTTGCTCAACGAAATGGACTCAACACCCCATATTAAACGCCTAAGAGTGTACCTGACTAGGAAGAATCTTAAAACCTATGGATTGCTATGTCTCCGAAAGAGAATCAAGCGTGTGTACAGGGGCATAAACGCAGCAGTGATAGGATTGGAGAAGTTCGGTGAGCAAATGAAGACCCTTTGAAGTCATATTGCATGGTACCCATTCCACGGGTCTCAACTCTCCAGGTTTAAGGCATTCTTCCTTCAGCTAAAACATGCATGTGGAACCCAGAGTATGATCAACCGTGTGATTGGGAGACGTGTTCCAATATGTGTCAGTTTTGGTCCCCTGGTACTCGGGTGCAACATTCCAGACGCTTTACTAACACTCTCCCGACTTGGAGAGTCAGTGCCTTTAACCTCCTGTTTGGCCCAGTTTGCAATTTCTGCGGAAGATGAACAGGAATAGGGAGAACCAATGACAGACTAGCTGGAGGTGTCTGGATGGGCAAATTTAACTCTCATTTCGCACCAGGAAGAGGAATTAACCAAAGGCTCACCGTGCCGTGCCGGAACCAGATTAGGGCCTGAAGCCATCCTGCGGTGTTGCGGCCAGCTCACGAGAAAGCGAGTTGAAGAAAGGAGCTCAGGGGCACTGTAATTCACAAACCTGCAGAGTTATAAATGACAGCTATCGTCCAAAAATATACTGAAGTAAGGCTGCCAAGAGGACTTGAAAGCGGGGCAGAATTGCAGATAACCGATTTCAGGAGGTAGACTGGAATTGCATGTAAAGCATAGGAAAAGAGGCAGAACGTCCACAATGATGCACTTGGCCAGAAAGAGCGTATGCGTTTTTGCCTGAATATATTCAGGAAAAAACGCATACGCCCTTTTTGGCCAACCAAGCAAGCTTGCAAAGGAAATCTGCACTACAATGAAGTCTCACTGCCCCACGCTCAAAAGGGTCATCTCAAAAAAGTGTAAAATCCAGAAAGGCAGGACAGGCCATGGAGAACTGGGAGCCTTGTTATGCTGATGGGCGGGATGTAAATTGCCAACAGCCACTCTGGAGAAGTGTATGGTGTTTCCTGAAACATCTAAGAAACAAAACAACAGAGCCTAGGGCACTTCCACTTATGGTCCTATAGCTTAGGGAAATTAAAATCAAAGAGACACAGCCACCCCAAATTTTGGGACGGTTCTGTTTACAAGAACCTCGTTTATGGTACAAGTTCAATATCACAGAAAGCGAAAAATGGATAAAGAAGTTGTGGTACTTACGTACAATGCAATATCACTCGGCAATGAAATCTATGTCATCAGGCCCGTAGCAGCATAATGAGTGGATTCAGGTACGATGATTCTAAGTGAAATAAGTCACACAGAAAGAGAAACTTCATAAGATATCACTACTACATGGAATGTAAACTTGGCTACACAGGAACTGAATTACAAAACAGAACAGGGTCTCAAATGTAGAAAACCAACTTATGCTTGCTTAAGGGGAAAGGTGAGTTGGGGTGCTGCATAAAACCAGAGATTGAACTTCCACAGATACCGTTCCATAAGCCAAATATATAATAGACAATAGCTACTCCTTGTTCAACGAAGTGAACTCAACACCCCATATAAAACGCTTAAGAATATACCTGACTAGTAAGAATCTTAAAACCTATGGATTTATATGTCTCCGAAAGAGAATCAAGCGTGTGTACAGCGGCATAAACGCAGCAGTCATAGGATTGATGAGGATCGGTGAGCAAATGCAGACCCTTTGAAGTCTTATTGCATGCTACCCATTCCACGGGTCTCAACTCTCCAAGTTTAAGGGATTCTTCCTTCAGCTAAAACATGCATGTGGAACCCAGAGTATGATCCACCGTGTGTTCGGGAAACGTGTTCAAATGTGTCTCAGTTTTCGTCCCCTGGTACTCGGGTGCAACATTCCACAAGCTTTACTAACACTCTCCCCACTTGGAGAGTCAGTGCCTTTAACCTCCTGTTTGGCCCAGTTTGCAATTTCTGCGGAAAATGAACAGGAATAGGGAGAACCAATGAGAGACTAGCTAGAGGTGTCTGGACGGGCAAATTTAACTCTCATTTCCCACCAGGTAGAGGAATGAACCAAAGGCTCAGCGTGCCGTGCCAGAACCACACTAGGGTCTGAAGCAATCCTGCGGTGTTGCGGCCAGCTCACAAGAAAGCGAGTTGAAGAAAGGAGCTCAGGGGCACTGTCATTCACAAACCTGCAGAGTTATAAATGACAGCTATCGTCCAAAAATATATTGAAGGAAGGCTGCCAAGAGGACTAGAAAGCGGGGCAGAATTGCAGGAAACCGATTTCAGGAGGTATCGGGAGTCGGTCTTAAAGCATAGGAAAAGAGACAGAACTTGGAAAATAATGCACTTGGCAAAAAAGGGCATATGTGTTTTATCCAGAGCTCTCATAACTGAGGGGAGGAGATTCCCAGCAGCCTCCAACTGCCACCTGAGGTCTCACATTGCCAAGGCAACATGAGCAAGCCAGGCAGGAGTTACCTCACAGCAGAGGTCCCACCTCACAGAAGGGTGAGAAACCCAGCCAACCTCAGACTCTCACCAGAGGGCCTACATCACCAAGGGGATGGGAACCAGGCAGGAGTGTCTTCACACCAGTGGGGCCACATCATCGAAAGGTGAGGTACTCAGCACATGTGTCCTCAAACCAGAGGACCCACATCTCCAAGGGCCTCGGAGTGAGGCAGGCAGGAGTAGCCTCACAACACTGGGCCCATAGAATAAAAAAGTGAGGAATCCAGCAGTTGGAACCTCCCAGTAGGCGGCCCAGAGCACCGAGGCTATGGGATCCAGGCCACTCTGAACTCACAGAAGAGGGCCCATGTCATGAAACTGAGCAACCCAGCCATTGGGACCTCATCCCAATGGAAATGTGATGTGAGCAGGAGGCCCACATCCCCATGGGGATGGAAATCTGGTAGGAGTGTCCTCGCACCACTGAGAACATATCAGAAAATTTTGGGCGACCAGCAGTTAGGGCCTGACGCCAGAGGACCCTCATCACCAAGGGAAGGAGGCTCCCAGCAGGCTCCAACTGCCACCAGAGGGCTGACGTCGCCAAGGCGATGTGTGCCAACCAGGCACGAATGACCTCACAGCAGAGGGCCCACCTCAGAGAAGTGTGACGAACCCAGTCAGGATCAGACTCGCACCAGAGGGCCCACATCACCAAATGGATTGGAACCAGGCAGGAGTGTCCTCACATGAGTAGGGCCACATCATCTAAAGGTGAGGAACCCAGAACATGTGGCTTCAAACCATAGGACACCCATCACCAAGGGGCTGGGAGTGAGGCAGGCAGGAGGAGCCTCATAACAGAGCGCCCAAAAATAAGAAAGGTGAGGAATCCAGCATTTGGAACCTCCCAGCAGGCGGCCCAGAGCACAGAGGCTAGGGGATCCAGGCCGGAGTGAACTAACACCAGACAGCCCACATCATGAAACTGTGAGCAACCCAGACATTGGGACCTCAGAGCAGAAGGCCCACATCCCCATAGTGATGGGAACATGACAGGAGTGTCCTGGCATCACTGGGCTCACATCAGAAAACTTGGGGTGCTCAGAAGTTAGGGCCTGACGCTAGAGGGCACTCATCACCGAGAGGAGGAGGCTCCCAGCAGGCTCCAGCTGCCACCAGAGGGCCAACGTCGCCAAGGCGATGTGTGCCAGCCCGGCAGGAGTGACCTCACAGCAGAGGGCCCACCTCACAGAAGGGTGAGGAACACAGCCAGGATCAGACTCTCACCAGAGGGCCCACATCACCAAGGGGATGGGAACCAGGCAGGAGTGTCCCCACACCAGTGGGACATCATCATCTTAAGGTGAGGATCCCAGCACATGTGTCCTCAAACCAGAGGAACCACATCACCAAGGGGTTCGGAATGAGGCTGGCAGGACCGGCCTCACAACACAGGGTCCATAGAATATAAAAGTTGAGGAATCCAGCAGTTGGAACCTCCCAGCAAGCGGCCCAGAGCACCAAGGCTATGGGATCCAGGCCGCAGTGAACTCACAGCAGAGGGCCCACATCATGAACCTGTGAGCAGCCCAGCCGTTGGGACCTCAGAACAGAAGGCCCACATCCCCATGGGAATGGGAACCTGGCTGGAGTGTCCTCGCACCACTGGGCGCACATCAGAAAATGTGGGGAGCCCACCATTTAGGGCCTGATGCCAGAGGGCCGTCATCACCGAGAGGAGGAGGCACCCTGCATGCTCCAACTGCCACCAGAGGGCTCATGTCTCCAAGGTGACGTGTGCCAGCCAGGCAGGAGTGACCTCACAGCAGAGGGCCTACCTCACAGAACGTTGAGGAACCCAGCCAGGATTAGACTCTCGCCAGAGCGCCCACCTCACCAAGGGGATGGGAACCCGGCAGGAGTGTCCTCACACGAGTGGGGCCACATCATCGAAAGGTGAGGAACGCAGCACATGTGGCCTCAAGCCATAGGGCAGTCATCACCAAGGGGCTGGCAGTGAGGCAGTCAGGAGGAGCCTCACAACAGAGGGCACATAGAATAAAAAAGTTGAGGAATCCAGCAGTTGGAACCTCCCAGCAGGTGGCTCAGAGCACCGATGATAAGGGATCCTTGCCGGAGTGAACTCACAGCAGAGGGCCCACATCATGGTACTGTGAGCAAGCCAGCCGTTTTGACCTCAGAGCAGAAGGCCCATATCCCCATGGGGAAGGGAACATGGCAAGAGTGTCCTCACTCACTTGGCGCACATCAGAAAATGTGGGGAGCCCAGCAGTTATGGCCTAAGGCAAGAGGGCCCTCATCACCGAGGGGAGGAGGATCCCAGCACACTCCAACTGCCACCAGAGGGCCCATGTCACCAAGGTGACGTGTGCAAGACAGGCATGATTGACCTCACAGCAGAGGGCCCACCTCACAGAAGGGTGAGGAACCCAGCCAGGATCAGATTCTCACCTGAGGGCCCACATCAGCAAGGGGATGGGAACCAGTCAGGACAGTCTTCCCTCCAGTGGGGCCACATCATCAAAAGGTGCGGAACCCAGCACATGTGGCCTCAAATCAGAGGACACATATCACAAAGGGAATGGGAGTGAAGCAGGCAGGAGTAGCCTAAAAACAGAGGGCCCAAAGAATAAGAAAGGTGAGGAATCCAGCAGTTGGAACCTCCCAGCAGGTGGCCGAGAGCACAGAAGCTATGGGATGCAGGCAGGAGTGAACTAACAGCAGAGAGCCCACATCATGAAACTGTGAGCAACCCAGGCATTGGGACCTCAGAGCAGAAGGCCCACATCCCAATGGGGATGTGAACCTGGCTGGAGTGTCCTCGCACCACTGGGCGCACATCACAAAATGTGGGGAGCCCAGCAGTTAGGGCCTGACGCCAGAGGGCCCTCATCACCAAGGGGAGGAGGCCCCCAGCAGGCTCCAAGTGCCACCAGAGGGCTCATGTCCACAAGGCGAGGTGAGCAAGCCAGGCAGGAGTGACCTCACAGCGGACGGCCCACATCACAGATGGGTGAGGAACCCAGCCAGGATCAGACTCTCAACAGAGGGCCCACATCACCAAGGGGATATGAACCAGGCAGGAGTCTCCTAAGACCATTGGTCCCACATCATCGAAAGGTGAGGAACCCAGCACATGTGGCCTCAAACCAGACGACACACATCACGAAGGGGCTGGGAGTGAGGCAGGCAGGAGGATCCTCACAACAGAGGGCCCAAAAAATTAAAAAAGTGAGGAATCCAGCAGTTGGAACCTCCCAGCAGGCGGCCAAGAGCACAGAGGCTATGGGATCCAGGCCTCTGTGAACTAACACCAGAGAGCCCACATCATGAAAATGTGAACAACCCAGCCGTTGGGACCTCAGAGCAGAAGGCCCACATCCCCATGGAGATGGGATCCTAAGAGGAGTGCCAAAGCATCACTGGGCTCACTAAGAAAAGTTGGTGAGCCCAGCAGTTAGGGCCTGACGCAAGAGGGCCCTCAACACCGGGGGGAGGAGATTCCCAGCACGCTCCAACTGCCACCACACGGCTGACTTCACCAAGGCAATGTGTGCCAGCCATGCAGGAGTGACCTATCAGCAGAGGGTCTCCCTCACAGAAGGGTGAGGAACACAGCCAGGAACAGACTCTCACCAGGGGGTCCACATAACCACGTGGATGAGAACCAGGCAGGAGTGTCCTCACACTAGTGGGGCCACATCATCGAAAGGTGAGACACCCAGCAAAGGTGGCCACAAACCAGAGGACCCACATCACCAAGGGGTTGAGAGTGAGGTAGGTGTCTGGACGGGCATATTTAACACTCATTTCCCACCAGGAAGAGGAATTAACCAAAGACTCAGCGTGCCGTGCCGGAACCAGATTAGGGCCTGAAGCAGTCTTGCGGGTTTGCGGCCAGCTCACAAGAAAGCGAGTTGAAGAAAGGAGCTCAGGGGCACTGTAATTCACAAACCTGCAGAGTTATAAATGACAGATAACGTCCAAAAATATATTGAAGTAAGGCTGCGAAGAGGGCTTGAAAGCAGGGCAGAATTTCAGGAAACCGATTTCAGGAGGTAGACTGGATTTGCATTTAAAACATAGGAAAAGAGGCAGAACATCGACAATGATGCACTTGGCAAAAAAGGGCGTATGAGTTTGTTCCTGAATATATTCAGGAAAAAACACATACGCCCTTTTTGGCAAACCAAGCAAGCTTGCAATGGAAATCCGAACTACTATGAAGTGTCACTTCCCCCCGGTCTAAAGGGCCATCTGAAAAAAGTGTAAAATCCAGAAAGGCAAGACAGGCCATGGGGAAAAAGGAGTCTTGTTATGCTGATGGGTGGGATGTAAATTGCCAACAGCCACTCTGGAGAAGTGTATGGTGTTTCCTGATACATCTGGAAAACAAAGCAACAGAGTCTAGGGCATTTCCACTTATGGGCCTATAGCTTAGGGAAATTAAAATAAAAAAGACACAGCCACCCCAAAATTCGGGACGGCTGTGTTTACAGGAACCTCTTCTACAGTTCAAGTTAAATATCCCAGAGAACAAATAATTGATAAAGAAGGTGCGGTACTTACGTACAACAGAATACCACTCAGCAATGAAATCTGTGTCACCAGGCCTGTACCAGCATAATGAGTGGATTGAGGCACGATGATTCTAAGTGAAATAAGTCCCACAGAAAAAGAAACATCATAAGGTATCACTAATGCACGGAATGTAAACTTGGCTACACATGAACTGAATTACAAAACAGAACAGGGTCTCAAGTTTAGAAAACCAACTTATGCTTGCTTAAGGGGAAAGGTGAGTTGGGGTGCTGCATAAAACCAGAGTTTGAAATTAGCACAGATACCGTTCCATAAGCCAAATATGTAATAGACAAGACCTACCCCTTGCTCAACGAAATGGACTCAACAATGAGGTATCACCTCACACCTGTTAGAATGGGCATCATCTGAAAATCTACAAACAACAAATGCTGGAAAGGGTGTGGAGAAAAGGAAGCCTCTTTCACTATTGTTGGGAATATAAATTGATACAGTCACTATGGAGAACAATATGGAGTTTCTTAAGAAACTAATAATAGAATTACCCTATGATACAGCAATCCCAGTACTGGACATATACCCAGACAAAACCATAAATCAAAAAGAGACATTCACCGCAATGTTCATTGCATCTCTATTTACAATATCGAGGTAATGGAAGCAACCTAAATGCCCACAGACAGACGAATGCATAAAGATGTGGTACATATATAAAGTGGAATATTACTAAGCCATGAAAGGAATGAAATTGGGTCATTTGTAGAGACGTCGATGGATCTAGAGACTGTCATACAGAGTGAAGTAAGTCAGAAAGAGAAAAACAAATCTTGTATATTCATGCATATATGTGGAACCTAGAAAAACTGTACAGATGAACCATTTTGCAAGGAATAAATAGAGCAACAGATGTAGACAACAATCGTATGGACACAAGGGGGGAAAGCTCTTGAGGGTGTGGTGGTGGGAGGAGTTGAGAGATTGGGATTGGCATGTAAACATTTATATGTATAAAATAGATAACCAATAAGAACCTGCTGTATAAAAATATAAAATAAAATTCAAAATTAAAAAGAAATAAAATTTAAAAAATAAAACAGAAAAAACAATTATTCCCTTCACATACATGTATTTATATGAATAAATTATTTCCATGCTTATATCTGTAAATACAAAAAAGAGGAATAAAATCTACCTTGAACCAAAAATGAAAAAGAGAAAAAAAAAACAGAACCCACCAGTTACACAGAGGAAAACTGTATCAGGGCACTTGCTCCAGTTGTAAACAATTCTGAAGTTGGTCAGTGGTGGGGAATCGTCTCCCATTCAGCCAGCAGCCCCCACACAACAAGCGTCCTCATTGCAAAGCTGGGGCACCGTGCCGAGGCATCTGTGAGTAAACGTGAGCTGAGCCCCAGGCCAGTTGCTGCTGAACTGTTCCCACCCTTCCCAGGTAAGACACCTGAATATATACAAGGACTTGAAAGCCTAGAGGAAGGGCCATGGAGCCACACGAGTGACAGCATGCCAGCCGACTTGGTGCCTGCAGGCCAGCCAGGATGGTCCTGGCCCTGGGTGCTCTTCTGGAAGATTTCCATTTCCCTGCCTGAGATACCCGTCCTGTCCCTGCCCCCACTGCTTTTTTCCTTCCTCACCTCTGCCCAGGGAGAAATTCCAGCAGCAGGTATGGGTGACACATCCTCTTCTTTAGCAGGTGGCAGCCTGGCAACTGCTGCAGAAAGTCCAGCAGAGCCCCACTCACACTGGGCCACCCACAAAGCCGTGGCCTCTCACTCCCTCCCACCAGCCCAGCCCCGAGACTGCTGACAGGGCAGAGAAAATGGCGTCAGGCACAGCTGCAGGGGCTCTTGCTGCCTGGAGTGGTATTTATGTTGATCTCAGCCCCCGCACACCTGGGGAGGGCAGGCCGGCACGGTAAGGCTGCCCAGGTCAGCCAATCATCACCCCTCAGGGGCTCACAGTTGAAGAAAATGGAACTTGCTGAACCGGCCAGGTCCAAGGAACAGGTGTGGGCTCCTGAGAGTCAGGATAGACAAGGGGCTGCAGCTTTGGCTTGTTTTCTAATCATTTTATCTGGCCCATGAGTGGGAGACAACTTCAAGAAAACCCTCTCCTAATGAGAGGAACCCAGGAGTCAGGGAGAGGAGGGGTGGGTGGTGGTTGGAGACAGAGGCCTGGTGCCCTGGGTGCAGTGGAAGTGTCTGGAAGACCAGGTGGAGGGAGGCCACACAGAGTGATGCCCAGGGTCACAGACCTGTCGGAGCTGCTGTTTGTTAGTTCAAGTCCTGCTCTGAGGTGCTCTGTGTCAGCTCTGAGCGACAGGTGAGCTGGGGGTGCTCTTCAATGAGGGCTATGTGCACGGTTCCTGTGTGCCCAGCCCTGCCACGGTACCTGCAAGGGTAGCTCTGTATCCTGGGAGGGGCCTGACCATGAGAGCCCCGTGGGCTGGGTTGGGGGTGGGGTACCTGCCCAGGAGAGCTCCATATCCTGGGATTGGCCTGACCACGAGAGCCCCATGGGCTGCTGGGGACCTTGTAAAGGATGTCAGGACAGTCAGTGAAGCCACCGAGGATATACCTCCAGTTGCTCCTGATTCCTACACCCTGCTGGTCATTCTACCAACCACCAGGACGTGGTATTCTGTATTAGTCTTCAATGATGCCTTCTTTTGTATTCCATTAGTCCCAGAGTCACAAGAAATTTTGGCTTGTGAGTGGCAGGACTCAACATACAACTAAAACAATACTTCCGGGCCGTCTTGCCCCAAGGGTTCAAAAATTCCCACACCATCTTTGGGGAAAGCTTAGCTAAAGACCGAAAAGTTCTACCTCTGGAAAAGGAAACCCTCCTTCAATATGCAGATGACATTCTGATCGCCAGCCCTACTAAGGAGGCCTCTGAACTACCAAGCCAATAAAGGATAGAAGTTGTCCAAGAAAAAGCTCAAATATCACAGACTGCGGTGACCTGCCTGGGCTTCATTCTCACACAAGGTCGGAGAAGCCCATCCCAGGAAAGGGAAGAAACCATTTGCAGCCTTACCCCTTTCTAAAACTAGAAGACAGCTTAGGGGTTCCTGGGGAGGCCAGGGTTTGCTGCTTCTGGATCCCTAACTACAGTCTACTAGCTGGGCCTCTATATGAAACACTGAAAGGAAAAGATGATGATCCTTTTGAACAGAATCCAGAAGTGGCCTTTCAAGAATGGAAAGAGCAGTCAATTCAGACCCTTGCCCTGGAACTCCCTAATTGAGCTAAACCCTTTGACCTTTCCATTCCCGGTGAAAGGTGAATCGCCATTGGAGAATTAGTGCAAAAACTGGGACCACTTGAAATGGAACAACGCAAGAATGCCATCCAGGTAGGATAAACTACAGTCACCAAGGGGCTTGGCCCACTGCCACATCTGGCCAAGATACTGGCGGTATCTAAAAACCTGGAAATCAGCAGCCCAAAAGGCCACCTCCCTCCTAAGGGAAAAGGACCCCACGTGGTGATCCTAATCACCAACCATGCCCTGAAGTTGCAGGGTTCGCTCCGTGGGCACACCGACCTCGGGTGAGGAGGCCCTCCAACTCCAACATCCAGAGAGATAACCGGGGGCAACAGGGCACCATGACGACTCGTGTGAACATCACTTGACCTGGAGTTTCTCTCATAAAACAACAATAGTGTGTCCCGAAGGAGTAGACTACTGCTTGCAGGACTTACTGCACCCGGAGGGGAGCTAATAATCTTGGTGGGGGAACCGTATATCACACTGTCACCATAGAAAAGCCTACAGACACCGTGATGATGGTGGCCAATAAGACCGGCTGGACTCCTGTTTACTTCAAAAGGCTGTTGACTCAGTGGCCATCATGGTCCTTGATCACCACTGACCCTGGACTGTCTGGGAGTTGAGCGGGCAAGGCTCTGACACCTGGTGCTGTTTTTACGTTAATTCAGGGGCCTAATTGAAGAAAGAGCAGACTACTGGTCAGAGCATCTAGGCTGGCAGAAACGGTCAGCCTAAGGTGGCCGAACAAATGTGGGGCGGGGTGAAATCGGCCCCCACAGCGTCTCTGCACATCTCTTTCCTGGACCCTCAAAGGTCATTAGAATCTATAACACTTCCAATGCTGGTGCTCAGGCGGACGAGCAGGGAGGCAGGGGTCCTGGGGCCAATCAACGTCACCTGGAGGCTGCTGGGGAGAAGTTCTGACCCTCGTCCCCTGGTATGAGGGCTCCCAACTCAGCACTCAGCAGTTACAGAAGAAGGGTCTGCACCCTCAGCACTCCAAGAATGAGGAACGGGACAAAAGGCAGAGGAGGGGTTTGTCCCCAGCAAAGCCCATTAAAAATCCCTGGGAGATAAAAATAGAATCTGGGCAATAAAGTCAAGTCTGACCTTTTTTATCCTTTGTGCTTTGTCTAATTTCACGTGCTCCTAGGGTCCCGCATGCAGAGGTTCCACACCCGGCACTTCAGACCAGATTTCCTAGTGCAGAATGGCTGGGTCGACACCTCAGCTCCTGGGGCCCAGTGCAGACTCCGAGATATAGAGCCTGAGCTGCAGCCAACCCGGCCCTCGAGAGCTCCGCCCCCTCCCTCCCACTGACTCTGACAGGATCTCTACACAGCAGCCCAGCCCACAGCCCACGGGGTAGTGCATGCTCTCACCTCTCCATTCTCTGATCAAAATATAAAGTTTCCTTTGCTTGGGAACCAAACTCAGTCTCGATCTGTTGGCCCCAATGACACTGGGCAGGGGGACACTTGTTGGGGTCCACTCTGGAGGATCAGTAACAGAAATTGAGACTATTGTAACTTCAATGAACAGATGTGTGAGCCAAACTGTAGTTAACATAGAACAGTTTAGAAGGCTCGGGTAAAATAAGATGTTTCTAACACTTCCATTTGATATTTCCATCACTTTATCATAAGCAAGTTCAGTGAAAAGGTTTGTCTTATTTGTCAGGTCAACATTAGAGAAATAAAGTGATTTCTTTCCAAGGATGTACATCTAATAATCTTGGTTAAAGCTTCAATCTTGTTTTAAATGCTTTTCCATTGAAAATGATACCTCTCTTTCAGCTCCCCCATTTCTGAGAAGTATAAAATCTTATAATTTATTATTATCAAAGGGGAAAGGTGGGAGGAGGGATAAATTAACAGTTTGGAATTAACACATACACACTGCTATGTATAAAGTAGATCATCAACAAGGAACTACTGTATAGCACAGGGAACTACACTCAATATTTTGCAATAACCTATAAGGGGAAATAATCGGAAAAAGAATAGATATTTTTATTGACATCATCTATCAATGACAGTTAAAGTGTAACCTAAGGGAAGCCGGTGGTGAGTGCTTCTGACCCTGAAGACTTCAATCATCTAAAGTTTGGACTCTGCCTACTTCCCAAGGCCCTTAATGAACATATGTGTAGCCGTAGCTTAAAAAACTCCCCAGTTTGGGTTTCGGGGAGACACTGATTTTGAAAAAGCCCTGGTGTTCTCCTTACATGAATGGGACTCTTCCTACTGCTAAAACATGTCTGTCACATCCAGAGGATGGTATACCGTCTGATCGGGAAGAGTTTGGAAAAGGCATCTCATCTCCTCATCTCCTGGTGCTCGGGTTTACCCCTCCAGCGTCTTTACTAACAGTCTCCCCACTTGGAGATGTCAGCACTGTCAACATCCTGTTGCGTACAGTTTGGAATTTGTCCAGAGGATGAAGCGGAAGGATGAGGAACAATGAGAGACAAGTCCTAGGTGTTCAGACAGGCACATGTCACTCTAATTTCCAATCAGGAAGACGAATTGACCAAAGGCTAGGGTTGCCCATGGAAACAGTGTAGGGCTTGAGGAAATCCCACTGCTTTGTGGCCAGTTCCCATAAACACAAGTTGAACAATGGAACTCAGGGGCAGTAAAATTCACGAAACTGCAGAGTTGAAAATATCTATCACTGAAAAATGTCTTGAGGAAAGTCAGAGAAAAGGATTGGTAAGCAAGGGAGAATGGCAGGAAAGGGATTTGAGGAGGTAGAAAGGACTCGCCATTAAGCACAAGAAAAGGGGCTGAACATTGCCAACATTGCAGTTGGCCAAAAAGGCTGTATGCGTTTTTTTCTGTATATATTCAAGAAAAGGGCATACACTTTTCTAGCCAACCAAACAGGTGGGCACTGGAAATCAATACTACAAAAGATATCACTTCGCATCAGTCAGAAGAGCCATCCTCATAAAGTGTAAACACCAGAAATGCAGGACAGGGCAAGGAGAAGAGGGAGCCCTGTGAGGCTTATAGTGGAAATGTATATTGCCAACGGCCATTCTGGAGAAGTGTATTGTGTTTACTAAAGCATCTAAAAAATGAGCTACAGAGCATAGGGCACTTGCACTCATGGGCGTATATCTTGGGAAAAACAAAAATCGAGAGGACACAGGCACCCCAATGTTTACTGCCTCTCTGTTTAAAAGATCCTCGACTAGGATAGAACTTAAATGTCTCTGGAGGGAAAAAATGGATAGAGATGTGGTACTTATGTAGAGTGGAATATTACTCAGCCTGGAAATCAATGAAATATGGCCAGTTGTAACAACTCCGGAGGAGTTACGTATGATCATTCTAAGTGACAGAATTCAAAAAGAAAAAGACACATATCATAAGATATCACTTAAAGGTGGAATCCAACATGGCTACACATGAAATAAATTACAAAACAAAAACATAGTCAAATATGTAGAAAACACGCATAAGGCTGCTAAAGGGGAAAGGTGGGGGGCGTGAGGCATCATCCAGGAGGTTGAAATTAGCAAAGATACCATTCCAAATACCAAACTGATAATCAACAAGGCCTACACGGTAGCTAAAAGAACTGCACTCAGCACTCCCAAGTCACCGGAAAAGAATATCTATGACTGGTAAGAATCTGAAAAAGAATTTATTGATGTCTCTCTGTACGTGAATCAAGTGGATGTACAGCAGCAAGAAACAGAGCTTTGAAAATCAGCTGTAACCAATATAGTAATAAATTGAAAAAAATAAACGACAGAGAGACAGAGAAAACCTCTTACAACTTTCCCTCAGGGACGGTGATGCAACATGGATTGAACACATCTAGACCCACAGCAGGATGAGTCATAAGGCTGGAAACTGTTCACGCTAAGAGAAATGTGAGGTTGGGTGAGGAAATACACACCCTTTAAAGTAATACTACCTGGTACCCATTCAATGGGTCCCAAATCTGCAGGTTCAAGGAATCTTCCTACAGCTAAAACATGCATGGAAAACCCAGAGGACTGTACACCATGTGATCGGGAGATGTGTCTAAAATGCACCTCATTTATCCTCTCCTGGTGCTCCTGTTCATCATTCCAGCCACGTTACTTAGAATCTCCCCACTTAGAGAATCAGCACATTTAAAGTTCTGTTTCACACATTTTGCAAATTGTGAGGAGGATGAACGGGAAGAGGGGGAACCAATGAGAGAATAGTTGTAGGGGTTTGGACGGGCACATGTCACTCTAATTTCCCATTAAGAATAAGAATTAAATAAAGGCTCAGCCCGCCTCGCCAGAGCCAAAATAGGGCCTGAAACAATCCTGCGGGTTTGAGGCCAGCTCACAAAATAGCAACTTAAAAAATGGAGCTCAGGGTCACTGCAATTCACAAACCTGCAGAGTTATAAATGAAAACTAACGTCCAAAATATGTTGAGGTAAGGCAAAGAAGAGGATCTGAATGCAAGACAGAATTGCAAGAAACAGATTTCAAGAGATAGATTGGACTCGTCTTTAAAGCACATGAAAAGCGGCAGAATTTCGACAATGATGCAGTTGGCCCAAAAGGGAGTATGCGTTTTTTCCTGAATATATCCAGGAAAAAACGCATACGCACTTTATGGGCAACCAAGCAAGCAAGCAATGCAAATGTGCACAACAAAGAAGTCTCATTTCCCACCGGTCAAAAGGGCCATCCGAAAAAATTGTAAAAACCAGAAATGCAGGACAGGCCATGGAGAACAGGGAGCCTTTATACGCTGATGGACAGTGTGTGAACTGCCGAGAGCCACTCTGGAGAAGTGTATGGTGGTTCCTAAATCATCTAAAAAACAGAGCTACAGAGCATAGGGCACTTCCAATCATGGGAGTATATCTAGGGAAGTCTAAAAATCAACAAGACACAAGCACACCACATTTTAGGGCTACTCTGTTTACAAGAACCTCAACTTCAGTACACCTTAAATATCCCAGGAAAGAGAACAATGGATAAAGAAAATGTGGTATTTATGTACAATGGAATATCTCTTCACCATGAAATCAATGTAATAAGGCTAGTAGAAGGATAAAGAGTGGATTTAGGTCCGATAATACTACTTGAAATAAGTCAAACAGAAAAAGAAACATATCATAAGATATCACTTATAGAGGGAGGATAAATATGGCTGCACAAAAAATGAATTACAAAACAGAACAGTGTCTCGCGTTTAGAAAACACACTTATGTCAGCTTAAGGGGAAAGGAGAGGTGGGGTGATGCATAAAACCAGAGTTTGAAATTAGCACAGATACCGTTCAATAAACCAAATAGGTATTAGACAAGATCTACACCTTGCTCAATGAACTAGCCTCAACACACCCTATACACCGCAGAGAAATATATCTGAGTAATAAGAATCTTAAAACCCATGTATTGATATATCTCCATAAGGGAATCAAGGGTGTGAAGAGTGGCACAAACACAGCAGTGAAAATGAGCTAAACCCCATTATAGAAATAAATTTTAAAACCAAAACGCAGAAACAATGAAAGAGAGAAAACTTCTTACAAAATTCGCTCAGGGGCTGTGATGCAACCTGGAATGACCACATATAAACCCACAGCTGGATAAGACATAAGGCTGGACACTTGGGGCTGAGAGGATTGGTGAGCTTTGCTGAGCAACTGCCGAAAGTTTAATGCAATACTTCATGCTACTCATTCCAAGGGTCCCAACACTCCAGGTTGAAGGGAATCTTCCTACAGCTAAACCATGCATGGGAAATCCAGCAGATGGTATACCATATGATCGGGAAAGGTTTCTAAAACGCACCTCATTTTCCTCTCCTGGGGCTCCGGATCAACATTCCAGCACCTTTACTAACAACATCCTCACATGGAGAGTCAATGCCTTTAAGTTCCGGTATCGCACAGTCTGCAGTTAGTGCGGAGGATGAATGGGAATAGGAGGAACCAGTGAGAAAATAGCTGTAGCGTTTTCAATGGCCACATGTCACTCTAATTTCACATAGGAAGAAGAATTAACCAAACGCACAGCAAGGCGCCCCAGAAGAAGCATAGGGCCTGAAGATATCCTGTGGATATGAGGCAAGATCACAAAAATAAGAGCTGAAAAAAGGAACTAAGGGCAACTGCAATTCAAAAACCTGCAGAGTTATAAAGGCCAACTATTTTCCAAAAGTATATTGAGGTAAGGCTATGAAGAGGCACTGACAGCAAGGCAGAATTGCAGGAAACCGATTTCAGGAGGTAGACTGGAATTGCATTGAAAACATATGAAAAGACTAAGAACGTCGACAATCATGCACTTGGCCAAAAAGGGCGTATGCGTTTTTCCTGAATATATTCAGGAAGAAACGCATACGCCTTTTCTGGCCAACCAAGCAAGCTTGCAAAGGAAATCTGCACTACAATAAAGTCTCACTGCCCCCAGTCAAAAGGGCCATCTGAACAAAGTGTAAAATCCAGAAAGGCAGGACAGGCCATGGAGAACTGGGAGCCTTGTTATGCTGATGGGCGGGATGTAAATTGCCAACAGCCACTCTGGAGAAGTGTATGGTGTTTCCTGAAACATCTAAGAAACAAAGCAACAGAGCCTGGGACACTTCCACTTATGGTACTATACATTAGGGAAATTAAACTCAAAAAGACACAGCCACCCCAAATTATGGGAAGGCTCTGTTTACAAGAACCTCATTTATGGTACAAGTTCAATATCGCAGAAAGCAAAAAATGGATAAAGAAGTTGTGGTACTTACGTACAATGCAATATCACTCAGCAATGAAATCTATGTCATCAGGCCCGTAGCAGCATAATGAGTGGCTTAAGCTACGATGATTCTAAGTGAAATAAGTCACACAGAAAAAGAAACATCAAAAGATATCACTACTACACGGAATGTAAACTTGGCTACACAGGAACTGAATTACAAAACAGAACAGGGTCTCAAATGTAGAAAACCAACTTATCCTTGCTTAAGGGGAAAGGTGAGTTGGGGTGCTGCATAAAACCAGAGATTGAACTTGGCACAGATACCGTTCCATAAGCCAAATATATAATAGACAAGAGCTACTCCTTGTTCAACGAAGTGGACTTAACACCCCATATTAAACGCCTAAGAATATACCTGACTAGTAATAATCTTAAAACCTATGGATTTATATGTCTCCGAAAGAGAATCAAGCGTGTGTACAGTGGCATAAATGCAGTAGTGATAGGATTGGTGAGGTTCGGTGAGCAAATGCAGACCCTTTTAAGTCATATTGAATGGTCCCTATTCCATGGGTCTCAACTCTCCAGGTTGAAGGGATTCTTCCTTCAGCTAAAACATGCATGTGGAACCCAGAGTATGATCCACCGTGTGTTCGGGAAACGTGTTCAAATGTGTCTCAGTTTTCGTCCCCTGGTACTCGGGTGCAACATTCCAGACGCTTTACTAACACTCTCCCCACTTGGAGAGTCAGTGCCTTTAACCTCCTGTTTGGCACAGTTTGCAATTTCTGCGGAAAATGAACAGGAATAGGGAGAACCAATGAGAGACTAGCTGGAGGTGTCTGGACGGGCATATTTAACACTCATTCCCCACCAGGAAGAGGAATTAACCAAAGGCTCAGCGTGCCGTGCCAGAACCACACTAGGGCCTGAAGCAATCCTGCGGTGTTGCGGCCAGCTCACAAGAAAGCAAGTTGAAGAAAGGAGCTCAGGGACACTGTAACTCACAAACCTGCAGAGTTATAAATGACAGCTATCGTCCAAAAATATATTGAAGTAAGGCTGCCAAGAGGACTTGAAATCGGGGCAGAATTGCAGGAAACCGATTTCAGGAGGTAGACTGGAACTGCATGTAAAGCATAGGAAAAGAGGCAGAACGTCCACAATGATGCACTTGGCCAAAAAGGGCGTATGCGTTTTTTCCTGAATATATTCAGGAAAAAACGCATACGCCCTTTTTGGCCAACCAAGCAAGCTTGCAAACGAAATCTGCACTACAATGAAGTCTCACTGCCCCCAGTCAAAAGGGCCATCTGAAAAAAGTGTAAAATCCAGAAAGGCAGGACAGGCCATGGAGAACTGGGAGCCTTGTTATGCTGATGGGCCGGATGTAAATTGCCAACAGCCACTCTGGAGAAGTGTATGGTGTTTCCTGAAACATCTAAAAAACAAAGCACCAGAGCCTAGGGCACTTCCACTTATGGTACTATAGCTTAGGGAAATTAAAATCAAAAAGACACAGCCACCCCAAATTATGGGAAGGCTCTGTTTACAAGAACCTCATTTATGGTACAAGTTCAATATCGCAGAAAGCGAAAAATGGATAAAGAAGTTGTGGTACTTACGTACAATGCAATATCACTCAGCAATGAAATCTATGTCATCAGGCCCGTAGCAGCATAATGAGTGGATTCAGGTACGATGATTCTAAGTGAAATAAGTCACACAGAAAAAGAAACTTCATAAGATATCACTACTACACGGAATGTAAACTTGGCTACACAGGAACTGAATTACAAAACAGCACAGGGTCTCAAATGTAGAAAACCAACTTATGCTTGCTTAAGGGGAAAGGTGAGTTGGGGTGCTGCATAAAACCACAGATTGAACTTGGCACAGATACCGTTCCATAAGCCAAATATATAATAGACCATAGCTACTCCTTGTTCAATGAAGTGGACTCAACACCACATATTAAACGCCTAAATATATACCTGACTAGTAATCATCTTAAAACCTATGGATTTATATGCCTCCGAAAGACAATCAAGCGTGTGTACAGCGGCATAAACACAGCAGTGATAGTATTGGTGAAGTTCGGTGAGCAAATGCAGACCCTTTGAAGTCATATTGCATGGTACCCATTCCATGGGTCTCAACTCTCCAGGTTTAAGGGATTCTTCCTTCAGCTAAAACATGCATGTGGAACCCAGAGTATGATCCACCGTGTGTTCGGGAAACATGTTCAATTGTGTCTCAGTTTTCGTCCTATGGTACTCGGGTGCAACATTCCAGAAGCTTTACTAACACTCTCCCCACTTGGAGAGTCAGTGCCTTTAACCTCCTGTTTGGCCCAGTTTGCAATTTCTGCGGAAAATGATCAGGAATAGGGAGAACCCATGAGAGACTAGCTGGAGGTGTCTGGACAGGCAAATTTTACTCTCATTTCCCACAAGGAATTGGAATTAACCAAAGGCTCAGCGTGCCGTGCCGGAACAATACTAGGGTCTGAAGCAATCCTGCGGTGTTGCGGTCAGATCATAAGAAAGCGAGTTACAGAAAGGAGCTCAGGGGCACTGTCATTCATAAACCTGCAGAGTTATAAATGACAGCTATCATCCAAAAATATATTGAAGTAAGGCTGCCAAGAGGACTTGAATGCGGGGCAGAATTGCAGATAACCGATTTCAGGAGGTAGACTGGAATTGCATGTAAAGCATAGGAAAAGAGGCAGAAAGTCCACAATGATGCACTTGGCCAAAAAGGACGTATGCGTTTTTTCCTGAATATATTCAGGAAAAATCGCATACGCCCTTTTTGGCCAACCAAGCAAGCTTGCAAAGGAAATCTGCACTACAATGAACTCTCACTGCCCCCGGGATACAAGGGCCAGCTGAAAAAAGTATAAAATCCAGAAAGGCAGGACAGGCCATAGATAACTGGGAGCCTTGTTATGCTGATGGGCGGGATGTAAATTGCCTACAGCCACTCGGGAGAAGTGTATGGTGTTTCCTGAAACAACTAAGAAACAAAGCAACAGAGCCTAGGGCACTTCCACTTATGGTCCTATAGCTTAGGGAAATTAAAATTAAAAAGACACAGCCACTCCAAAATTTGGGACGGCTCTGTTTACAAGAACCTCGTTTATGGTACAAGTTCAATATCACAGAAGCGAAAAATGGATAAAGAAGTTGTGGTACTTATGTACAATGCAATATCACTCAGCAATGAAATCTATGTCATCAGGCCCGTAGCAGCATAATGAGTGGATTCAGGTACGATGATTCTAAGTGAAATAAGGCACACAGAAAAAGAAACATCATAAGATATCACTAATACACCGAATGTAAACATGGCTACACTGGAACTGAATTACAAAATAGAACAGGGTCTCAAATGTAGAAAACCAACTTATGCTTGCTTAGGGGAAAGGTGAGTTGGGGTGCTGCATAAAACCAGAGATTGAAATTAGCACAGATACCGTTCCATAAGCCAAATATGTAATAGACAAGAGCTACTCCTTGTTCAACGAAGTGGACTCAACACCCCATATTAAACGCCTAAGAATATACCTGACTAGTAAGAATCTTAAAAGCTATCGATTTATATGTCTCCGAAAGAGAACCAAGCATGTGTACAGCGGCATAAATGCAGCAGTGATAGGATTGGTGAGGATCGGTGAGCAAATGCAGACACTTTGAAGTCATATTACATGGTACCCATTCCATGGGTCTCAACTCTCCAGGTTTAAGGGATTCTTCCTTCAGCTAAAACATGCATGTGGAACCCAGAGTATGATACACCGTGTGATCGGGAAACGTGTTCAATTGTGTCTCAGTTTTCTTCCACTGGTACTCGGGTGCAACATTCCAGACGCTTTACTAACACTCTCCCCACTTGGAGAGACAGTGCCTTTAAACTCGTGTTTGGCCCAGTTTGCAATTTCTGCGGAAAATAAACAGGAATAGGGAAAACACATGAGAGACTAGCTGGAGGTGTCTGGATGGGCAAATTTTACTCTCATTTCCCACCAGGAAGAGGAATTAACCAAAGGCTCAGCATGCCGTGCCGGAACCATACTAGGGTCTGAAGCAATCCTGCGGTGTTGCGGCCAGCTCACAAGAAAGCGAGTTGAAGAAAGCAGCTCAGGGGCACTGGAATTCACAAACATGCAGAGTTATAAATGACAGCTATCATCCAAAAATATATTGAAGTAAGGCTACCAAGAGGACTTGAAAGCGGGGCAGAATTGCAGGAAACCGATTTCAGGAGGTAGACTGGAATTGCATTTAAAGCATAGGAAAAGAGGCAGAACGTCCACAATGATGCACTTTGCCAAAAAGGGCGTATGCGTTTTTTCCTGAATATATTCAGGAAAAAATGCATACGCCCTTTTTGGGCAACCAAGCAAGATTGCAAAGAAATCTGCACTACAATGAACTCTCACTTCCCGCCGGTCAAAAGGGCCATCTGAAAAAAGTGTAAAGTCCAGAAAGGCAGGACAGGCCATGGAGAACTGGGAGCCTTGTTATGCTGATGGGCCGGATGTAAATTGCCAACAGCCACTCTGGAGAAGAGTATGGTGTTTCTGAAACATCTAAAAAACAAAGCAACAGAGCCTAGGGCACTTCCACTTATGGTCCTATAGCTTAGGGAAATTAAAACCAAAAAGACACAGCCACCCCAAAGTTTGGGCCGACTCTGTTTACAAGAACCTCGTTTACGGTACAAGTTCAATATCACAGAAAGCGAAAAATGGATAAAGAAGTTGTGGTACTTACGTTCAATGCAATATCACTCAGCAATGAAATCTATGTCATCAGGCCCGTAGCAGCATAATGAGTGGATTCAGGTACGATGATTCTAAGTGAAATAA
Organism: Lagenorhynchus albirostris; assembly: GCF_949774975.1. Taxonomy (NCBI): domain Eukaryota; kingdom Metazoa; phylum Chordata; class Mammalia; order Artiodactyla; family Delphinidae; genus Lagenorhynchus; species Lagenorhynchus albirostris. The sequence continues at coordinate 915,863 of NW_026783452.1, read as the reverse complement.
GTCACACAGAAAAAGAAACATCATAAGGTATCACTACTACACGGAATGTAAACTTGGCTACACAGGAACTGAATTACAAAACAGAATAGGGTCTCAAATGTAGAAAACCAACTTATGCTTGCTTAAGGGGAAAGGTGAGTTGGGGTGCTGCATAAAACCAGAGATTGAAATTAGCACAGATACAGTTCCATAAGCCAAATATGTAATAGACAAGAGCTACTCCTTGCTCAACGAAGTGGACTCAACACCCCATATTAAACGCCTAAGTATATACCTGACTAGTAAGCATCTTAAAACCTATGGATTTATATGTCTCCGAAAGAGAATCAAGCGTGTGTACAGCGGCATAAACACGGCAGTGATAGGATTGGTGAGTTTCGGTGGGCAAATGCAGACCCTTTGAAGTCATATTGCATGGTACCCATTCCATGGGTCTCAACTCTCCAGGTTTAAGGGATTCTTCCTTCAGCTAAAATATGCATGTGCAACCCAGAGTATGATCCACCGTGTGATCGGGAAACGTGTTCAAATGTGTCTCAGTTTTCGTCCCCTGGTACTCGGGTGCAACATTCCAGACGCTTTACTAACACTCTCCCCACTTGGAGAGTCAGTGCCTTTAACCTCGTGTTTGGCCCAGTTTGCAATTTCTGCGGAAAATGAACAGGAAAAGGGAGAACCAGTGTGAGACTACCTGGAGGTGTCTGGACGGGCAAATTTAACTCTCATTTGCCACCAGGAAGAGGAATTAACCAAAGACTCAGCGTGCCATGCAGGAACCACTCCAATGCCTGCAGCAATCTTGCGGTGTTGCGGACAGCTCACAAGACAGCAAGTTGATGAAAGGAGCTCAGGGGCACTGGAATTCACAAACATGCAGAGTTATAAATGACAGCTATCGTCCAAAAATATATTGAAGTAAGGCTGCCAAGAGGACTTGAAAGCGGGGCAGAATTGCAGGAAACCGATTTCAGGAGGTAGACTGGAATTGCATGTAAAGCATAGGAAAAGAGGCAGAACGTCCACAGTGATGCACTTGGCCAAAAAGGGCGTATGCGTTTTTTCCTGAATATATTCAGGAAAAAACGCATACGCCCTTTTTGGCCAACCAAGCAAGCTTGCAAAGGAAATCTGCACTACAATGAAGTCTCACTGCCCCTCGGTCAAAAGGGCCATCTGAAAAAAGTGTAAAGTCCAGAAAGGCAGGACAGGCCATGGAGAACTGGGAGCCTTGTTATGCTGATGGGCGGGATGTAAATTGCCAACAGCCACTCTGGAGAAGAGTATGGTGTTTCTGAAACATCTAAAAAACAAAGCAACAGAGCCTAGGGCACTTCCACTTATGGTCCTATAGCTTAGGGAAATTAAAATCAAAAAGACACAGCCACCGCAAAGTTTGGGGCGGCTCTGTTTACAAGAACCTGGTTTACGGTTCAAGTTCAATATCACAGAAAACGAAAAATGGATAAAGAAGTTGTGGTACTTACGTACAATGCAATATCACTCAGCAATGAAATCTATGTCATCAGGCCCGTAGCAGCATAATGAGTGGATTCAGGTACGATGATTCTAAGTGAAATAAGTCACACAGAAAAAGAAACATCATAAGGTATCACTACTACACGGAATGTAAACTTGGCTACACAGGAACTGAATTACAAAACAGAATAGGGTCTCAAATGTAGAAAACCAACTTATGCTTGCTTAAGGGGAAAGGTGAGTTGGGGTGCTGCATAAAACCAGAGATTGAAATTAGCACAGATACAGTTCCATAAGCCAAATATGTAATAGACAAGAGCTACTCCTTGCTCAACGAAGTGGACTCAACACCCCATATTAAATGCCTAAGTATATACCTGACTAGTAAGCATCTTAAAACCTATGGATTTATATGTCTCCGAAAGAGAATCAAGCGTGTGTACAGCGGCATAAACACGGCAGTGATAGGATTGGTGAGTTTCGGTGGGCAAATGCAGACCCTTTGAAGTCATATTGCATGGTACCCATTCCATGGGTCTCAACTCTCCAGGTTTAAGGGATTCTTCCTTCAGCTAAAATATGCATGTGCAACCCAGAGTATGATCCACCGTGTGATCGGGAAACGTGTTCAAATGTGTCTCAGTTTTCGTCCCCTGGTACTCGGGTGCAACATTCCAGACGCTTTACTAACACTCTCCCCACTTGGAGAGTCAGTGCCTTTAACCTCCTGTTTGGCCCAGTTTGCAATTTCTGCGGAAAATGAACAGGAAAAGGGAGAACCAGTGTGAGACTAACTGGAGGTGTCTGGACGGGCAAATTTCACTCTCATTTCCCACCAGGAAGAGGAATTAACCAAAGGCTCAGCGTGCCATGCAGGAACCACTCCAATGCCTGAAGCAATCTTGCGGTGTTGCGGACAGCTCACAAGACAGCAAGTTGATGAAAGGAGCTCAGGGGCACTGGAATTCACAAACATGCAGAGTTATAAATGACAGCTATCGTCCAAAAATATATTGAAGTAAGGCTGCCAAGAGGACTTGTAAGCAGGGCAGAATTGCAGGAAACCTATTTCAGGAGGTAGACTGGAATTGCATGTAAAGCATAGGAAAAGAGGCAGAACGTCCACAGTGATGCACTTGGCCAAAAAGGGCGTATGCGTTTTTTCCTGAATATATTCAGGAAAAAACGCATACGCCCTTTTTGGCCAACCAACCAAGCAAGCTTGCAAAGTAAATCTGCACTATAATGAAGTCTCACTGCCCCCCCGGTCAAAAGGGCCATCTGAAAAAAGTGTAAAATCCAGAAAGGCAGGACAGGCCATGGAGAACTGGGAGCCTTGTTATGCTGATGGGCCGGATGTAAATTGCCAACAGCCACTCTGGAGAAGTGTATGGTGTTTCCTGAAACATCTAAAAAACAAAGCAACAGAGCCTAGGGCACTTCCACTTATGGTCCTATAGGTTAGGGAAATTAAAATCAAAAAGATATAGCCACCCCAAAGTTTGGGATGGCTCTGTTTACGAGAACCTCGTTTATGGTACAAGTTCAATATCACAGCAGGTGAAAAATGGATAAAGAAGTTGTGGTATTTACGTACAATGCAATATCACTCAGCAATGAAATCTATGTCATCAGGCCCGTAGCAGCATAATGAGTGGATTCAGGTACGATGATTCTAAGTGAAATAAGTCACACAGAAAAAGAAACATCATAAGGTATCACTACTACACGGAATGTAAACTTGGCTACACAGGAACTGAATTACAAAACAGAATAGGGTCTCAAATGTAGAAAGCCATCTTATGCTTGCTTAAGGGGAAAGGTGAGTTGGGGTGCTGCATACAACCAGAGATTGAAATTAGCACAGATACCGTTCCATAAGCCAAATATGTAATAGACAAGAGCTACTCCTTGCTCAACGAAGTGCACTCAACACCCCATATTAAACGCCTAAGAATATACCTGACTAGGAAGAATCTTAAAACCTATGGATTTATATGTCTCTGAAAGAGAATCAAGCATGTGTACAGCGGCATAAACGCAGCAGTGATAGAATTGGTGAGGTTCGGTGAGCAAATGCAGACCCTTTGAAGTCATATTGCATGGTACCCATTCCATGGGTCTCAACTCTCCAGGTTGAAGGGATTCTTCCTTCAGCTAAAACATGCATGTGGAACCCAGAGTATGATCCACCGTGTGATTGGGAAACGTGTTCAAATGTGTCTCAGTTTTCGTCCCCTGGTACTCGGGTGCAACATTCCAGATGCTTTACTAACACTCTCCCCACTTGGAGAGTCAGTGCCTTTAACCTCGTGTTTGGCCCAGTTTGCAATTTCTGCGGAAAATGAACAGGAAAAGGGAGAACCAGTGTGAGACTACCTGGAGGTGTCTGGACGGGCAAATTTAACTCTCATTTCCCACCAGGAAGAGGAATTAACCAAAGGCTCAGCGTGCCATGCAGGAACCACTCCAATGCCTGAAGCAATCTTGCGGTGTTGCGGACAGCTCACAAGACAGCAAGTTGATGAAAGGAGCTCAGGGGCACTGGAATTCACAAACATGCAGAGTTATAAATGACAGCTATCGTCCAAAAATATATTGAAGTAAGGCTGCCAAGAGGACTTGAAAGCGGGGCAGAATTGCACGAAACCGATTTCAGGAGGTAGCCTGGAATTGCATGTAAAGCATAGGAAAAGAGGCAGAACGTCCACAATGATGCACTTGGCCAAAAAGGGCGTATGCGTTTTTTCCTGAATATATTCAGGAAAAAACGCATACGCCCATTTTGGCCAACCAAGCAAGCTTGCAAAGGAAATCTGCACTACAATGAAGTCTCACTGCCCCTCGGTCAAAAGGGCCATCTGAAAAAAGTGTAAAGTCCAGAAAGGCAGGACAGGCCATGGAGAACTGGGAGCCTTGTTATGCTGATGGGCCGGATGTAAATTGCCAACAGCCACTCTGGAGAAGAGTATGGTGTTTCTGAAACATCTAAAACACAAAGCAACAGAGCGTAGGGCACTTCCACCTATGGTCCTATAGCTTAGGGAAATTAAAATCAAAAAGACACAGCCACCGCAAAGTTTGGGGCGGCTCTGTTTACAAGAACCTGGTTTACGGTTCAAGTTCAATATCACAGAAAACGAAAAATGGATAAAGAAGTTGTGGTACTTACGTACAATGCAATATCACTCAGCAATGAAATCTATGTCATCAGGCCCGTAGCAGCATAATGAGTGGATTCAGGTACGATGATTCTAAGTGAAATAAGTCACACAGAAAAAGAAACATCATAAGGTATCACTACTACACGGAATGTAAACTTGGCTACACAGGAACTGAATTACAAAACAGAATAGGGTCTCAAATGTAGAAAACCAACTTATGCTTGCTTAAGGGGAAAGGTGAGTTGGGGTGCTGCATAAAACCAGAGATTGAAATTAGCACAGATACAGTTCCATAAGCCAAATATGTAATAGACAAGAGCTACTCCTTGCTCAACGAAGTGGACTCAACACCCCATATTAAATGCCTAAGTATATACCTGACTAGTAAGCATCTTAAAACCTATGGATTTATATGTCTCCGAAAGAGAATCAAGCGTGTGTACAGCGGCATAAACACGGCAGTGATAGGATTGGTGAGTTTCGGTGGGCAAATGCAGACCCTTTGAAGTCATATTGCATGGTACCCATTCCATGGGTCTCAACTCTCCAGGTTTAAGGGATTCTTCCTTCAGCTAAAATATGCATGTGCAACCCAGAGTATGATCCACCGTGTGATCGGGAAACGTGTTCAAATGTGTCTCAGTTTTCGTCCCCTGGTACTCGGGTGCAACATTCCAGACGCTTTACTAACACTCTCCCCACTTGGAGAGTCAGTGCCTTTAACCTCCTGTTTGGCCCAGTTTGCAATTTCTGCGGAAAATGAACAGGAAAAGGGAGAACCAGTGTGAGACTAACTGGAGGTGTCTGGACGGGCAAATTTCACTCTCATTTCCCACCAGGAAGAGGAATTAACCAAAGGCTCAGCGTGCCATGCAGGAACCACTCCAATGCCTGAAGCAATCTTGCGGTGTTGCGGACAGCTCACAAGACAGCAAGTTGATGAAAGGAGCTCAGGGGCACTGGAATTCACAAACATGCAGAGTTATAAATGACAGCTATCGTCCAAAAATATATTGAAGTAAGGCTGCCAAGAGGACTTGAAAGCGGGGCAGAATTGCACGAAACCGATTTCAGGAGGTAGCCTGGAATTGCATGTAAAGCATAGGAAAAGAGGCAGAACGTCCACAATGATGCACTTGGCCAAAAAGGGCGTATGCGTTTTTTCCTGAATATATTCAGGAAAAAACGCATACGCCCTTTTTGGCCAACCAAGGAAGCTTGCAAAGGAAATCTGCACTACAATGAAGTCTCACTGCCCCTCGGTCAAAAGGGCCATCTGAAAAAAGTGTAAAGTCCAGAAAGGCAGGACAGGCCATGGAGAACTGGGAGCCTTGTTATGCTGATGGGCCGGATGTAAATTGCCAACAGCCACTCTGGAGAAGAGTATGGTGTTTCTGAAACATCTAAAACACAAAGCAACAGAGCGTAGGGCACTTCCACTTATGGTCCTATAGCTTAGGGAAATTAAAATCAAAAAGACACAGCCACCGCAAAGTTTGGGGCGGCTCTGTTTACAAGAACCTGGTTTACGGTTCAAGTTCAATATCACAGAAAACGAAAAATGGATAAAGAAGTTGTGGTACTTACGTACAATGCAATATCACTCAGCAATGAAATCTATGTCATCAGGCCCGTAGCAGCATAATGAGTGGATTCAGGTACGATGATTCTAAGTGAAATAAGTCACACAGGAAAAGAAACATCATAAGGTATCACTACTACACGGAATGTAAACTTGGCTACACAGGAACTGAATTACAAAACAGAATAGGGTCTCAAATGTAGAAAACCAACTTATGCTTGCTTAAGGGGAAAGGTGAGTGGGGGTGCTGCATAAAACCAGAGATTGAAATTAGCACAGATACAGTTCCATAAGCCAAATATGTAATAGACAAGAGCTACTCCTTGCTCAACGAAGTGGACTCAACACCCCATATTAAATGCCTAAGTATATACCTGACTAGTAAGCATCTTAAAACCTATGGATTTATATGTCTCTGAAAGAGAATCAAGCGTGTGTACAGCGGCATAAACACGGCAGTGATAGGATTGGTGAGTTTCGGTGGGCAAATGCAGACCCTTTGAAGTCATATTGCATGGTACCCATTCCATGGGTCTCAACTCTCCAGGTTTAAGGGATTCTTCCTTCAGCTAAAATATGCATGTGCAACCCAGAGTATGATCCACCGTGTGATCGGGAAACGTGTTCAAATGTGTCTCAGTTTTCGTCCCCTGGTACTCGGGTGCAACATTCCAGACGCTTTACTAACACTCTCCCCACTTGGAGAGTCAGTGCCTTTAACCTCCTGTTTGGCCCAGTTTGCAATTTCTGCGGAAAATGAACAGGAAAAGGGAGAACCAGTGTGAGACTAACTGGAGGTGTCTGGACGGGCAAATTTCACTCTCATTTCCCACCAGGAAGAGGAATTAACCAAAGGCTCAGCGTGCCATGCAGGAACCACTCCAATGCCTGAAGCAATCTTGCGGTGTTGCGGACAGCTCACAAGACAGCAAGTTGATGAAAGGAGCTCAGGGGCACTGGAATTCACAAACATGCAGAGTTATAAATGACAGCTATCGTCCAAAAATATATTGAAGTAAGGCTGCCAAGAGGACTTGAAAGCAGGGCACAATTGCAGGAAACCTATTTCAGGAGGTAGACTGGAATTGCATGTAAAGCATAGGAAAAGAGGCAGAACGTCCACAGTGATGCACTTGGCCAAAAAGGGCGTATGCGTTTTTTCCTGAATATATTCAGGAAAAAACGCATACGCCCTTTTTGGCCAACCAACCAAGCAAGCTTGCAAAGTAAATCTGCACTATAATGAAGTCTCACTGCCCCCCCGGTCAAAAGGGCCATCTGAAAAAAGTGTAAAATCCAGAAAGGCAGGACAGGCCATGGAGAACTGGGAGCCTTGTTATGCTGATGGGCCGGATGTAAATTGCCAAGAGCCACTCTGGAGAAGTGTATGGTGTTTCCTGAAACATCTAAAAAACAAAGCAACAGAGCCTAGGGCACTTCCACTTATGGTCCTATAGGTTAGGGAAATTAAAATCAAAAAGATATAGCCACCCCAAAGTTTGGGATGGCTCTGTTTACGAGAACCTCGTTTATGGTACAAGTTCAATATCACAGCAGGTGAAAAATGGATAAAGAAGTTGTGGTATTTACGTACAATGCAATATCACTCAGCAATGAAATCTATGTCATCAGGCCCGTAGCAGCATAATGAGTGGATTCAGGTACGATGATTCTAAGTGAAATAAGTCACACAGAAAAAGAAACATCATAAGGTATCACTACTACACGGAATGTAAACTTGGCTACACAGGAACTGAATTACAAAACAGAATAGGGTCTCAAATGTAGAAAGCCATCTTATGCTTGCTTAAGGGGAAAGGTGAGTTGGGGTGCTGCATACAACCAGAGATTGAAATTAGCACAGATACCGTTCCATAAGCCAAATATGTAATAGACAAGAGCTACTCCTTGCTCAACGAAGTGCACTCAACACCCCATATTAAACGCCTAAGAATATACCTGACTAGTAAGAATCTTAAAACCTATGGATTTATATGTCTCTGAAAGAGAATCAAGCATGTGTACAGCGGCATAAACGCAGCAGTGATAGAATTGGTGAGGTTCGGTGAGCAAATGCAGACCCTTTGAAGTCATATTGCATGGTACCCATTCCATGGGTCTCAACTCTCCAGGTTGAAGGGATTCTTCCTTCAGCTAAAACATGCATGTGCAACCCAGAGTATGATCCACCGTGTGATTGGGAAACGTGTTCAAATGTGTCTCAGTTTTCGTCCCCTGGTACTCGGGTGCAACATTCCAGATGCTTTACTAACACTCTCCCCACTTGGAGAGTCAGTGCCTTTAACCTCGTGTTTGGCCCAGTTTGCAATTTCTGCGGAAAATGAACAGGAAAAGGGAGAACCAGTGTGAGACTACCTGGAGGTGTCTGGACGGGCAAATTTAACTCTCATTTCCCACCAGGAAGAGGAATTAACCAAAGGCTCAGCGTGCCATGCAGGAACCACTCCAATGCCTGAAGCAATCTTGCAGTGTTGCGGACAGCTCACAAGACAGCAAGTTAATGAAAGGAGCTCAGGGGCACTGGAATTCACAAACATGCAGAGTTATAAATGACAGCTATCGTCCAAAAATATATTGAAGTAAGGCTGCCAAGAGGACTTGAAAGCGGGGCAGAATTGCACGAAACCGATTTCAGGAGGTAGCCTGGAATTGCATGTAAAGCATAGGAAAAGAGGCAGAACGTCCACAATGATGCACTTGGCCAAAAAGGGCGTATGCGTTTTTTCCTGAATATATTCAGGAAAAAACGCATACGCCCTTTTTGGCCAACCAAGCAAGCTTGCAAAGGAAATCTGCACTACAATGAAGTCTCACTGCCCCTCGGTCAAAAGGGCCATCTGAAAAAAGTGTAAAGTCCAGAAAGGCAGGACAGGCCATGGAGAACTGGGAGCCTTGTTATGCTGATGGGCCGGATGTAAATTGCCAACAGCCACTCTGGAGAAGAGTATGGTGTTTCTGAAACATCTAAAACACAAAGCAACAGAGCGTAGGGCACTTCCACTTATGGTCCTATAGCTTAGGGAAATTAAAATCAAAAAGACACAGCCACCACAAAGTTTGGGGCGGCTCTGTTTACAAGAACCTGGTTTACGGTACAAGTTCAATATCACAGAAAATGAAAAATGGATAAAGAAGTTGTGGTACTTACGTACAATGCAATATCACTCAGCAATGAAATCTATGTCATCAGGCCCGTAGCAGCATAATGAGTGGATTCAGGTACGATGATTCTAAGTGAAATAAGTCACACAGAAAAAGAAACATCATAAGGTATCACTACTACACGGAATGTAAACTTGGCTACACAGGAACTGAATTACAAAACAGAATAGGGTCTCAAATGTAGAAAACCAACTTATGCTTGCTTAAGGGGAAAGGTGAGTTGGGGTGCTGCATAAAACCAGAGATTGAAATTAGCACAGATACAGTTCCATAAGCCAAATATGTAATAGACAAGAGCTACTCCTTGCTCAACGAAGTGGACTCAACACCCCATATTAAACGCCTAAGTATATACCTGACTAGTAAGCATCTTAAAACCTATGGATTTATATGTCTCCGAAAGAGAATCAAGCGTGTGTACAGCGGCATAAACACGGCAGTGATAGGATTGGTGAGTTTCGGTGGGCAAATGCAGACCCTTTGAAGTCATATTGCATGGTACCCATTCCATGGGTCTCAACTCTCCAGGTTTAAGGGATTCTTCCTTCAGCTAAAATATGCATGTGCAACCCAGAGTATGATCCACCGTGTGATCGGGAAACGTGTTCAAATGTGTCTCAGTTTTCGTCCCCTGGTACTCGGGTGCAACATTCCAGACGCTTTACTAACACTCTCCCCACTTGGAGAGTCAGTGCCTTTAACCTCCTGTTTGGCCCAGTTTGCAATTTCTGCGGAAAATGAACAGGAAAAGGGAGAACCAGTGTGAGACTAACTGGAGGTGTCTGGACGGGCAAATTTCACTCTCATTTCCCACCAGGAAGAGGAATTAACCAAAGGCTCAGCGTGCCATGCAGGAACCACTCCAATGCCTGAAGCAATCTTGCGGTGTTGCGGACAGCTCACAAGACAGCAAGTTGATGAAAGGAGCTCAGGGGCACTGGAATTCACAAACATGCAGAGTTATAAATGACAGCTATCGTCCAAAAATATATTGAAGTAAGGCTGCCAAGAGGACTTGAAAGCGGGGCAGAATTGCAGGAAACCTATTTCAGGAGGTAGACTGGAATTGCATGTAAAGCATAGGAAAAGAGGCAGAACGTCCACAGTGATGCACTTGGCCAAAAAGGGCGTATGCGTTTTTTCCTGAATATATTCAGGAAAAAACGCATACGCCCTTTTTGGCCAACCAACCAAGCAAGCTTGCAAAGTAAATCTGCACTATAATGAAGTCTCACTGCCCCCCCGGTCAAAAGGGCCATCTGAAAAAAGTGTAAAATCCAGAAAGGCAGGACAGGCCATGGAGAACTGGGAGCCTTGTTATGCTGATGGGCCGGATGTAAATTGCCAAGAGCCACTCTGGAGAAGTGTATGGTGTTTCCTGAAACATCTAAAAAACAAAGCAACAGAGCCTAGGGCACTTCCACTTATGGTCCTATAGGTTAGGGAAATTAAAATCAAAAAGATATAGCCACCCCAAAGTTTGGGATGGCTCTGTTTACGAGAACCTCGTTTATGGTACAAGTTCAATATCACAGCAGGTGAAAAATGGATAAAGAAGTTGTGGTATTTACGTACAATGCAATATCACTCAGCAATGAAATCTATGTCATCAGGCCCGTAGCAGCATAATGAGTGGATTCAGGTACGATGATTCTAAGTGAAATAAGTCACACAGAAAAAGAAACATCATAAGATATCACTAATACACGGAATGTAATCCTGGCTACACAGGAACTGAAATACAAAACAGAACAGGGTCTCAAATGTAGAAAGCCATCTTATGCTTGCTTAAGGGGAAAGGTGAGTTGGGGTGCTGCATACAACCAGAGATTGAAATTAGCACAGATACCATTCCATAAGCCAAATATGTAATAGACAAGAGCTACTCCTTGCTCAACGAAGTGCACTCAACACCCCATATTAAACGCCTAAGAATATACCTGACTAGTAAGAATCTTAAAACCTATGGATTTATATGTCTCTGAAAGAGAATCAAGCATGTGTACAGCGGCATAAACGCAGCAGTGATAGGATTGGTGAGGTTCGGTGAGCAAATGCAGACCCTTTGAAGTCATATTGCATGGTACCCATTCCATGGGTCTCAACTCTCCAGGTTTAAGGGATTCTTCCTTCAGCTAAAACATGCATGTGGAACCCAGAGTATGATCCACCGTGTGATTGGGAAACGTGTTCAAATGTGTCTCAGTTTTCGTCCCCTGGTACTCGGGTGCAACATTCCAGATGCTTTACTAACACTCTCCCCACTTGGAGAGTCAGTGCCTTTAACCTCGTGTTTGGCCCAGTTTGCAATTTCTGCGGAAAATGAACAGGAAAAGGGAGAACCAGTGTGAGACTAGCTGGAGGTGTCTGGACGGGCAAATTTAACTCTCATTTGCCACCAGGAAGAGGAATTAACCAAAGGCTCAGCGTGCCATGCAGGAACCACTCCAAAGCCTGCAGCAATCTTGCGGTGTTGCGGACAGCTCACAAGACAGCAAGTTGATGAAAGGAGCTCAGGGGCACTGGAATTCACAAACATGCAGAGTTATAAATGACAGCTATCGTCCAAAAATATATTGAAGTAAGGCTGCCAAGAGGACTTGAAAGCGGGGCAGAATTGCAGGAAACCGATTTCAGGAGGTAGCCTGGAATTGCATGTAAAGCATAGGAAAAGAGGCAGAACGTCCACAATGATGCACTTGGCCAAAAAGGGCGTATGCGTTTTTTCCTGAATATATTCAGGAAAAAACGCATACACTCTTTTTCGCCAACCAAGCAAGCTTGCAAAGGAAATCTGCACTACAATGAAGTCTCACTTCCCCCCGGTCCAAAGGACCATCTGAAAAAAGTGTAAAATCCAGAAAGGCAGGACAGGCCATGGAGAACTGGGAGCCTTGTTATGCTGATGGACGGGATGTAAATTGCCAACAGCCACTGGGGAGAAGTGTATGGTGTTTCCTGAAACATCTAAAAAACAAAGCAACAGAGCCTAGGGCACTGCCACTTATGGTCCTATAGCTTAGGGAAATTAAAATCAAAAAGACACAGCCACCCCAAAGGTTGGGACGGCTCTGTTTACAAGAACCTGGTTTACGGTACAAGTTCAATATCACAGAAAGTGAAAAATGGATAAAGAAGTTGTGGTACTTACGTACAATGCAGTATCACTCAGCAATGAAATCTATGTCATCAGGCCCGTAGCAGCATAATGAGTGGATTCAGGTATGATGATTCTAACTGAAATAAGTCACACAGAAAAACAAACATCATAAGATATCACTAATACACGGAATATAAACTTGGCTACACAGGAACTGAATTCCAAAACAGAACAGGGTCTCAAATTTAGAAAACCAACTTATGCTTGCTTAAGGGGAAAGGTGAGTTGGGGTGCTGCATAAAACCAGAGATTGAAATGAGCACAGATAAAGTTCCTTAAGCCAAATATGGAATAGACAAGAGCTACTCCTTGCTCAACGAAATGGACTCAACACCCCATATTAAACGCCTAAGAGTGTACCTGACTAGGAAGTATCTTAAAACCTATGGATTGCTATGTCTCCGAAAGAGAATCAAGCGTGTGTACAGGGGCATAAACGCAGCAGTGATAGGATTGGAGAAGTTCGGTGAGCAAATGAAGACCCTTTGAAGTCATATTGCATGGTACCCATTCCACGGGTCTCAACTCTCCAGGTTTAAGGCATTCTTCCTTCAGCTAAAACATGCATGTGGAACCCAGAGTATGATCAACCGTGTGATTGGGAGACGTGTTCCAATATGTGTCAGTTTTGGTCCCCTGGTACTCGGGTGCAACATTCCAGACGCTTTACTAACACTCTCCCGACTTGGAGAGTCAGTGCCTTTAACCTCCTGTTTGGCCCAGTTTGCAATTTCTGCGGAAGATGAACAGGAATAGGGAGAACCAATGACAGACTAGCTGGAGGTGTCTGGATGGGCAAATTTAACTCTCATTTCGCACCAGGAAGAGGAATTTACCAAAGGCTCAGCGTTCAGTGCCGGAACCAGATTAGGGCCTGAAGCCATCCTGCGGGGTTGCGGCCAGCTCACGAGAAAGCGAGTTGAAGAAAGGAGCTCAGGGGCACTGTAATTCACAAACCTGCAGAGTTATAAATGACAGCTATCGTCCAAAAATATACTGAAGTAAGGCTGCCAAGAGGACTTGAAAGCGGGGCAGAATTGCAGGAAACCGATTTCAGGAGGTAGACTGGAATTGCATGTAAAGCATAGGAAAAGAGGCAGAACGTCCACAATGATGCACTTGGCCAGAAAGAGCGTATGCGTTTTTGCCTGAATATATTCAGGAAAAAACGCATACGCCCTTTTTGGCCAACCAAGCAAGCTTGCAAAGGAAATCTGCACTACAATGAAGTCTCACTGCCCCACGCTCAAAAGGGTCATCTGAAAAAAGTGTAAAATCCAGAAAGGCAGGACAGGCCATGGAGAACTGGGAGCCTTGTTATGCTGATGGGCGGGATGTAAATTGCCAACAGCCACTCGGGAGAAGTGTATGGTGTTTCCTGAAACATCTAAGAAACAAAACAACAGAGCCTAGGGCACTTCCACTTATGGTCCTATAGCTTAGGGAAATTAAAATCAAAAAGACACAGCCACCCCAAATTTTGGGACGGTTCTGTTTACAAGAACCTCGTTTATGGTACAAGTTCAATATCACAGAAAGCGAAAAATGGATAAAGAAGTTGTGGTACTTACGTACAATGCAATATCACTCGGCAATGAAATCTATGTCATCAGGCCCGTAGCAGCATAATGAGTGGATTCAGGTACGATGATTCTAAGTGAAATAAGTCACACAGAAAGAGAAACTTCATAAGATATCACTACTACATGGAATGTAAACTTGGCTACACAGGAACTGAATTACAAAACAGAACAGGGTCTCAAATGTAGAAAACCAACTTATGCTTGCTTAAGGGGAAAGGTGAGTTGGGGTGCTGCATAAAACCAGAGATTGAACTTCCACAGATACCGTTCCATAAGCCAAATATATAATAGACAATAGCTACTCCTTGTTCAACGAAGTGAACTCAACACCCCATATAAAACGCTTAAGAATATACCTGACTAGTAAGAATCTTAAAACCTATGGATTTATATGTCTCCGAAAGAGAATCAAGCGTGTGTACAGCGGCATAAACGCAGCAGTCATAGGATTGATGAGGATCGGTGAGCAAATGCAGACCCTTTGAAGTCTTATTGCATGCTACCCATTCCACGGGTCTCAACTCTCCAAGTTTAAGGGATTCTTCCTTCAGCTAAAACATGCATGTGGAACCCAGAGTATGATCCACCGTGTGTTCGGGAAACGTGTTCAAATGTGTCTCAGTTTTCGTCCCCTGGTACTCGGGTGCAACATTCCACAAGCTTTACTAACACTCTCCCCACTTGGAGAGTCAGTGCCTTTAACCTCCTGTTTGGCCCAGTTTGCAATTTCTGCGGAAAATGAACAGGAATAGTGAGAACCAATGAGAGACTAGCTAGAGGTGTCTGGACGGGCAAATTTAACTCTCATTTCCCACCAGGTAGAGGAATGAACCAAAGGCTCAGCGTGCCGTGCCAGAACCACACTAGGGTCTGAAGCAATCCTGCGGTGTTGCGGCCAGCTCACAAGAAAGCGAGTTGAAGAAAGGAGCTCAGGGGCACTGTCATTCACAAACCTGCAGAGTTATAAATGACAGCTATCGTCCAAAAATATATTGAAGGAAGGCTGCCAAGAGGACTAGAAAGCGGGGCAGAATTGCAGGAAACCGATTTCAGGAGGTATCGGGAGTCGGTCTTAAAGCATAGGAAAAGAGACAGAACTTGGAAAATAATGCACTTGGCAAAAAAGGGCATATGTGTTTTATCCAGAGCTCTCATAACTGAGGGGAGGAGATTCCCAGCAGCCTCCAACTGCCACCTGAGGTCTCACATTGCCAAGGCAACATGAGCAAGCCAGGCAGGAGTTACCTCACAGCAGAGGTCCCACCTCACAGAAGGGTGAGAAACCCAGCCAACCTCAGACTCTCACCAGAGGGCCTACATCACCAAGGGGATGGGAACCAGGCAGGAGTGTCTTCACACCAGTGGGGCCACATCATCGAAAGGTGAGGTACTCAGCACATGTGTCCTCAAACCAGAGGACCCACATCTCCAAGGGCCTCGGAGTGAGGCAGGCAGGAGTAGCCTCACAACACTGGGCCCATAGAATAAAAAAGTGAGGAATCCAGCAGTTGGAACCTCCCAGTAGGCGGCCCAGAGCACCGAGGCTATGGGATCCAGGCCACTCTGAACTCACAGAAGAGGGCCCATGTCATGAAACTGAGCAACCCAGCCATTGGGACCTCATCCCAATGGAAATGTGATGTGAGCAGGAGGCCCACATCCCCATGGGGATGGAAATCTGGTAGGAGTGTCCTCGCACCACTGAGAACATATCAGAAAATTTTGGGCGACCAGCAGTTAGGGCCTGACGCCAGAGGACCCTCATCACCAAGGGAAGGAGGCTCCCAGCAGGCTCCAACTGCCACCAGAGGGCTGACGTCGCCAAGGCGATGTGTGCCAACCAGGCACGAATGACCTCACAGCAGAGGGCCCACCTCAGAGAAGTGTGACGAACCCAGTCAGGATCAGACTCGCACCAGAGGGCCCACATCACCAAATGGATTGGAACCAGGCAGGAGTGTCCTCACATGAGTAGGGCCACATCATCTAAAGGTGAGGAACCCAGAACATGTGGCTTCAAACCATAGGACACCCATCACCAAGGGGCTGGGAGTGAGGCAGGCAGGAGGAGCCTCATAACAGAGCGCCCAAAAATAAGAAAGGTGAGGAATCCAGCATTTGGAACCTCCCAGCAGGCGGCCCAGAGCACAGAGGCTAGGGGATCCAGGCCGGAGTGAACTAACACCAGACAGCCCACATCATGAAACTGTGAGCAACCCAGACATTGGGACCTCAGAGCAGAAGGCCCACATCCCCATAGTGATGGGAACATGACAGGAGTGTCCTGGCATCACTGGGCTCACATCAGAAAACTTGGGGTGCTCAGAAGTTAGGGCCTGACGCTAGAGGGCACTCATCACCGAGAGGAGGAGGCTCCCAGCAGGCTCCAGCTGCCACCAGAGGGCCAACGTCGCCAAGGCGATGTGTGCCAGCCCGGCAGGAGTGACCTCACAGCAGAGGGCCCACCTCACAGAAGGGTGAGGAACACAGCCAGGATCAGACTCTCACCAGAGGGCCCACATCACCAAGGGGATGGGAACCAGGCAGGAGTGTCCCCACACCAGTGGGACATCATCATCTTAAGGTGAGGATCCCAGCACATGTGTCCTCAAACCAGAGGAACCACATCACCAAGGGGTTCGGAATGAGGCTGGCAGGACCGGCCTCACAACACAGGGTCCATAGAATATAAAAGTTGAGGAATCCAGCAGTTGGAACCTCCCAGCAAGCGGCCCAGAGCACCAAGGCTATGGGATCCAGGCCGCAGTGAACTCACAGCAGAGGGCCCACATCATGAACCTGTGAGCAGCCCAGCCGTTGGGACCTCAGAACAGAAGGCCCACATCCCCATGGGAATGGGAACCTGGCTGGAGTGTCCTCGCACCACTGGGCGCACATCAGAAAATGTGGGGAGCCCACCATTTAGGGCCTGATGCCAGAGGGCCGTCATCACCGAGAGGAGGAGGCACCCTGCATGCTCCAACTGCCACCAGAGGGCTCATGTCTCCAAGGTGACGTGTGCCAGCCAGGCAGGAGTGACCTCACAGCAGAGGGCCTACCTCACAGAACGTTGAGGAACCCAGCCAGGATTAGACTCTCGCCAGAGCGCCCACCTCACCAAGGGGATGGGAACCCGGCAGGAGTGTCCTCACACGAGTGGGGCCACATCATCGAAAGGTGAGGAACGCAGCACATGTGGCCTCAAGCCATAGGGCAGTCATCACCAAGGGGCTGGCAGTGAGGCAGTCAGGAGGAGCCTCACAACAGAGGGCACATAGAATAAAAAAGTTGAGGAATCCAGCAGTTGGAACCTCCCAGCAGGTGGCTCAGAGCACCGATGATAAGGGATCCTTGCCGGAGTGAACTCACAGCAGAGGGCCCACATCATGGTACTGTGAGCAAGCCAGCCGTTTTGACCTCAGAGCAGAAGGCCCATATCCCCATGGGGAAGGGAACATGGCAAGAGTGTCCTCACTCACTTGGCGCACATCAGAAAATGTGGGGAGCCCAGCAGTTATGGCCTAAGGCAAGAGGGCCCTCATCACCGAGGGGAGGAGGATCCCAGCACACTCCAACTGCCACCAGAGGGCCCATGTCACCAAGGTGACGTGTGCAAGACAGGCATGATTGACCTCACAGCAGAGGGCCCACCTCACAGAAGGGTGAGGAACCCAGCCAGGATCAGATTCTCACCTGAGGGCCCACATCAGCAAGGGGATGGGAACCAGTCAGGACAGTCTTCCCTCCAGTGGGGCCACATCATCAAAAGGTGCGGAACCCAGCACATGTGGCCTCAAATCAGAGGACACATATCACAAAGGGAATGGGAGTGAAGCAGGCAGGAGTAGCCTAAAAACAGAGGGCCCAAAGAATAAGAAAGGTGAGGAATCCAGCAGTTGGAACCTCCCAGCAGGTGGCCGAGAGCACAGAAGCTATGGGATGCAGGCAGGAGTGAACTAACAGCAGAGAGCCCACATCATGAAACTGTGAGCAACCCAGGCATTGGGACCTCAGAGCAGAAGGCCCACATCCCAATGGGGATGTGAACCTGGCTGGAGTGTCCTCGCACCACTGGGCGCACATCACAAAATGTGGGGAGCCCAGCAGTTAGGGCCTGACGCCAGAGGGCCCTCATCACCAAGGGGAGGAGGCCCCCAGCAGGCTCCAAGTGCCACCAGAGGGCTCATGTCCACAAGGCGAGGTGAGCAAGCCAGGCAGGAGTGACCTCACAGCGGACGGCCCACATCACAGATGGGTGAGGAACCCAGCCAGGATCAGACTCTCAACAGAGGGCCCACATCACCAAGGGGATATGAACCAGGCAGGAGTCTCCTAAGACCATTGGTCCCACATCATCGAAAGGTGAGGAACCCAGCACATGTGGCCTCAAACCAGACGACACACATCACGAAGGGGCTGGGAGTGAGGCAGGCAGGAGGATCCTCACAACAGAGGGCCCAAAAAATTAAAAAAGTGAGGAATCCAGCAGTTGGAACCTCCCAGCAGGCGGCCAAGAGCACAGAGGCTATGGGATCCAGGCCTCTGTGAACTAACACCAGAGAGCCCACATCATGAAAATGTGAACAACCCAGCCGTTGGGACCTCAGAGCAGAAGGCCCACATCCCCATGGAGATGGGATCCTAAGAGGAGTGCCAAAGCATCACTGGGCTCACTAAGAAAAGTTGGTGAGCCCAGCAGTTAGGGCCTGACGCAAGAGGGCCCTCAACACCGGGGGGAGGAGATTCCCAGCACGCTCCAACTGCCACCACACGGCTGACTTCACCAAGGCAATGTGTGCCAGCCATGCAGGAGTGACCTATCAGCAGAGGGTCTCCCTCACAGAAGGGTGAGGAACACAGCCAGGAACAGACTCTCACCAGGGGGTCCACATAACCACGTGGATGAGAACCAGGCAGGAGTGTCCTCACACTAGTGGGGCCACATCATCGAAAGGTGAGACACCCAGCAAAGGTGGCCACAAACCAGAGGACCCACATCACCAAGGGGTTGAGAGTGAGGTAGGTGTCTGGACGGGCATATTTAACACTCATTTCCCACCAGGAAGAGGAATTAACCAAAGACTCAGCGTGCCGTGCCGGAACCAGATTAGGGCCTGAAGCAGTCTTGCGGGTTTGCGGCCAGCTCACAAGAAAGCGAGTTGAAGAAAGGAGCTCAGGGGCACTGTAATTCACAAACCTGCAGAGTTATAAATGACAGATAACGTCCAAAAATATATTGAAGTAAGGCTGCGAAGAGGGCTTGAAAGCAGGGCAGAATTTCAGGAAACCGATTTCAGGAGGTAGACTGGATTTGCATTTAAAACATAGGAAAAGAGGCAGAACATCGACAATGATGCACTTGGCAAAAAAGGGCGTATGAGTTTGTTCCTGAATATATTCAGGAAAAAACACATACGCCCTTTTTGGCAAACCAAGCAAGCTTGCAATGGAAATCCGAACTACTATGAAGTGTCACTTCCCCCCGGTCTAAAGGGCCATCTGAAAAAAGTGTAAAATCCAGAAAGGCAAGACAGGCCATGGGGAAAAAGGAGTCTTGTTATGCTGATGGGTGGGATGTAAATTGCCAACAGCCACTCTGGAGAAGTGTATGGTGTTTCCTGATACATCTGGAAAACAAAGCAACAGAGTCTAGGGCATTTCCACTTATGGGCCTATAGCTTAGGGAAATTAAAATAAAAAAGACACAGCCACCCCAAAATTCGGGACGGCTGTGTTTACAGGAACCTCTTCTACAGTTCAAGTTAAATATCCCAGAGAACAAATAATTGATAAAGAAGGTGCGGTACTTACGTACAACAGAATACCACTCAGCAATGAAATCTGTGTCACCAGGCCTGTACCAGCATAATGAGTGGATTGAGGCACGATGATTCTAAGTGAAATAAGTCCCACAGAAAAAGAAACATCATAAGGTATCACTAATGCACGGAATGTAAACTTGGCTACACATGAACTGAATTACAAAACAGAACAGGGTCTCAAGTTTAGAAAACCAACTTATGCTTGCTTAAGGGGAAAGGTGAGTTGGGGTGCTGCATAAAACCAGAGTTTGAAATTAGCACAGATACCGTTCCATAAGCCAAATATGTAATAGACAAGACCTACCCCTTGCTCAACGAAATGGACTCAACAATGAGGTATCACCTCACACCTGTTAGAATGGGCATCATCTGAAAATCTACAAACAACAAATGCTGGAAAGGGTGTGGAGAAAAGGAAGCCTCTTTCACTATTGTTGGGAATATAAATTGATACAGTCACTATGGAGAACAATATGGAGTTTCTTAAGAAACTAATAATAGAATTACCCTATGATACAGCAATCCCAGTACTGGACATATACCCAGACAAAACCATAAATCAAAAAGAGACATTCACCGCAATGTTCATTGCATCTCTATTTACAATATCGAGGTAATGGAAGCAACCTAAATGCCCACAGACAGACGAATGCATAAAGATGTGGTACATATATAAAGTGGAATATTACTAAGCCATGAAAGGAATGAAATTGGGTCATTTGTAGAGACGTCGATGGATCTAGAGACTGTCATACAGAGTGAAGTAAGTCAGAAAGAGAAAAACAAATCTTGTATATTCATGCATATATGTGGAACCTAGAAAAACTGTACAGATGAACCATTTTGCAAGGAATAAATAGAGCAACAGATGTAGACAACAATCGTATGGACACAAGGGGGGAAAGCTCTTGAGGGTGTGGTGGTGGGAGGAGTTGAGAGATTGGGATTGGCATGTAAACATTTATATGTATAAAATAGATAACCAATAAGAACCTGCTGTATAAAAATATAAAATAAAATTCAAAATTAAAAAGAAATAAAATTTAAAAAATAAAACAGAAAAAACAATTATTCCCTTCACATACATGTATTTATATGAATAAATTATTTCCATGCTTATATCTGTAAATACAAAAAAGAGGAATAAAATCTACCTTGAACCAAAAATGAAAAAGAGAAAAAAAAAACAGAACCCACCAGTTACACAGAGGAAAACTGTATCAGGGCACTTGCTCCAGTTGTAAACAATTCTGAAGTTGGTCAGTGGTGGGGAATCGTCTCCCATTCAGCCAGCAGCCCCCACACAACAAGCGTCCTCATTGCAAAGCTGGGGCACCGTGCCGAGGCATCTGTGAGTAAACGTGAGCTGAGCCCCAGGCCAGTTGCTGCTGAACTGTTCCCACCCTTCCCAGGTAAGACACCTGAATATATACAAGGACTTGAAAGCCTAGAGGAAGGGCCATGGAGCCACACGAGTGACAGCATGCCAGCCGACTTGGTGCCTGCAGGCCAGCCAGGATGGTCCTGGCCCTGGGTGCTCTTCTGGAAGATTTCCATTTCCCTGCCTGAGATACCCGTCCTGTCCCTGCCCCCACTGCTTTTTTCCTTCCTCACCTCTGCCCAGGGAGAAATTCCAGCAGCAGGTATGGGTGACACATCCTCTTCTTTAGCAGGTGGCAGCCTGGCAACTGCTGCAGAAAGTCCAGCAGAGCCCCACTCACACTGGGCCACCCACAAAGCCGTGGCCTCTCACTCCCTCCCACCAGCCCAGCCCCGAGACTGCTGACAGGGCAGAGAAAATGGCGTCAGGCACAGCTGCAGGGGCTCTTGCTGCCTGGAGTGGTATTTATGTTGATCTCAGCCCCCGCACACCTGGGGAGGGCAGGCCGGCACGGTAAGGCTGCCCAGGTCAGCCAATCATCACCCCTCAGGGGCTCACAGTTGAAGAAAATGGAACTTGCTGAACCGGCCAGGTCCAAGGAACAGGTGTGGGCTCCTGAGAGTCAGGATACACAAGGGGCTGCAGCTTTGGCTTGTTTTCTAATCATTTTATCTGGCCCATGAGTGGGAGACAACTTCAAGAAAACCCTCTCCTAATGAGAGGAACCCAGGAGTCAGGGAGAGGAGGGGTGGGTGGTGGTTGGAGACAGAGGCCTGGTGCCCTGGGTGCAGTGGAAGTGTCTGGAAGACCAGGTGGAGGGAGGCCACACAGAGTGATGCCCAGGGTCACAGACCTGTCGGAGCTGCTGTTTGTTAGTTCAAGTCCTGCTCTGAGGTGCTCTGTGTCAGCTCTGAGCGACAGGTGAGCTGGGGGTGCTCTTCAATGAGGGCTATGTGCACGGTTCCTGTGTGCCCAGCCCTGCCACGGTACCTGCAAGGGTAGCTCTGTATCCTGGGAGGGGCCTGACCATGAGAGCCCCGTGGGCTGGGTTGGGGGTGGGGTACCTGCCCAGGAGAGCTCCATATCCTGGGATTGGCCTGACCACGAGAGCCCCATGGGCTGCTGGGGACCTTGTAAAGGATGTCAGGACAGTCAGTGAAGCCACCGAGGATATACCTCCAGTTGCTCCTGATTCCTACACCCTGCTGGTCATTCTACCAACCACCAGGACGTGGTATTCTGTATTAGTCTTCAATGATGCCTTCTTTTGTATTCCATTAGTCCCAGAGTCACAAGAAATTTTGGCTTGTGAGTGGCAGGACTCAACATACAACTAAAACAATACTTCCGGGCCGTCTTGCCCCAAGGGTTCAAAAATTCCCACACCATCTTTGGGGAAAGCTTAGCTAAAGACCGAAAAGTTCTACCTCTGGAAAAGGAAACCCTCCTTCAATATGCAGATGACATTCTGATCGCCAGCCCTACTAAGGAGGCCTCTGAACTACCAAGCCAATAAAGGATAGAAGTTGTCCAAGAAAAAGCTCAAATATCACAGACTGCGGTGACCTGCCTGGGCTTCATTCTCACACAAGGTCGGAGAAGCCCATCCCAGGAAAGGGAAGAAACCATTTGCAGCCTTACCCCTTTCTAAAACTAGAAGACAGCTTAGGGGTTCCTGGGGAGGCCAGGGTTTGCTGCTTCTGGATCCCTAACTACAGTCTACTAGCTGGGCCTCTATATGAAACACTGAAAGGAAAAGATGATGATCCTTTTGAACAGAATCCAGAAGTGGCCTTTCAAGAATGGAAAGAGCAGTCAATTCAGACCCTTGCCCTGGAACTCCCTAATTGAGCTAAACCCTTTGACCTTTCCATTCCCGGTGAAAGGTGAATCGCCATTGGAGAATTAGTGCAAAAACTGGGACCACTTGAAATGGAACAACGCAAGAATGCCATCCAGGTAGGATAAACTACAGTCACCAAGGGGCTTGGCCCACTGCCACATCTGGCCAAGATACTGGCGGTATCTAAAAACCTGGAAATCAGCAGCCCAAAAGGCCACCTCCCTCCTAAGGGAAAAGGACCCCACGTGGTGATCCTAATCACCAACCATGCCCTGAAGTTGCAGGGTTCGCTCCGTGGGCACACCGACCTCGGGTGAGGAGGCCCTCCAACTCCAACATCCAGAGAGATAACCGGGGGCAACAGGGCACCATGACGACTCGTGTGAACATCACTTGACCTGGAGTTTCTCTCATAAAACAACAATAGTGTGTCCCGAAGGAGTAGACTACTGCTTGCAGGACTTACTGCACCCGGAGGGGAGCTAATAATCTTGGTGGGGGAACCGTATATCACACTGTCACCATAGAAAAGCCTACAGACACCGTGATGATGGTGGCCAATAAGACCGGCTGGACTCCTGTTTACTTCAAAAGGCTGTTGACTCAGTGGCCATCATGGTCCTTGATCACCACTGACCCTGGACTGTCTGGGAGTTGAGCGGGCAAGGCTCTGACACCTGGTGCTGTTTTTACGTTAATTCAGGGGCCTAATTGAAGAAAGAGCAGACTACTGGTCAGAGCATCTAGGCTGGCAGAAACGGTCAGCCTAAGGTGGCCGAACAAATGTGGGGCGGGGTGAAATCGGCCCCCACAGCGTCTCTGCACATCTCTTTCCTGGACCCTCAAAGGTCATTAGAATCTATAACACTTCCAATGCTGGTGCTCAGGCGGACGAGCAGGGAGGCAGGGGTCCTGGGGCCAATCAACGTCACCTGGAGGCTGCTGGGGAGAAGTTCTGACCCTCGTCCCCTGGTATGAGGGCTCCCAACTCAGCACTCAGCAGTTACAGAAGAAGGGTCTGCACCCTCAGCACTCCAAGAATGAGGAACGGGACAAAAGGCAGAGGAGGGGTTTGTCCCCAGCAAAGCCCATTAAAAATCCCTGGGAGATAAAAATAGAATCTGGGCAATAAAGTCAAGTCTGACCTTTTTTATCCTTTGTGCTTTGTCTAATTTCACGTGCTCCTAGGGTCCCGCATGCAGAGGTTCCACACCCGGCACTTCAGACCAGATTTCCTAGTGCAGAATGGCTGGGTCGACACCTCAGCTCCTGGGGCCCAGTGCAGACTCCGAGATATAGAGCCTGAGCTGCAGCCAACCCGGCCCTCGAGAGCTCCGCCCCCTCCCTCCCACTGACTCTGACAGGATCTCTACACAGCAGCCCAGCCCACAGCCCACGGGGTAGTGCATGCTCTCACCTCTCCATTCTCTGATCAAAATATAAAGTTTCCTTTGCTTGGGAACCAAACTCAGTCTCGATCTGTTGGCCCCAATGACACTGGGCAGGGGGACACTTGTTGGGGTCCACTCTGGAGGATCAGTAACAGAAATTGAGACTATTGTAACTTCAATGAACAGATGTGTGAGCCAAACTGTAGTTAACATAGAACAGTTTAGAAGGCTCGGGTAAAATAAGATGTTTCTAACACTTCCATTTGATATTTCCATCACTTTATCATAAGCAAGTTCAGTGAAAAGGTTTGTCTTATTTGTCAGGTCAACATTAGAGAAATAAAGTGATTTCTTTCCAAGGATGTACATCTAATAATCTTGGTTAAAGCTTCAATCTTGTTTTAAATGCTTTTCCATTGAAAATGATACCTCTCTTTCAGCTCCCCCATTTCTGAGAAGTATAAAATCTTATAATTTATTATTATCAAAGGGGAAAGGTGGGAGGAGGGATAAATTAACAGTTTGGAATTAACACATACACACTGCTATGTATAAAGTAGATCATCAACAAGGAACTACTGTATAGCACAGGGAACTACACTCAATATTTTGCAATAACCTATAAGGGGAAATAATCGGAAAAAGAATAGATATTTTTATTGACATCATCTATCAATGACAGTTAAAGTGTAACCTAAGGGAAGCCGGTGGTGAGTGCTTCTGACCCTGAAGACTTCAATCATCTAAAGTTTGGACTCTGCCTACTTCCCAAGGCCCTTAATGAACATATGTGTAGCCGTAGCTTAAAAAACTCCCCAGTTTGGGTTTCGGGGAGACACTGATTTTGAAAAAGCCCTGGTGTTCTCCTTACATGAATGGGACTCTTCCTACTGCTAAAACATGTCTGTCACATCCAGAGGATGGTATACCGTCTGATCGGGAAGAGTTTGGAAAAGGCATCTCATCTCCTCATCTCCTGGTGCTCGGGTTTACCCCTCCAGCGTCTTTACTAACAGTCTCCCCACTTGGAGATGTCAGCACTGTCAACATCCTGTTGTGTACAGTTTGGAATTTGTCCAGAGGATGAAGCGGAAGGATGAGGAACAATGAGAGACAAGTCCTAGGTGTTCAGACAGGCACATGTCACTCTAATTTCCAATCAGGAAGACGAATTGACCAAAGGCTAGGGTTGCCCATAGAAACAGCATAGGGCTTGAGGAAATCCCACTGCTTTGTGGCCAGTTCCCATAAACACAAGTTGAACAATGGAACTCAGGGGCAGTAAAATTCACGAAACTGCAGAGTTGAAAATATCTATCACTGAAAAATGTCTTGAGGAAAGTCAGAGAAAAGGATTGGTAAGCAAGGGAGAATGGCAGGAAAGGGATTTGAGGAGGTAGAAAGGACTCGCCATTAAGCACAAGAAAAGGGGCTGAACATTGCCAACATTGCAGTTGGCCAAAAAGGCTGTATGCGTTTTTTTCTGTATATATTCAAGAAAAGGGCATACACTTTTCTAGCCAACCAAACAGGTGGGCACTGGAAATCAATACTACAAAAGATATCACTTCGCATCAGTCAGAAGAGCCATCCTCATAAAGTGTAAACACCAGAAATGCAGGACAGGGCAAGGAGAAGAGGGAGCCCTGTGAGGCTTATAGTGGAAATGTATATTGCCAACGGCCATTCTGGAGAAGTGTATTGTGTTTACTAAAGCATCTAAAAAATGAGCTACAGAGCATAGGGCACTTGCACTCATGGGCGTATATCTTGGGAAAAACAAAAATCGAGAGGACACAGGCACCCCAATGTTTACTGCCTCTCTGTTTAAAAGATCCTCGACTAGGATAGAACTTAAATGTCTCTGGAGGGAAAAAATGGATAGAGATGTGGTACTTATGTAGAGTGGAATATTACTCAGCCTGGAAATCAATGAAATATGGCCAGTTGTAACAACTCCGGAGGAGTTACGTATGATCATTCTAAGTGACAGAATTCAAAAAGAAAAAGACACATATCATAAGATATCACTTAAAGGTGGAATCCAACATGGCTACACATGAAATAAATTACAAAACAAAAACATAGTCAAATATGTAGAAAACACGCATAAGGCTGCTAAAGGGGAAAGGTGGGGGGCGTGAGGCATCATCCAGGAGGTTGAAATTAGCAAAGATACCATTCCAAATACCAAACTGATAATCAACAAGGCCTACACGGTAGCTAAAAGAACTGCACTCAGCACTCCCAAGTCACCGGAAAAGAATATCTATGACTGGTAAGAATCTGAAAAAGAATTTATTGATGTCTCTCTGTACGTGAATCAAGTGGATGTACAGCAGCAAGAAACAGAGCTTTGAAAATCAGCTGTAACCAATATAGTAATAAATTGAAAAAAATAAACGACAGAGAGACAGAGAAAACCTCTTACAACTTTCCCTCAGGGACGGTGATGCAACATGGATTGAACACATCTAGACCCACAGCAGGATGAGTCATAAGGCTGGAAACTGTTCACGCTAAGAGAAATGTGAGGTTGGGTGAGGAAAT
Source organism: Lagenorhynchus albirostris (assembly GCF_949774975.1). Lineage (NCBI taxonomy): Eukaryota > Metazoa > Chordata > Mammalia > Artiodactyla > Delphinidae > Lagenorhynchus > Lagenorhynchus albirostris. The sequence continues at coordinate 888,728 of NW_026783452.1, read as the reverse complement.
ACACACCCTTTAAAGTAATACTACCTGGTACCCATTCAATGGGTCCCAAATCTGCAGGTTCAAGGAATCTTCCTACAGCTAAAACATGCATGGAAAACCCAGAGGACTGTACACCATGTGATCGGGAGATGTGTCTAAAATGCACCTCATTTATCCTCTCCTGGTGCTCCTGTTCATCATTCCAGCCACGTTACTTAGAATCTCCCCACTTAGAGAATCAGCACATTTAAAGTTCTGTTTCACACATTTTGCAAATTGTGAGGAGGATGAACGGGAAGAGGGGGAACCAATGAGAGAATAGTTGTAGGGGTTTGGACGGGCACATGTCACTCTAATTTCCCATTAAGAATAAGAATTAAATAAAGGCTCAGCCCGCCTCGCCAGAGCCAAAATAGGGCCTGAAACAATCCTGCGGGTTTGAGGCCAGCTCACAAAATAGCAACTTAAAAAATGGAGCTCAGGGTCACTGCAATTCACAAACCTGCAGAGTTATAAATGAAAACTAACGTCCAAAATATGTTGAGGTAAGGCAAAGAAGAGGATCTGAATGCAAGACAGAATTGCAAGAAACAGATTTCAAGAGATAGATTGGACTCGTCTTTAAAGCACATGAAAAGCGGCAGAATTTCGACAATGATGCAGTTGGCCCAAAAGGGAGTATGCGTTTTTTCCTGAATATATCCAGGAAAAAACGCATACGCACTTTATGGGCAACCAAGCAAGCAAGCAATGCAAATGTGCACAACAAAGAAGTCTCATTTCCCACCGGTCAAAAGGGCCATCCGAAAAAATTGTAAAAACCAGAAATGCAGGACAGGCCATGGAGAACAGGGAGCCTTTATACACTGATGGACAGTGTGTGAACTGCCGAGAGCCACTCTGGAGAAGTGTATGGTGGTTCCTAAATCATCTAAAAAACAGAGCTACAGAGCATAGGGCACTTCCAATCACGGGAGTATATCTAGGGAAGTCTAAAAATCAACAAGACACAAGCACACCACATTTTAGGGCTACTCTGTTTACAAGAACCTCAACTTCAGTACACCTTAAATATCCCAGGAAAGAGAACAATGGATAAAGAAAATGTGGTATTTATGTACAATGGAATATCTCTTCACCATGAAATCAATGTAATAAGGCTAGTAGAAGGATAAAGAGTGGATTTAGGTCCGATAATACTACTTGAAATAAGTCAAACAGAAAAAGAAACATATCATAAGATATCACTTATAGAGGGAGGATAAATATGGCTGCACAAAAAATGAATTACAAAACAGAACAGTGTCTCGCGTTTAGAAAACACACTTATGTCAGCTTAAGGGGAAAGGAGAGGTGGGGTGATGCATAAAACCAGAGTTTGAAATTAGCACAGATACCGTTCAATAAACCAAATAGGTATTAGACAAGATCTACACCTTGCTCAATGAACTAGCCTCAACACACCCTATACACCGCAGAGAAATATATCTGAGTAATAAGAATCTTAAAACCCATGTATTGATATATCTCCATAAGGGAATCAAGGGTGTGAAGAGTGGCACAAACACAGCAGTGAAAATGAGCTAAACCCCATTATAGAAATAAATTTTAAAACCAAAACGCAGAAACAATGAAAGAGAGAAAACTTCTTACAAAATTCGCTCAGGGGCTGTGATGCAACCTGGAATGACCACATATAAACCCACAGCTGGATAAGACATAAGGCTGGACACTTGGGGCTGAGAGGATTGGTGAGCTTTGCTGAGCAACTGCCGAAAGTTTAATGCAATACTTCATGCTACTCATTCCAAGGGTCCCAACACTCCAGGTTGAAGGGAATCTTCCTACAGCTAAACCATGCATGGGAAATCCAGCAGATGGTATACCATATGATCGGGAAAGGTTTCTAAAACGCACCTCATTTTCCTCTCCTGGGGCTCCGGATCAACATTCCAGCACCTTTACTAACAACATCCTCACATGGAGAGTCAATGCCTTTAAGTTCCGGTATCGCACAGTCTGCAGTTAGTGCGGAGGATGAATGGGAATAGGAGGAACCAGTGAGAAAATAGCTGTAGCGTTTTCAATGGCCACATGTCACTCTAATTTCACATAGGAAGAAGAATTAACCAAACGCACAGCAAGGCGCCCCAGAAGAAGCATAGGGCCTGAAGATATCCTGTGGATATGAGGCAAGATCACAAAAATAAGAGCTGAAAAAAGGAACTAAGGGCAACTGCAATTCAAAAACCTGCAGAGTTATAAAGGCCAACTATTTTCCAAAAGTATATTGAGGTAAGGCTATGAAGAGGCACTGACAGCAAGGCAGAATTGCAGGAAACCGATTTCAGGAGGTAGACTGGAATTGCATTGAAAACATATGAAAAGACTAAGAACGTCGACAATCATGCACTTGGCCAAAAAGGGCGTATGCGTTTTTCCTGAATATATTCAGGAAGAAACGCATACGCCTTTTCTGGCCAACCAAGCAAGCTTGCAAAGGAAATCTGCACTACAATAAAGTCTCACTGCCCCCAGTCAAAAGGGCCATCTGAACAAAGTGTAAAATCCAGAAAGGCAGGACAGGCCATGGAGAACTGGGAGCCTTTTTATGCTGATGGGCGGGATGTAAATTGCCAACAGCCACTCGGGAGAAGTGTATGGTGTTTCCTGAAACATCTAAGAAACAAAGCAACAGAGCCTGGGACACTTCCACTTATGGTACTATACATTAGGGAAATTAAACTCAAAAAGACACAGCCACCCCAAATTATGGGAAGGCTCTGTTTACAAGAACCTCATTTATGGTACAAGTTCAATATCGCAGAAAGCAAAAAATGGATAAAGAAGTTGTGGTACTTACGTACAATGCAATATCACTCAGCAATGAAATCTATGTCATCAGGCCCGTAGCAGCATAATGAGTGGCTTAAGCTACGATGATTCTAAGTGAAATAAGTCACACAGAAAAAGAAACATCAAAAGATATCACTACTACACGGAATGTAAACTTGGCTACACAGGAACTGAATTACAAAACAGAACAGGGTCTCAAATGTAGAAAACCAACTTATCCTTGCTTAAGGGGAAAGGTGAGTTGGGGTGCTGCATAAAACCAGAGATTGAACTTGGCACAGATACCGTTCCATAAGCCAAATATATAATAGACAAGAGCTACTCCTTGTTCAACGAAGTGGACTTAACACCCCATATTAAACGCCTAAGAATATACCTGACTAGTAATAATCTTAAAACCTATGGATTTATATGTCTCCGAAAGAGAATCAAGCGTGTGTACAGTGGCATAAATGCAGTAGTGATAGGATTGGTGAGGTTCGGTGAGCAAATGCAGACCCTTTTAAGTCATATTGAATGGTCCCCATTCCATGGGTCTCAACTCTCCAGGTTGAAGGGATTCTTCCTTCAGCTAAAACATGCATGTGGAACCCAGAGTATGATCCACCGTGTGTTCGGGAAACGTGTTCAAATGTGTCTCAGTTTTCGTCCCCTGGTACTCGGGTGCAACATTCCAGACGCTTTACTAACACTCTCCCCACTTGGAGAGTCAGTGCCTTTAACCTCCTGTTTGGCACAGTTTGCAATTTCTGCGGAAAATGAACAGGAATAGGGAGAACCAATGAGAGACTAGCTGGAGGTGTCTGGACGGGCATATTTAACACTCATTCCCCACCAGGAAGAGGAATTAACCAAAGGCTCAGCGTGCCGTGCCAGAACCACACTAGGGCCTGAAGCAATCCTGCGGTGTTGCGGCCAGCTCACAAGAAAGCAAGTTGAAGAAAGGAGCTCAGGGACACTGTAACTCACAAACCTGCAGAGTTATAAATGACAGCTATCGTCCAAAAATATATTGAAGTAAGGCTGCCAAGAGGACTTGAAATCGGGGCAGAATTGCAGGAAACCGATTTCAGGAGGTAGACTGGAACTGCATGTAAAGCATAGGAAAAGAGGCAGAACGTCCACAATGATGCACTTGGCCAAAAAGGGCGTATGCGTTTTTTCCTGAATATATTCAGGAAAAAACGCATACGCCCTTTTTGGCCAACCAAGCAAGCTTGCAAACGAAATCTGCACTACAATGAAGTCTCACTGCCCCCAGTCAAAAGGGCCATCTGAAAAAAGTGTAAAATCCAGAAAGGCAGGACAGGCCATGGAGAACTGGGAGCCTTGTTATGCTGATGGGCCGGATGTAAATTGCCAACAGCCACTCTGGAGAAGTGTATGGTGTTTCCTGAAACATCTAAAAAACAAAGCACCAGAGCCTAGGGCACTTCCACTTATGGTACTATAGCTTAGGGAAATTAAAATCAAAAAGACACAGCCACCCCAAATTATGGGAAGGCTCTGTTTACAAGAACCTCATTTATGGTACAAGTTCAATATCGCAGAAAGCGAAAAATGGATAAAGAAGTTGTGGTACTTACGTACAATGCAATATCACTCAGCAATGAAATCTATGTCATCAGGCCCGTAGCAGCATAATGAGTGGATTCAGGTACGATGATTCTAAGTGAAATAAGTCACACAGAAAAAGAAACTTCATAAGATATCACTACTACACGGAATGTAAACTTGGCTACACAGGAACTGAATAACAAAACAGCACAGGGTCTCAAATGTAGAAAACCAACTTATGCTTGCTTAAGGGGAAAGGTGAGTTGGGGTGCTGCATAAAACCACAGATTGAACTTGGCACAGATACCGTTCCATAAGCCAAATATATAATAGACCATAGCTACTCCTTGTTCAATGAAGTGGACTCAACACCACATATTAAACGCCTAAATATATACCTGACTAGTAATCATCTTAAAACCTATGGATTTATATGCCTCCGAAAGACAATCAAGCGTGTGTACAGCGGCATAAACACAGCAGTGATAGTATTGGTGAAGTTCGGTGAGCAAATGCAGACCCTTTGAAGTCATATTGCATGGTACCCATTCCATGGGTCTCAACTCTCCAGGTTTAAGGGATTCTTCCTTCAGCTAAAACATGCATGTGGAACCCAGAGTATGATCCACCGTGTGTTCGGGAAACATGTTCAATTGTGTCTCAGTTTTCGTCCTATGGTACTCGGGTGCAACATTCCAGAAGCTTTACTAACACTCTCCCCACTTGGAGAGTCAGTGCCTTTAACCTCCTGTTTGGCCCAGTTTGCAATTTCTGCGGAAAATGATCAGGAATAGGGAGAACCCATGAGAGACTAGCTGGAGGTGTCTGGACAGGCAAATTTTACTCTCATTTCCCACAAGGAATTGGAATTAACCAAAGGCTCAGCGTGCCGTGCCGGAACAATACTAGGGTCTGAAGCAATCCTGCGGTGTTGCGGTCAGATCATAAGAAAGCGAGTTACAGAAAGGAGCTCAGGGGCACTGTCATTCATAAACCTGCAGAGTTATAAATGACAGCTATCATCCAAAAATATATTGAAGTAAGGCTGCCAAGAGGACTTGAATGCGGGGCAGAATTGCAGATAACCGATTTCAGGAGGTAGACTGGAATTGCATGTAAAGCATAGGAAAAGAGGCAGAAAGTCCACAATGATGCACTTGGCCAAAAAGGACGTATGCGTTTTTTCCTGAATATATTCAGGAAAAATCGCATACGCCCTTTTTGGCCAACCAAGCAAGCTTGCAAAGGAAATCTGCACTACAATGAACTCTCACTGCCCCCGGGATACAAGGGCCAGCTGAAAAAAGTATAAAATCCAGAAAGGCAGGACAGGCCATAGATAACTGGGAGCCTTGTTATGCTGATGGGCGGGATGTAAATTGCCTACAGCCACTCGGGAGAAGTGTATGGTGTTTCCTGAAACAACTAAGAAACAAAGCAACAGAGCCTAGGGCACTTCCACTTATGGTCCTATAGCTTAGGGAAATTAAAATTAAAAAGACACAGCCACTCCAAAATTTGGGACGGCTCTGTTTACAAGAACCTCGTTTATGGTACAAGTTCAATATCACAGAAGCGAAAAATGGATAAAGAAGTTGTGGTACTTATGTACAATGCAATATCACTCAGCAATGAAATCTATGTCATCAGGCCCGTAGCAGCATAATGAGTGGATTCAGGTACGATGATTCTAAGTGAAATAAGGCACACAGAAAAAGAAACATCATAAGATATCACTAATACACCGAATGTAAACATGGCTACACTGGAACTGAATTACAAAATAGAACAGGGTCTCAAATGTAGAAAACCAACTTATGCTTGCTTAGGGGAAAGGTGAGTTGGGGTGCTGCATAAAACCAGAGATTGAAATTAGCACAGATACCGTTCCATAAGCCAAATATGTAATAGACAAGAGCTACTCCTTGTTCAACGAAGTGGACTCAACACCCCATATTAAACGCCTAAGAATATACCTGACTAGTAAGAATCTTAAAAGCTATCGATTTATATGTCTCCGAAAGAGAATCAAGCATGTGTACAGCGGCATAAATGCAGCAGTGATAGGATTGGTGAGGATCGGTGAGCAAATGCAGACACTTTGAAGTCATATTACATGGTACCCATTCCATGGGTCTCAACTCTCCAGGTTTAAGGGATTCTTCCTTCAGCTAAAACATGCATGTGGAACCCAGAGTATGATACACCGTGTGATCGGGAAACGTGTTCAATTGTGTCTCAGTTTTCTTCCACTGGTACTCGGGTGCAACATTCCAGACGCTTTACTAACACTCTCCCCACTTGGAGAGACAGTGCCTTTAAACTCGTGTTTGGCCCAGTTTGCAATTTCTGCGGAAAATAAACAGGAATAGGGAAAACACATGAGAGACTAGCTGGAGGTGTCTGGATGGGCAAATTTTACTCTCATTTCCCACCAGGAAGAGGAATTAACCAAAGGCTCAGCATGCCGTGCCGGAACCATACTAGGGTCTGAAGCAATCCTGCGGTGTTGCGGCCAGCTCACAAGAAAGCGAGTTGAAGAAAGCAGCTCAGGGGCACTGGAATTCACAAACATGCAGAGTTATAAATGACAGCTATCGTCCAAAAATATATTGAAGTAAGGCTACCAAGAGGACTTGAAAGCGGGGCAGAATTGCAGGAAACCGATTTCAGGAGGTAGACTGGAATTGCATTTAAAGCATAGGAAAAGAGGCAGAACGTCCACAATGATGCACTTGGCCAAAAAGGGCGTATGCGTTTTTTCCTGAATATATTCAGGAAAAAATGCATACGCCCTTTTTGGGCAACCAAGCAAGATTGCAAAGAAATCTGCACTACAATGAACTCTCACTTCCCCCCGGTCAAAAGGGCCATCTGAAAAAAGTGTAAAGTCCAGAAAGGCAGGACAGGCCATGGAGAACTGGGAGCCTTGTTATGCTGATGGGCCGGATGTAAATTGCCAACAGCCACTCTGGAGAAGAGTATGGTGTTTCTGAAACATCTAAAAAACAAAGCAACAGAGCCTAGGGCACTTCCACTTATGGTCCTATAGCTTAGGGAAATTAAAACCAAAAAGACACAGCCACCCCAAAGTTTGGGCCGACTCTGTTTACAAGAACCTCGTTTACGGTACAAGTTCAATATCACAGAAAGCGAAAAATGGATAAAGAAGTTGTGGTACTTACGTTCAATGCAATATCACTCAGCAATGAAATCTATGTCATCAGGCCCGTAGCAGCATAATGAGTGGATTCAGGTACGATGATTCTAAGTGAAATAAGTCACACAGAAAAAGAAACATCATAAGGTATCACTACTACACGGAATGTAAACTTGGCTACACAGGAACTGAATTACAAAACAGAATAGGGTCTCAAATGTAGAAAACCAACTTATGCTTGCTTAAGGGGAAAGGTGAGTGGGGGTGCTGCATAAAACCAGAGATTGAAATTAGCACAGATACAGTTCCATAAGCCAAATATGTAATAGACAAGAGCTACTCCTTGCTCAACGAAGTGGACTCAACACCCCATATTAAATGCCTAAGTATATACCTGACTAGTAAGCATCTTAAAACCTATGGATTTATATGTCTCCGAAAGAGAATCAAGCGTGTGTACAGCGGCATAAACACGGCAGTGATAGGATTGGTGAGTTTCGGTGGGCAAATGCAGACCCTTTGAAGTCATATTGCATGGTACCCATTCCATGGGTCTCAACTCTCCAGGTTTAAGGGATTCTTCCTTCAGCTAAAATATGCATGTGCAACCCAGAGTATGATCCACCGTGTGATCGGGAAACGTGTTCAAATGTGTCTCAGTTTTCGTCCCCTGGTACTCGGGTGCAACATTCCAGACGCTTTACTAACACTCTCCCCACTTGGAGAGTCAGTGCCTTTAACCTCCTGTTTGGCCCAGTTTGCAATTTCTGCGGAAAATGAACAGGAAAAGGGAGAACCAGTGTGAGACTAACTGGAGGTGTCTGGACGGGCAAATTTCACTCTCATTTCCCACCAGGAAGAGGAATTAACCAAAGGCTCAGCGTGCCATGCAGGAACCACTCCAATGCCTGAAGCAATCTTGCGGTGTTGCGGACAGCTCACAAGACAGCAAGTTGATGAAAGGAGCTCAGGGGCACTGGAATTCACAAACATGCAGAGTTATAAATGACAGCTATCGTCCAAAAATATATTGAAGTAAGGCTGCCAAGAGGACTTGTAAGCAGGGCAGAATTGCAGGAAACCTATTTCAGGAGGTAGACTGGAATTGCATGTAAAGCATAGGAAAAGAGGCAGAACGTCCACAGTGATGCACTTGGCCAAAAAGGGCGTATGCGTTTTTTCCTGAATATATTCAGGAAAAAACGCATACGCCCTTTTTGGCCAACCAACCAAGCAAGCTTGCAAAGTAAATCTGCACTATAATGAAGTCTCACTGCCCCCCCGGTCAAAAGGGCCATCTGAAAAAAGTGTAAAATCCAGAAAGGCAGGACAGGCCATGGAGAACTGGGAGCCTTGTTATGCTGATGGGCCGGATGTAAATTGCCAACAGCCACTCTGGAGAAGTGTATGGTGTTTCCTGAAACATCTAAAAAACAAAGCAACAGAGCCTAGGGCACTTCCACTTATGGTCCTATAGGTTAGGGAAATTAAAATCAAAAAGATATAGCCACCCCAAAGTTTGGGATGGCTCTGTTTACGAGAACCTCGTTTATGGTACAAGTTCAATATCACAGCAGGTGAAAAATGGATAAAGAAGTTGTGGTATTTACGTACAATGCAATATCACTCAGCAATGAAATCTATGTCATCAGGCCCGTAGCAGCATAATGAGTGGATTCAGGTACGATGATTCTAAGTGAAATAAGTCACACAGAAAAAGAAACATCATAAGGTATCACTACTACACGGAATGTAAACTTGGCTACACAGGAACTGAATTACAAAACAGAATAGGGTCTCAAATGTAGAAAGCCATCTTATGCTTGCTTAAGGGGAAAGGTGAGTTGGGGTGCTGCATACAACCAGAGATTGAAATTAGCACAGATACCGTTCCATAAGCCAAATATGTAATAGACAAGAGCTACTCCTTGCTCAACGAAGTGCACTCAACACCCCATATTAAACGCCTAAGAATATACCTGACTAGGAAGAATCTTAAAACCTATGGATTTATATGTCTCTGAAAGAGAATCAAGCATGTGTACAGCGGCATAAACGCAGCAGTGATAGAATTGGTGAGGTTCGGTGAGCAAATGCAGACCCTTTGAAGTCATATTGCATGGTACCCATTCCATGGGTCTCAACTCTCCAGGTTGAAGGGATTCTTCCTTCAGCTAAAACATGCATGTGGAACCCAGAGTATGATCCACCGTGTGATTGGGAAACGTGTTCAAATGTGTCTCAGTTTTCGTCCCCTGGTACTCGGGTGCAACATTCCAGATGCTTTACTAACACTCTCCCCACTTGGAGAGTCAGTGCCTTTAACCTCGTGTTTGGCCCAGTTTGCAATTTCTGCGGAAAATGAACAGGAAAAGGGAGAACCAGTGTGAGACTACCTGGAGGTGTCTGGACGGGCAAATTTAACTCTCATTTCCCACCAGGAAGAGGAATTAACCAAAGGCTCAGCGTGCCATGCAGGAACCACTCCAATGCCTGAAGCAATCTTGCGGTGTTGCGGACAGCTCACAAGACAGCAAGTTGATGAAAGGAGCTCAGGGGCACTGGAATTCACAAACATGCAGAGTTATAAATGACAGCTATCGTCCAAAAATATATTGAAGTAAGGCTGCCAAGAGGACTTGAAAGCGGGGCAGAATTGCACGAAACCGATTTCAGGAGGTAGCCTGGAATTGCATGTAAAGCATAGGAAAAGAGGCAGAACGTCCACAATGATGCACTTGGCCAAAAAGGGCGTATGCGTTTTTTCCTGAATATATTCAGGAAAAAACGCATACGCCCATTTTGGCCAACCAAGCAAGCTTGCAAAGGAAATCTGCACTACAATGAAGTCTCACTGCCCCTCGGTCAAAAGGGCCATCTGAAAAAAGTGTAAAGTCCAGAAAGGCAGGACAGGCCATGGAGAACTGGGAGCCTTGTTATGCTGATGGGCCGGATGTAAATTGCCAACAGCCACTCTGGAGAAGAGTATGGTGTTTCTGAAACATCTAAAACACAAAGCAACAGAGCGTAGGGCACTTCCACCTATGGTCCTATAGCTTAGGGAAATTAAAATCAAAAAGACACAGCCACCGCAAAGTTTGGGGCGGCTCTGTTTACAAGAACCTGGTTTACGGTTCAAGTTCAATATCACAGAAAACGAAAAATGGATAAAGAAGTTGTGGTACTTACGTACAATGCAATATCACTCAGCAATGAAATCTATGTCATCAGGCCCGTAGCAGCATAATGAGTGGATTCAGGTACGATGATTCTAAGTGAAATAAGTCACACAGAAAAAGAAACATCATAAGGTATCACTACTACACGGAATGTAAACTTGGCTACACAGGAACTGAATTACAAAACAGAATAGGGTCTCAAATGTAGAAAACCAACTTATGCTTGCTTAAGGGGAAAGGTGAGTTGGGGTGCTGCATAAAACCAGAGATTGAAATTAGCACAGATACAGTTCCATAAGCCAAATATGTAATAGACAAGAGCTACTCCTTGCTCAACGAAGTGGACTCAACACCCCATATTAAATGCCTAAGTATATACCTGACTAGTAAGCATCTTAAAACCTATGGATTTATATGTCTCCGAAAGAGAATCAAGCGTGTGTACAGCGGCATAAACACGGCAGTGATAGGATTGGTGAGTTTCGGTGGGCAAATGCAGACCCTTTGAAGTCATATTGCATGGTACCCATTCCATGGGTCTCAACTCTCCAGGTTTAAGGGATTCTTCCTTCAGCTAAAATATGCATGTGCAACCCAGAGTATGATCCACCGTGTGATCGGGAAACGTGTTCAAATGTGTCTCAGTTTTCGTCCCCTGGTACTCGGGTGCAACATTCCAGACGCTTTACTAACACTCTCCCCACTTGGAGAGTCAGTGCCTTTAACCTCCTGTTTGGCCCAGTTTGCAATTTCTGCGGAAAATGAACAGGAAAAGGGAGAACCAGTGTGAGACTAACTGGAGGTGTCTGGACGGGCAAATTTCACTCTCATTTCCCACCAGGAAGAGGAATTAACCAAAGGCTCAGCGTGCCATGCAGGAACCACTCCAATGCCTGAAGCAATCTTGCGGTGTTGCGGACAGCTCACAAGACAGCAAGTTGATGAAAGGAGCTCAGGGGCACTGGAATTCACAAACATGCAGAGTTATAAATGACAGCTATCGTCCAAAAATATATTGAAGTAAGGCTGCCAAGAGGACTTGAAAGCGGGGCAGAATTGCACGAAACCGATTTCAGGAGGTAGCCTGGAATTGCATGTAAAGCATAGGAAAAGAGGCAGAACGTCCACAATGATGCACTTGGCCAAAAAGGGCGTATGCGTTTTTTCCTGAATATATTCAGGAAAAAACGCATACGCCCTTTTTGGCCAACCAAGGAAGCTTGCAAAGGAAATCTGCACTATAATGAAGTCTCACTGCCCCTCGGTCAAAAGGGCCATCTGAAAAAAGTGTAAAGTCCAGAAAGGCAGGACAGGCCATGGAGAACTGGGAGCCTTGTTATGCTGATGGGCCGGATGTAAATTGCCAACAGCCACTCTGGAGAAGAGTATGGTGTTTCTGAAACATCTAAAACACAAAGCAACAGAGCGTAGGGCACTTCCACTTATGGTCCTATAGCTTAGGGAAATTAAAATCAAAAAGACACAGCCACCGCAAAGTTTGGGGCGGCTCTGTTTACAAGAACCTGGTTTACGGTTCAAGTTCAATATCACAGAAAACGAAAAATGGATAAAGAAGTTGTGGTACTTACGTACAATGCAATATCACTCAGCAATGAAATCTATGTCATCAGGCCCGTAGCAGCATAATGAGTGGATTCAGGTACGATGATTCTAAGTGAAATAAGTCACACAGGAAAAGAAACATCATAAGGTATCACTACTACACGGAATGTAAACTTGGCTACACAGGAACTGAATTACAAAACAGAATAGGGTCTCAAATGTAGAAAACCAACTTATGCTTGCTTAAGGGGAAAGGTGAGTGGGGGTGCTGCATAAAACCAGAGATTGAAATTAGCACAGATACAGTTCCATAAGCCAAATATGTAATAGACAAGAGCTACTCCTTGCTCAACGAAGTGGACTCAACACCCCATATTAAATGCCTAAGTATATACCTGACTAGTAAGCATCTTAAAACCTATGGATTTATATGTCTCCGAAAGAGAATCAAGCGTGTGTACAGCGGCATAAACACGGCAGTGATAGGATTGGTGAGTTTCGGTGGGCAAATGCAGACCCTTTGAAGTCATATTGCATGGTACCCATTCCATGGGTCTCAACTCTCCAGGTTTAAGGGATTCTTCCTTCAGCTAAAATATGCATGTGCAACCCAGAGTATGATCCACCGTGTGATCGGGAAACGTGTTCAAATGTGTCTCAGTTTTCGTCCCCTGGTACTCGGGTGCAACATTCCAGACGCTTTACTAACACTCTCCCCACTTGGAGAGTCAGTGCCTTTAACCTCCTGTTTGGCCCAGTTTGCAATTTCTGCGGAAAATGAACAGGAAAAGGGAGAACCAGTGTGAGACTAACTGGAGGTGTCTGGACGGGCAAATTTCACTCTCATTTCCCACCAGGAAGAGGAATTAACCAAAGGCTCAGCGTGCCATGCAGGAACCACTCCAATGCCTGAAGCAATCTTGCGGTGTTGCGGACAGCTCACAAGACAGCAAGTTGATGAAAGGAGCTCAGGGGCACTGGAATTCACAAACATGCAGAGTTATAAATGACAGCTATCGTCCAAAAATATATTGAAGTAAGGCTGCCAAGAGGACTTGAAAGCAGGGCACAATTGCAGGAAACCTATTTCAGGAGGTAGACTGGAATTGCATGTAAAGCATAGGAAAAGAGGCAGAACGTCCACAGTGATGCACTTGGCCAAAAAGGGCGTATGCGTTTTTTCCTGAATATATTCAGGAAAAAACGCATACGCCCTTTTTGGCCAACCAACCAAGCAAGCTTGCAAAGTAAATCTGCACTATAATGAAGTCTCACTGCCCCCCCGGTCAAAAGGGCCATCTGAAAAAAGTGTAAAATCCAGAAAGGCAGGACAGGCCATGGAGAACTGGGAGCCTTGTTATGCTGATGGGCCGGATGTAAATTGCCAAGAGCCACTCTGGAGAAGTGTATGGTGTTTCCTGAAACATCTAAAAAACAAAGCAACAGAGCCTAGGGCACTTCCACTTATGGTCCTATAGGTTAGGGAAATTAAAATCAAAAAGATATAGCCACCCCAAAGTTTGGGATGGCTCTGTTTACGAGAACCTCGTTTATGGTACAAGTTCAATATCACAGCAGGTGAAAAATGGATAAAGAAGTTGTGGTATTTACGTACAATGCAATATCACTCAGCAATGAAATCTATGTCATCAGGCCCGTAGCAGCATAATGAGTGGATTCAGGTACGATGATTCTAAGTGAAATAAGTCACACAGAAAAAGAAACATCATAAGGTATCACTACTACACGGAATGTAAACTTGGCTACACAGGAACTGAATTACAAAACAGAATAGGGTCTCAAATGTAGAAAGCCATCTTATGCTTGCTTAAGGGGAAAGGTGAGTTGGGGTGCTGCATACAACCAGAGATTGAAATTAGCACAGATACCGTTCCATAAGCCAAATATGTAATAGACAAGAGCTACTCCTTGCTCAACGAAGTGCACTCAACACCCCATATTAAACGCCTAAGAATATACCTGACTAGTAAGAATCTTAAAACCTATGGATTTATATGTCTCTGAAAGAGAATCAAGCATGTGTACAGCGGCATAAACGCAGCAGTGATAGAATTGGTGAGGTTCGGTGAGCAAATGCAGACCCTTTGAAGTCATATTGCATGGTACCCATTCCATGGGTCTCAACTCTCCAGGTTGAAGGGATTCTTCCTTCAGCTAAAACATGCATGTGCAACCCAGAGTATGATCCACCGTGTGATTGGGAAACGTGTTCAAATGTGTCTCAGTTTTCGTCCCCTGGTACTCGGGTGCAACATTCCAGATGCTTTACTAACACTCTCCCCACTTGGAGAGTCAGTGCCTTTAACCTCGTGTTTGGCCCAGTTTGCAATTTCTGCGGAAAATGAACAGGAAAAGGGAGAACCAGTGTGAGACTACCTGGAGGTGTCTGGACGGGCAAATTTAACTCTCATTTCCCACCAGGAAGAGGAATTAACCAAAGGCTCAGCGTGCCATGCAGGAACCACTCCAATGCCTGAAGCAATCTTGCAGTGTTGCGGACAGCTCACAAGACAGCAAGTTAATGAAAGGAGCTCAGGGGCACTGGAATTCACAAACATGCAGAGTTATAAATGACAGCTATCGTCCAAAAATATATTGAAGTAACGCTGCCAAGAGGACTTGAAAGCGGGGCAGAATTGCACGAAACCGATTTCAGGAGGTAGCCTGGAATTGCATGTAAAGCATAGGAAAAGAGGCAGAACGTCCACAATGATGCACTTGGCCAAAAAGGGCGTATGCGTTTTTTCCTGAATATATTCAGGAAAAAACGCATACGCCCTTTTTGGCCAACCAAGCAAGCTTGCAAAGGAAATCTGCACTACAATGAAGTCTCACTGCCCCTCGGTCAAAAGGGCCATCTGAAAAAAGTGTAAAGTCCAGAAAGGCAGGACAGGCCATGGAGAACTGGGAGCCTTGTTATGCTGATGGGCCGGATGTAAATTGCCAACAGCCACTCTGGAGAAGAGTATGGTGTTTCTGAAACATCTAAAACACAAAGCAACAGAGCGTAGGGCACTTCCACTTATGGTCCTATAGCTTAGGGAAATTAAAATCAAAAAGACACAGCCACCACAAAGTTTGGGGCGGCTCTGTTTACAAGAACCTGGTTTACGGTACAAGTTCAATATCACAGAAAATGAAAAATGGATAAAGAAGTTGTGGTACTTACGTACAATGCAATATCACTCAGCAATGAAATCTATGTCATCAGGCCCGTAGCAGCATAATGAGTGGATTCAGGTACGATGATTCTAAGTGAAATAAGTCACACAGAAAAAGAAACATCATAAGGTATCACTACTACACGGAATGTAAACTTGGCTACACAGGAACTGAATTACAAAACAGAATAGGGTCTCAAATGTAGAAAACCAACTTATGCTTGCTTAAGGGGAAAGGTGAGTTGGGGTGCTGCATAAAACCAGAGATTGAAATTAGCACAGATACAGTTCCATAAGCCAAATATGTAATAGACAAGAGCTACTCCTTGCTCAACGAAGTGGACTCAACACCCCATATTAAACGCCTAAGTATATACCTGACTAGTAAGCATCTTAAAACCTATGGATTTATATGTCTCCGAAAGAGAATCAAGCGTGTGTACAGCGGCATAAACACGGCAGTGATAGGATTGGTGAGTTTCGGTGGGCAAATGCAGACCCTTTGAAGTCATATTGCATGGTACCCATTCCATGGGTCTCAACTCTCCAGGTTTAAGGGATTCTTCCTTCAGCTAAAATATGCATGTGCAACCCAGAGTATGATCCACCGTGTGATCGGGAAACGTGTTCAAATGTGTCTCAGTTTTCGTCCCCTGGTACTCGGGTGCAACATTCCAGACGCTTTACTAACACTCTCCCCACTTGGAGAGTCAGTGCCTTTAACCTCCTGTTTGGCCCAGTTTGCAATTTCTGCGGAAAATGAACAGGAAAAGGGAGAACCAGTGTGAGACTAACTGGAGGTGTCTGGACGGGCAAATTTCACTCTCATTTCCCACCAGGAAGAGGAATTAACCAAAGGCTCAGCGTGCCATGCAGGAACCACTCCAATGCCTGAAGCAATCTTGCGGTGTTGCGGACAGCTCACAAGACAGCAAGTTGATGAAAGGAGCTCAGGGGCACTGGAATTCACAAACATGCAGAGTTATAAATGACAGCTATCGTCCAAAAATATATTGAAGTAAGGCTGCCAAGAGGACTTGAAAGCGGGGCAGAATTGCAGGAAACCTATTTCAGGAGGTAGACTGGAATTGCATGTAAAGCATAGGAAAAGAGGCAGAACGTCCACAGTGATGCACTTGGCCAAAAAGGGCGTATGCGTTTTTTCCTGAATATATTCAGGAAAAAACGCATACGCCCTTTTTGGCCAACCAACCAAGCAAGCTTGCAAAGTAAATCTGCACTATAATGAAGTCTCACTGCCCCCCCGGTCAAAAGGGCCATCTGAAAAAAGTGTAAAATCCAGAAAGGCAGGACAGGCCATGGAGAACTGGGAGCCTTGTTATGCTGATGGGCCGGATGTAAATTGCCAAGAGCCACTCTGGAGAAGTGTATGGTGTTTCCTGAAACATCTAAAAAACAAAGCAACAGAGCCTAGGGCACTTCCACTTATGGTCCTATAGGTTAGGGAAATTAAAATCAAAAAGATATAGCCACCCCAAAGTTTGGGATGGCTCTGTTTACGAGAACCTCGTTTATGGTACAAGTTCAATATCACAGCAGGTGAAAAATGGATAAAGAAGTTGTGGTATTTACGTACAATGCAATATCACTCAGCAATGAAATCTATGTCATCAGGCCCGTAGCAGCATAATGAGTGGATTCAGGTACGATGATTCTAAGTGAAATAAGTCACACAGAAAAAGAAACATCATAAGATATCACTAATACACGGAATGTAATCCTGGCTACACAGGAACTGAAATACAAAACAGAACAGGGTCTCAAATGTAGAAAGCCATCTTATGCTTGCTTAAGGGGAAAGGTGAGTTGGGGTGCTGCATACAACCAGAGATTGAAATTAGCACAGATACCATTCCATAAGCCAAATATGTAATAGACAAGAGCTACTCCTTGCTCAACGAAGTGCACTCAACACCCCATATTAAACGCCTAAGAATATACCTGACTAGTAAGAATCTTAAAACCTATGGATTTATATGTCTCTGAAAGAGAATCAAGCATGTGTACAGCGGCATAAACGCAGCAGTGATAGGATTGGTGAGGTTCGGTGAGCAAATGCAGACCCTTTGAAGTCATATTGCATGGTACCCATTCCATGGGTCTCAACTCTCCAGGTTTAAGGGATTCTTCCTTCAGCTAAAACATGCATGTGGAACCCAGAGTATGATCCACCGTGTGATTGGGAAACGTGTTCAAATGTGTCTCAGTTTTCGTCCCCTTGTACTCGGGTGCAACATTCCAGATGCTTTACTAACACTCTCCCCACTTGGAGAGTCAGTGCCTTTAACCTCCTGTTTGGCCCAGTTTGCAATTTCTGCGGAAGATGAACAGGAATAGGGAGAACCAATGACAGACTAGATGGAGGTGTCTGGATGGGCAAATTTAACTCTCATTTCGCACCAGGAAGAGGAATTAACCAAAGGCTCAGCGTGCCGTGCCGGAACCAGATTAGGGCCTGAAGCAATCCTGCGGTGTTGGGGCCAGCTCACGAGAAAGCGAGTTGAAGAAAGGAGCTCAGGGGCACTGTCATTCACAAACCTGCAGAGTTATAAATGACGGCTATCGTCCAAAAATATATTGAAGGAAGGCTGCCAAGAGGACTAGAAAGCGGGGCAGAATTGCAGGAAACCGATTTCAGGAGGTATCGGGAGTCGGTCTTAAAGCATAGGAAAAGAGACAGAACTTGGAAAATAATGCACTTGGCAAAAAAGGGCATATGTGTTTTATCCAGAGCTCTCATAACTGAGGGGAGGAGATTCCCAGCAGCCTCCAACTGCCACCTGAGGTCTCACATTGCCAAGGCAACATGAGCAAGCCAGGCAGGAGTTACCTCACAGCAGAGGTCCCACCTCACAGAAGGGTGAGAAACCCAGCCAACCTCAGACTCTCACCAGAGGGCCTACATCACCAAGGGGATGGGAACCAGGCAGGAGTGTCTTCACACCAGTGGGGCCACATCATCGAAAGGTGAGGTACTCAGCACATGTGTCCTCAAACCAGAGGACCCACATCTCCAAGGGCCTCGGAGTGAGGCAGGCAGGAGTAGCCTCACAACACTGGGCCCATAGAATAAAAAAGTGAGGAATCCAGCAGTTGGAACCTCCCAGTAGGCGGCCCAGAGCACCGAGGCTATGGGATCCAGGCCACTCTGAACTCACAGAAGAGGGCCCATGTCATGAAACTGAGCAACCCAGCCATTGGGACCTCATCCCAATGGAAATGTGATGTGAGCAGGAGGCCCACATCCCCATGGGGATGGAAATCTGGTAGGAGTGTCCTCGCACCACTGAGAACATATCAGAAAATTTTGGGCGACCAGCAGTTAGGGCCTGACGCCAGAGGACCCTCATCACCAAGGGAAGGAGGCTCCCAGCAGGCTCCAACTGCCACCAGAGGGCTGACGTCGCCAAGGCGATGTGTGCCAACCAGGCACGAATGACCTCACAGCAGAGGGCCCACCTCAGAGAAGTGTGACGAACCCAGTCAGGATCAGACTCGCACCAGAGGGCCCACATCACCAAATGGATTGGAACCAGGCAGGAGTGTCCTCACATGAGTAGGGCCACATCATCTAAAGGTGAGGAACCCAGAACATGTGGCTTCAAACCATAGGACACCCATCACCAAGGGGCTGGGAGTGAGGCAGGCAGGAGGAGCCTCATAACAGAGCGCCCAAAAATAAGAAAGGTGAGGAATCCAGCATTTGGAACCTCCCAGCAGGCGGCCCAGAGCACATAGGCTAGGGGATCCAGGCCGGAGTGAACTAACACCAGACAGCCCACATCATGAAACTGTGAGCAACCCAGACATTGGGACCTCAGAGCAGAAGGCCCACATCCCCATAGTGATGGGAACATGACAGGAGTGTCCTGGCATCACTGGGCTCACATCAGAAAACTTGGGGTGCTCAGAAGTTAGGGCCTGACGCTAGAGGGCACTCATCACCGAGAGGAGGAGGCTCCCAGCAGGCTCCAGCTGCCACCAGAGGGCCAACGTCGCCAAGGCGATGTGTGCCAGCCCGGCAGGAGTGACCTCACAGCAGAGGGCCCACCTCACAGAAGGGTGAGGAACACAGCCAGGATCAGACTCTCACCAGAGGGCCCACATCACCAAGGGGATGGGAACCAGGCAGGAGTGTCCCCACACCAGTGGGACATCATCATCTTAAGGTGAGGATCCCAGCACATGTGTCCTCAAACCAGAGGAACCACATCACCAAGGGGTTCGGAATGAGGCTGGCAGGACCGGCCTCACAACACAGGGTCCATAGAATATAAAAGTTGAGGAATCCAGCAGTTGGAACCTCCCAGCAAGCGGCCCAGAGCACCGAGGCTATGGGATCCAGGCCGCAGTGAACTCACAGCAGAGGGCCCACATCATGAACCTGTGAGCAGCCCAGCCGTTGGGACCTCAGAACAGAAGGCCCACATCCCCATGGGAATGGGAACCTGGCTGGAGTGTCCTCGCACCACTGGGCGCACATCAGAAAATGTGGGGAGCCCACCATTTAGGGCCTGATGCCAGAGGGCCGTCATCACCGAGAGGAGGAGGCACCCTGCATGCTCCAACTGCCACCAGAGGGCTCATGTCTCCAAGGTGACGTGTGCCAGCCAGGCAGGAGTGACCTCACAGCAGAGGGCCTACCTCACAGAACGTTGAGGAACCCAGCCAGGATTAGACTCTCGCCAGAGCGCCCACCTCACCAAGGGGATGGGAACCCGGCAGGAGTGTCCTCACACGAGTGGGGCCACATCATCGAAAGGTGAGGAACGCAGCACATGTGGCCTCAAGCCATAGGGCAGTCATCACCAAGGGGCTGGCAGTGAGGCAGTCAGGAGGAGCCTCACAACAGAGGGCACATAGAATAAAAAAGTTGAGGAATCCAGCAGTTGGAACCTCCCAGCAGGTGGCTCAGAGCACCGATGATAAGGGATCCTTGCCGGAGTGAACTCACAGCAGAGGGCCCACATCATGGTACTGTGAGCAAGCCAGCCGTTTTGACCTCAGAGCAGAAGGCCCATATCCCCATGGGGAAGGGAACATGGCAAGAGTGTCCTCACTCACTTGGCACACATCAGAAAATGTGGGGAGCCCAGCAGTTATGGCCTAAGGCAAGAGGGCCCTCATCACCGAGGGGAGGAGGATCCCAGCACACTCCAACTGCCACCAGAGGGCCCATGTCACCAAGGTGACGTGTGCAAGACAGGCATGATTGACCTCACAGCAGAGGGCCCACCTCACAGAAGGGTGAGGAACCCAGCCAGGATCAGATTCTCACCTGAGGGCCCACATCAGCAAGGGGATGGGAACCAGTCAGGACAGTCTTCCCTCCAGTGGGGCCACATCATCAAAAGGTGCGGAACCCAGCACATGTGGCCTCAAATCAGAGGACACATATCACAAAGGGAATGGGAGTGAAGCAGGCAGGAGTAGCCTAAAAACAGAGGGCCCAAAGAATAAGAAAGGTGAGGAATCCAGCAGTTGGAACCTCCCAGCAGGTGGCCGAGAGCACAGAAGCTATGGGATGCAGGCAGGAGTGAACTAACAGCAGAGAGCCCACATCATGAAACTGTGAGCAACCCAGGCATTGGGACCTCAGAGCAGAAGGCCCACATCCCAATGGGGATGTGAACCTGGCTGGAGTGTCCTCGCACCACTGGGCGCACATCACAAAATGTGGGGAGCCCAGCAGTTAGGGCCTGACGCCAGAGGGCCCTCATCACCAAGGGGAGGAGGCCCCCAGCAGGCTCCAAGTGCCACCAGAGGGCTCATGTCCACAAGGCGAGGTGAGCAAGCCAGGCAGGAGTGACCTCACAGCGGACGGCCCACATCACAGATGGGTGAGGAACCCAGCCAGGATCAGACTCTCAACAGAGGGCCCACATCACCAAGGGGATATGAACCAGGCAGGAGTCTCCTAAGACCATTGGTCCCACATCATCGAAAGGTGAGGAACCCAGCACATGTGGCCTCAAACCAGACGACACACATCACGAAGGGGCTGGGAGTGAGGCAGGCAGGAGGATCCTCACAACAGAGGGCCCAAAAAATTAAAAAAGTGAGGAATCCAGCAGTTGGAACCTCCCAGCAGGCGGCCAAGAGCACAGAGGCTATGGGATCCAGGCCTCTGTGAACTAACACCAGAGAGCCCACATCATGAAAATGTGAACAACCCAGCCGTTGGGACCTCAGAGCAGAAGGCCCACATCCCCATGGAGATGGGATCCTAAGAGGAGTGCCAAAGCATCACTGGGCTCACTAAGAAAAGTTGGTGAGCCCAGCAGTTAGGGCCTGACGCAAGAGGGCCCTCAACACCGGGGGGAGGAGATTCCCAGCACGCTCCAACTGCCACCACACGGCTGACTTCACCAAGGCAATGTGTGCCAGCCATGCAGGAGTGACCTATCAGCAGAGGGTCTCCCTCACAGAAGGGTGAGGAACACAGCCAGGAACAGACTCTCACCAGGGGGTCCACATAACCACGTGGATGAGAACCAGGCAGGAGTGTCCTCACACTAGTGGGGCCACATCATCGAAAGGTGAGACACCCAGCAAAGGTGGCCACAAACCAGAGGACCCACATCACCAAGGGGTTGAGAGTGAGGTAGGTGTCTGGACGGGCATATTTAACACTCATTTCCCACCAGGAAGAGGAATTAACCAAAGACTCAGCGTGCCGTGCCGGAACCAGATTAGGGCCTGAAGCAGTCTTGCGGGTTTGCGGCCAGCTCACAAGAAAGCGAGATGAAGAAAGGAGCTCAGGGGCACTGTAATTCACAAACCTGCAGAGTTATAAATGACAGATAACGTCCAAAAATATATTGAAGTAAGGCTGCGAAGAGGGCTTGAAAGCAGGGCAGAATTTCAGGAAACCGATTTCAGGAGGTAGACTGGATTTGCATTTAAAACATAGGAAAAGAGGCAGAACATCGACAATGATGCACTTGGCAAAAAAGGGCGTATGAGTTTGTTCCTGAATATATTCAGGAAAAAACACATACGCCCTTTTTGGCAAACCAAGCAAGCTTGCAATGGAAATCCGAACTACTATGAAGTGTCACTTCCCCCCGGTCTAAAGGGCCATCTGAAAAAAGTGTAAAATCCAGAAAGGCAAGACAGGCCATGGGGAAAAAGGAGTCTTGTTATGCTGATGGGTGGGATGTAAATTGCCAACAGCCACTCTGGAGAAGTGTATGGTGTTTCCTGATACATCTGGAAAACAAAGCAACAGAGTCTAGGGCATTTCCACTTATGGGCCTATAGCTTAGGGAAATTAAAATAAAAAAGACACAGCCACCCCAAAATTCGGGACGGCTGTGTTTACAGGAACCTCTTCTACAGTTCAAGTTAAATATCCCAGAGAACAAATAATTGATAAAGAAGGTGCGGTACTTACGTACAACAGAATACCACTCAGCAATGAAATCTGTGTCACCAGGCCTGTACCAGCATAATGAGTGGATTGAGGCACGATGATTCTAAGTGAAATAAGTCCCACAGAAAAAGAAACATCATAAGGTATCACTAATGCACGGAATGTAAACTTGGCTACACATGAACTGAATTACAAAACAGAACAGGGTCTCAAGTTTAGAAAACCAACTTATGCTTGCTTAAGGGGAAAGGTGAGTTGGGGTGCTGCATAAAACCAGAGTTTGAAATTAGCACAGATACCGTTCCATAAGCCAAATATGTAATAGACAAGACCTACCCCTTGCTCAACGAAATGGACTCAACAATGAGGTATCACCTCACACCTGTTAGAATGGGCATCATCTGAAAATCTACAAACAACAAATGCTGGAAAGGGTGTGGAGAAAAGGAAGCCTCTTTCACTATTGTTGGGAATATAAATTGATACAGTCACTATGGAGAACAATATGGAGTTTCTTAAGAAACTAATAATAGAATTACCCTATGATACAGCAATCCCAGTACTGGACATATACCCAGACAAAACCATAAATCAAAAAGAGACATTCACCGCAATGTTCATTGCATCTCTATTTACAATATCGAGGTAATGGAAGCAACCTAAATGCCCACAGACAGACGAATGCATAAAGATGTGGTACATATATAAAGTGGAATATTACTAAGCCATGAAAGGAATGAAATTGGGTCATTTGTAGAGACGTCGATGGATCTAGAGACTGTCATACAGAGTGAAGTAAGTCAGAAAGAGAAAAACAAATCTTGTATATTCATGCATATATGTGGAACCTAGAAAAACTGTACAGATGAACCATTTTGCAAGGAATAAATAGAGCAACAGATGTAGACAACAATCGTATGGACACAAGGGGGGAAAGCTCTTGAGGGTGTGGTGGTGGGAGGAGTTGAGAGATTGGGATTGGCATGTAAACATTTATATGTATAAAATAGATAACCAATAAGAACCTGCTGTATAAAAATATAAAATAAAATTCAAAATTAAAAAGAAATAAAATTTAAAAAATAAAACAGAAAAAACAATTATTCCCTTCACATACATGTATTTATATGAATAAATTATTTCCATGCTTATATCTGTAAATACAAAAAAGAGGAATAAAATCTACCTTGAACCAAAAATGAAAAAGAGAAAAAAAAAACAGAACCCACCAGTTACACAGAGGAAAACTGTATCAGGGCACTTGCTCCAGTTGTAAACAATTCTGAAGTTGGTCAGTGGTGGGGAATCGTCTCCCATTCAGCCAGCAGCCCCCACACAACAAGCGTCCTCATTGCAAAGCTGGGGCACCGTGCCGAGGCATCTGTGAGTAAACGTGAGCTGAGCCCCAGGCCAGTTGCTGCTGAACTGTTCCCACCCTTCCCAGGTAAGACACCTGAATATATACAAGGACTTGAAAGCCTAGAGGAAGGGCCATGGAGCCACACGAGTGACAGCATGCCAGCCGACTTGGTGCCTGCAGGCCAGCCAGGATGGTCCTGGCCCTGGGTGCTCTTCTGGAAGATTTCCATTTCCCTGCCTGAGATACCCGTCCTGTCCCTGCCCCCACTGCTTTTTTCCTTCCTCACCTCTGCCCAGGGAGAAATTCCAGCAGCAGGTATGGGTGACACATCCTCTTCTTTAGCAGGTGGCAGCCTGGCAACTGCTGCAGAAAGTCCAGCAGAGCCCCACTCACACTGGGCCACCCACAAAGCCGTGGCCTCTCACTCCCTCCCACCAGCCCAGCCCCGAGACTGCTGACAGGGCAGAGAAAATGGCGTCAGGCACAGCTGCAGGGGCTCTTGCTGCCTGGAGTGGTATTTATGTTGATCTCAGCCCCCGCACACCTGGGGAGGGCAGGCCGGCACGGTAAGGCTGCCCAGGTCAGCCAATCATCACCCCTCAGGGGCTCACAGTTGAAGAAAATGGAACTTGCTGAACCGGCCAGGTCCAAGGAACAGGTGTGGGCTCCTGAGAGTCAGGATACACAAGGGGCTGCAGCTTTGGCTTGTTTTCTAATCATTTTATCTGGCCCATGAGTGGGAGACAACTTCAAGAAAACCCTCTCCTAATGAGAGGAACCCAGGAGTCAGGGAGAGGAGGGGTGGGTGGTGGTTGGAGACAGAGGCCTGGTGCCCTGGGTGCAGTGGAAGTGTCTGGAAGACCAGGTGGAGGGAGGCCACACAGAGTGATGCCCAGGGTCACAGACCTGTCGGAGCTGCTGTTTGTTAGTTCAAGTCCTGCTCTGAGGTGCTCTGTGTCAGCTCTGAGCGACAGGTGAGCTGGGGGTGCTCTTCAATGAGGGCTATGTGCACGGTTCCTGTGTGCCCAGCCCTGCCACGGTACCTGCAAGGGTAGCTCTGTATCCTGGGAGGGGCCTGACCATGAGAGCCCCGTGGGCTGGGTTGGGGGTGGGGTACCTGCCCAGGAGAGCTCCATATCCTGGGATTGGCCTGACCACGAGAGCCCCATGGGCTGCTGGGGACCTTGTAAAGGATGTCAGGACAGTCAGTGAAGCCACCGAGGATATACCTCCAGTTGCTCCTGATTCCTACACCCTGCTGGTCATTCTACCAACCACCAGGACGTGGTATTCTGTATTAGTCTTCAATGATGCCTTCTTTTGTATTCCATTAGTCCCAGAGTCACAAGAAATTTTGGCTTGTGAGTGGCAGGACTCAACATACAACTAAAACAATACTTCCGGGCCGTCTTGCCCCAAGGGTTCAAAAATTCCCACACCATCTTTGGGGAAAGCTTAGCTAAAGACCGAAAAGTTCTACCTCTGGAAAAGGAAACCCTCCTTCAATATGCAGATGACATTCTGATCGCCAGCCCTACTAAGGAGGCCTCTGAACTACCAAGCCAATAAAGGATAGAAGTTGTCCAAGAAAAAGCTCAAATATCACAGACTGCGGTGACCTGCCTGGGCTTCATTCTCACACAAGGTCGGAGAAGCCCATCCCAGGAAAGGGAAGAAACCATTTGCAGCCTTACCCCTTTCTAAAACTAGAAGACAGCTTAGGGGTTCCTGGGGAGGCCAGGGTTTGCTGCTTCTGGATCCCTAACTACAGTCTACTAGCTGGGCCTCTATATGAAACACTGAAAGGAAAAGATGATGATCCTTTTGAACAGAATCCAGAAGTGGCCTTTCAAGAATGGAAAGAGCAGTCAATTCAGACCCTTGCCCTGGAACTCCCTAATTGAGCTAAACCCTTTGACCTTTCCATTCCCGGTGAAAGGTGAATCGCCATTGGAGAATTAGTGCAAAAACTGGGACCACTTGAAATGGAACAACGCAAGAATGCCATCCAGGTAGGATAAACTACAGTCACCAAGGGGCTTGGCCCACTGCCACATCTGGCCAAGATACTGGCGGTATCTAAAAACCTGGAAATCAGCAGCCCAAAAGGCCACCTCCCTCCTAAGGGAAAAGGACCCCACGTGGTGATCCTAATCACCAACCATGCCCTGAAGTTGCAGGGTTCGCTCCGTGGGCACACCGACCTCGGGTGAGGAGGCCCTCCAACTCCAACATCCAGAGAGATAACCGGGGGCAACAGGGCACCATGACGACTCGTGTGAACATCACTTGACCTGGAGTTTCTCTCATAAAACAACAATAGTGTGTCCCGAAGGAGTAGACTACTGCTTGCAGGACTTACTGCACCCGGAGGGGAGCTAATAATCTTGGTGGGGGAACCGTATATCACACTGTCACCATAGAAAAGCCTACAGACACCGTGATGATGGTGGCCAATAAGACCGGCTGGACTCCTGTTTACTTCAAAAGGCTGTTGACTCAGTGGCCATCATGGTCCTTGATCACCACTGACCCTGGACTGTCTGGGAGTTGAGCGGGCAAGGCTCTGACACCTGGTGCTGTTTTTACGTTAATTCAGGGGCCTAATTGAAGAAAGAGCAGACTACTGGTCAGAGCATCTAGGCTGGCAGAAACGGTCAGCCTAAGGTGGCCGAACAAATGTGGGGCGGGGTGAAATCGGCCCCCACAGCGTCTCTGCACATCTCTTTCCTGGACCCTCAAAGGTCATTAGAATCTATAACACTTCCAATGCTGGTGCTCAGGCGGACGAGCAGGGAGGCAGGGGTCCTGGGGCCAATCAACGTCACCTGGAGGCTGCTGGGGAGAAGTTCTGACCCTCGTCCCCTGGTATGAGGGCTCCCAACTCAGCACTCAGCAGTTACAGAAGAAGGGTCTGCACCCTCAGCACTCCAAGAATGAGGAACGGGACAAAAGGCAGAGGAGGGGTTTGTCCCCAGCAAAGCCCATTAAAAATCCCTGGGAGATAAAAATAGAATCTGGGCAATAAAGTCAAGTCTGACCTTTTTTATCCTTTGTGCTTTGTCTAATTTCACGTGCTCCTAGGGTCCCGCATGCAGAGGTTCCACACCCGGCACTTCAGACCAGATTTCCTAGTGCAGAATGGCTGGGTCGACACCTCAGCTCCTGGGGCCCAGTGCAGACTCCGAGATATAGAGCCTGAGCTGCAGCCAACCCGGCCCTCGAGAGCTCCGCCCCCTCCCTCCCACTGACTCTGACAGGATCTCTACACAGCAGCCCAGCCCACAGCCCACGGGGTAGTGCATGCTCTCACCTCTCCATTCTCTGATCAAAATATAAAGTTTCCTTTGCTTGGGAACCAAACTCAGTCTCGATCTGTTGGCCCCAATGACACTGGGCAGGGGGACACTTGTTGGGGTCCACTCTGGAGGATCAGTAACAGAAATTGAGACTATTGTAACTTCAATGAACAGATGTGTGAGCCAAACTGTAGTTAACATAGAACAGTTTAGAAGGCTCGGGTAAAATAAGATGTTTCTAACACTTCCATTTGATATTTCCATCACTTTATCATAAGCAAGTTCAGTGAAAAGGTTTGTCTTATTTGTCAGGTCAACATTAGAGAAATAAAGTGATTTCTTTCCAAGGATGTACATCTAATAATCTTGGTTAAAGCTTCAATCTTGTTTTAAATGCTTTTCCATTGAAAATGATACCTCTCTTTCAGCTCCCCCATTTCTGAGAAGTATAAAATCTTATAATTTATTATTATCAAAGGGGAAAGGTGGGAGGAGGGATAAATTAACAGTTTGGAATTAACACATACACACTGCTATGTATAAAGTAGATCATCAACAAGGAACTACTGTATAGCACAGGGAACTACACTCAATATTTTGCAATAACCTATAAGGGGAAATAATCGGAAAAAGAATAGATATTTTTATTGACATCATCTATCAATGACAGTTAAAGTGTAACCTAAGGGAAGCCGGTGGTGAGTGCTTCTGACCCTGAAGACTTCAATCATCTAAAGTTTGGACTCTGCCTACTTCCCAAGGCCCTTAATGAACATATGTGTAGCCGTAGCTTAAAAAACTCCCCAGTTTGGGTTTCGGGGAGACACTGATTTTGAAAAAGCCCTGGTGTTCTCCTTACATGAATGGGACTCTTCCTACTGCTAAAACATGTCTGTCACATCCAGAGGATGGTATACCGTCTGATCGGGAAGAGTTTGGAAAAGGCATCTCATCTCCTCATCTCCTGGTGCTCGGGTTTACCCCTCCAGCGTCTTTACTAACAGTCTCCCCACTTGGAGATGTCAGCACTGTCAACATCCTGTTGCGTACAGTTTGGAATTTGTCCAGAGGATGAAGCGGAAGGATGAGGAACAATGAGAGACAAGTCCTAGGTGTTCAGACAGGCACATGTCACTCTAATTTCCAATCAGGAAGACGAATTGACCAAAGGCTAGGGTTGCCCATAGAAACAGCATAGGGCTTGAGGAAATCCCACTGCTTTGTGGCCAGTTCCCATAAACACAAGTTGAACAATGGAACTCAGGGGCAGTAAAATTCACGAAACTGCAGAGTTGAAAATATCTATCACTGAAAAATGTCTTGAGGAAAGTCAGAGAAAAGGATTGGTAAGCAAGGGAGAATGGCAGGAAAGGGATTTGAGGAGGTAGAAAGGACTCGCCATTAAGCACAAGAAAAGGGGCTGAACATTGCCAACATTGCAGTTGGCCAAAAAGGCTGTATGCGTTTTTTTCTGTATATATTCAAGAAAAGGGCATACACTTTTCTAGCCAACCAAACAGGTGGGCACTGGAAATCAATACTACAAAAGATATCACTTCGCATCAGTCAGAAGAGCCATCCTCATAAAGTGTAAACACCAGAAATGCAGGACAGGGCAAGGAGAAGAGGGAGCCCTGTGAGGCTTATAGTGGAAATGTATATTGCCAACGGCCATTCTGGAGAAGTGTATTGTGTTTACTAAAGCATCTAAAAAATGAGCTACAGAGCATAGGGCACTTGCACTCATGGGCGTATATCTTGGGAAAAACAAAAATCGAGAGGACACAGGCACCCCAATGTTTACTGCCTCTCTGTTTAAAAGATCCTCGACTAGGATAGAACTTAAATGTCTCTGGAGGGAAAAAATGGATAGAGATGTGGTACTTATGTAGAGTGGAATATTACTCAGCCTGGAAATCAATGAAATATGGCCAGTTGTAACAACTCCGGAGGAGTTACGTATGATCATTCTAAGTGACAGAATTCAAAAAGAAAAAGACACATATCATAAGATATCACTTAAAGGTGGAATCCAACATGGCTACACATGAAATAAATTACAAAACAAAAACATAGTCAAATATGTAGAAAACACGCATAAGGCTGCTAAAGGGGAAAGGTGGGGGGCGTGAGGCATCATCCAGGAGGTTGAAATTAGCAAAGATACCATTCCAAATACCAAACTGATAATCAACAAGGCCTACACGGTAGCTAAAAGAACTGCACTCAGCACTCCCAAGTCACCGGAAAAGAATATCTATGACTGGTAAGAATCTGAAAAAGAATTTATTGATGTCTCTCTGTACGTGAATCAAGTGGATGTACAGCAGCAAGAAACAGAGCTTTGAAAATCAGCTGTAACCAATATAGTAATAAATTGAAAAAAATAAACGACAGAGAGACAGAGAAAACCTCTTACAACTTTTCCTCAGGGACGGTGATGCAACATGGATTGAACACATCTAGACCCACAGCAGGATGAGACATAAGGCTGGAAACTGTTCACGCTAAGAGAAATGTGAGGTTGGGTGAGGAAATACACACCCTTTAAAGTAATACTACCTGGTACCCATTCAATGGGTCCCAAATCTGCAGGTTCAAGGAATCTTCCTACAGCTAAAACATGCATGGAAAACCCAGAGGACTGTACACCATGTGATCGGGAGATGTGTCTAAAATGCACCTCATTTATCCTCTCCTGGTGCTCCTGTTCATCATTCCAGCCACGTTACTTAGAATCTCCCCACTTAGAGAATCAGCACATTTAAAGTTCTGTTTCACACATTTTGCAAATTGTGAGGAGGATGAACGGGAAGAGGGGGAACCAATGAGAGAATAGTTGTAGGGGTTTGGACGGGCACATGTCACTCTAATTTCCCATTAAGAATAAGAATTAAATAAAGGCTCAGCCCGCCTCGCCAGAGCCAAAATAGGGCCTGAAACAATCCTGCGGGTTTGAGGCCAGCTCACAAAATAGCAACTTAAAAAATGGAGCTCAGGGTCACTGCAATTCACAAACCTGCAGAGTTATAAATGAAAACTAACGTCCAAAATATGTTGAGGTAAGGCAAAGAAGAGGATCTGAATGCAAGACAGAATTGCAAGAAACAGATTTCAAGAGATAGATTGGACTCGTCTTTAAAGCACATGAAAAGCGGCAGAATTTCGACAATGATGCAGTTGGCCCAAAAGGGAGTATGCGTTTTTTCCTGAATATATCCAGGAAAAAACGCATACGCACTTTATGGGCAACCAAGCAAGCAAGCAATGCAAATGTGCACAACAAAGAAGTCTCATTTCCCACCGGTCAAAAGGGCCATCCGAAAAAATTGTAAAAACCAGAAATGCAGGACAGGCCATGGAGAACAGGGAGCCTTTATACGCTGATGGACAGTGTGTGAACTGCCGAGAGCCACTCTGGAGAAGTGTATGGTGGTTCCTAAATCATCTAAAAAACAGAGCTACAGAGCATAGGGCACTTCCAATCACGGGAGTATATCTAGGGAAGTCTAAAAATCAACAAGACACAAGCACACCACATTTTAGGGCTACTCTGTTTACAAGAACCTCAACTTCAGTACACCTTAAATATCCCAGGAAAGAGAACAATGGATAAAGAAAATGTGGTATTTATGTACAATGGAATATCTCTTCACCATGAAATCAATGTAATAAGGCTAGTAGAAGGATAAAGAGTGGATTTAGGTCCGATAATACTACTTGAAATAAGTCAAACAGAAAAAGAAACATATCATAAGATATCACTTATAGAGGGAGGATAAATATGGCTGCACAAAAAATGAATTACAAAACAGAACAGTGTCTCGCGTTTAGAAAACACACTTATGTCAGCTTAAGGGGAAAGGAGAGGTGGGGTGATGCATAAAACCAGAGTTTGAAATTAGCACAGATACCATTCAATAAACCAAATAGGTATTAGACAAGATCTACACCTTGCTCAATGAACTAGCCTCAACACACCCTATACACCGCAGAGAAATATATCTGAGTAATAAGAATCTTAAAACCCATGTATTGATATATCTCCATAAGGGAATCAAGGGTGTGAAGAGTGGCACAAACACAGCAGTGAAAATGAGCTAAACCCCATTATAGAAATAAATTTTAAAACCAAAACGCAGAAACAATGAAAGAGAGAAAACTTCTTACAAAATTCGCTCAGGGGCTGTGATGCAACCTGGAATGACCACATATAAACCCACAGCTGGATAAGACATAAGGCTGGACACTTGGGGCTGAGAGGATTGGTGAGCTTTGCTGAGCAACTGCCGAAAGTTTAATGCAATACTTCATGCTACTCATTCCAAGGGTCCCAACACTCCAGGTTGAAGGGAATCTTCCTACAGCTAAACCATGCATGGGAAATCCAGCAGATGGTATACCATATGATCGGGAAAGGTTTCTAAAACGCACCTCATTTTCCTCTCCTGGGGCTCCGGATCAACATTCCAGCACCTTTACTAACAACATCCTCACATGGAGAGTCAATGCCTTTAAGTTCCGGTATCGCACAGTCTGCAGTTAGTGCGGAGGATGAATGGGAATAGGAGGAACCAGTGAGAAAATAGCTGTAGCGTTTTCAATGGCCACATGTCACTCTAATTTCACATAGGAAGAAGAATTAACCAAACGCACAGCAAGGCGCCCCAGAAGAAGCATAGGGCCTGAAGATATCCTGTGGATATGAGGCAAGATCACAAAAATAAGAGCTGAAAAAAGGAACTAAGGGCAACTGCAATTCAAAAACCTGCAGAGTTATAAAGGCCAACTATTTTCCAAAAGTATATTGAGGTAAGGCTATGAAGAGGCACTGACAGCAAGGCAGAATTGCAGGAAACCGATTTCAGGAGGTAGACTGGAATTGCATTGAAAACATATGAAAAGACTAAGAACGTCGACAATCATGCACTTGGCCAAAAAGGGCGTATGCGTTTTTCCTGAATATATTCAGGAAGAAACGCATACGCCTTTTCTGGCCAACCAAGCAAGCTTGCAAAGGAAATCTGCACTACAATAAAGTCTCACTGCCCCCAGTCAAAAGGGCCATCTGAACAAAGTGTAAAATCCAGAAAGGCAGGACAGGCCATGGAGAACTGGGAGCCTTGTTATGCTGATGGGCGGGATGTAAATTGCCAACAGCCACTCTGGAGAAGTGTATGGTGTTTCCTGAAACATCTAAGAAACAAAGCAACAGAGCCTGGGACACTTCCACTTATGGTACTATACATTAGGGAAATTAAACTCAAAAAGACACAGCCACCCCAAATTATGGGAAGGCTCTGTTTACAAGAACCTCATTTATGGTACAAGTTCAATATCGCAGAAAGCAAAAAATGGATAAAGAAGTTGTGGTACTTACGTACAATGCAATATCACTCAGCAATGAAATCTATGTCATCAGGCCCGTAGCAGCATAATGAGTGGCTTAAGCTACGATGATTCTAAGTGAAATAAGTCACACAGAAAAAGAAACATCAAAAGATATCACTACTACACGGAATGTAAACTTGGCTACACAGGAACTGAATTACAAAACAGAACAGGGTCTCAAATGTAGAAAACCAACTTATCCTTGCTTAAGGGGAAAGGTGAGTTGGGGTGCTGCATAAAACCAGAGATTGAACTTGGCACAGATACCGTTCCATAAGCCAAATATATAATAGACAAGAGCTACTCCTTGTTCAACGAAGTGGACTTAACACCCCATATTAAACGCCTAAGAATATACCTGACTAGTAATAATCTTAAAACCTATGGATTTATATGTCTCCGAAAGAGAATCAAGCGTGTGTACAGTGGCATAAATGCAGTAGTGATAGGATTGGTGAGGTTCGGTGAGCAAATGCAGACCCTTTTAAGTCATATTGAATGGTCCCCATTCCATGGGTCTCAACTCTCCAGGTTGAAGGGATTCTTCCTTCAGCTAAAACATGCATGTGGAACCCAGAGTATGATCCACCGTGTGATCGGGAAACGTGTTCAAATGTGTCTGAGTTTTCGTCCCCTGGTACTCAGGTGCAACATTCCAGACGCTTTACTAACACTCTCCCCACTTGGAGAGTCAGTGCCTTAAACCTCCTGTTTGGCTCAGTTTGCAAATTCTGCGGAAAATGAACAGGAATAGGGAGAACCAATGAGAGACTAGCTGGAGGTGTCTGCTCGGGCATATTTAACTCTCATTTCCCACCAGGCAGAGGAATTAACCAAAGGCTCAGTGTGCCATGCCAGAACCACACTAGAGCCTGAAGCAATCCTGCGGTGTTGCGGCCAGCTCACAAGAAAGCGAGTTGAAGAAAGTAGCTCAGGGGCACTGTCATTCACAAACCTGCAGAGTTATAAATGACAGCTATCGTCCAAAAATATATTGAAGTAAGGCTGCCAAGAGGACTTGAATGCGGGGCAGAATTGCAGGAAACCGATTTCAGGAGGTAGACTGGAATTGCATGTAAAGCATAGGAAAAGAGGCAGAACGTCCACAATGATGCACTTGGCCAAAAAGGGCGTTTGTGTTTTTTCCTGAATATATACAGGAAAAAACGCATACGCCATTTTTGGCCAACCAAGCAAGCTTGCAAAGGTAATCTGCACTACAATGTAGTCTCACTGCCCCACGGTCAAAAGGGCCATCTGAAAAAAGTGTAAAATCCAGAAAGGCAGGACAGGCCATGGAGAACTGGGAGCCTTGTTATGCTGATGGGCGGAATGTAAATTGCCAACAGCCACTCTGGAGAAGTGTATGGTGTTTCCTGAATCTTCTACAAAACAAAGCAACAGAGCCTAGGGCACTTCCATGTATGGTCCTAAAGCTTAGGGAAATTAAAATCAAAAAGACACAGCCACCCCAAAGTTTGGGACGGCTCTGTTTACAAGAACCTCGGTTACGGTACAAGTTCAATATCACAGAGAGCGAAAAATGGATAAAGAAGTTGTGGTACTTACGTACAATGCAATATCACTCAGCAATGAAATCTATGTCATCAGGCCCGTAGCAGCATAATCAGTGGATTCAGGTACGTTGATTCTAAGTGAAATAAGTCACACAGAAAAAGAAACCTCATAAGATATCACTAATACACGGAATGTAAACTTGGCTACACAGGAACTGAATTACAAAACAGAACAGGGTCTCAAATGTAGAAAACCAACTTATGCTTGCTTAAGGGGAAAGGTGAGTTGGGGTGCTGCATAAAACCAGAGATTGAAATTAGCACAGATACCGTTCCATAAGCCAAATTTGTAATAGACAAGAGCTACTCGTTTCTCAACGAAGTGGACTCAACACCCCATATTAAACGCCTAAGAATATATCTGACTAGTAAGAATCTTAAAACCTATGGATTTATATGTCTCCGAAAGAGAATCAAGCATGTGTACAGCAGCATAAACGCAGCAGTGATAGGATTGGTGAGGTTCGGTGAGCAAATGCAGACCCTTTGAAGTCATATTGCATGGTACCCATTCCATGGGTCTCAACTCTTCAGGTTTAAGGGATTCATCCTTCAGCTAAAACATGCATGTGGAACCCAGAGTATGATCCACCATGTGATCGGCAAACATGTTCAAATGTGTCTCAGTTTTCGTCCCCTGGTACTCGGGTGCAACATTCCAGACACTTTACTAACACTCTCCCCACTTGGAGAGTCAGTGCCTTTAACCTCCTGTATGGCCCAGTTTGCAATTTCTGCGGAAAATGAACAGGAATAGGGAAAAACAATGAGAGACTAGCTGGAGGTGTCTGGACGGGCAAATTTAACTCTCATTTCCCAAGAGGAAGAGGAATTAACCAAAGGCTCAGCGTGCCATGCCGGAACCACACTAGGGCCTGAAGCAATCCTGCGGTGTTGCGGCCAGCTCACAAGAAAGCGAGTTGAAAAAAGGAGCTCAGGGGCACTCTCATTCACAAACGTGCAGAGTTATAAATGACAGCTATCGTCCAAAAATATATTGAAGTAAGGCTGCCAAGAGCACTTGAAAGCGGGGCAGAATTGCAGGAAACCGATTTCAGGAGGTAGATTAGAATGCATGTAAAACATAGGAAAAGAGGCAGAAGGTCCACAATGATGCACTTGGCCAAAAAGGGCTTATGCGTTTTTTCCTGAATATATTCAGGAAAAAACGCATACGCCCTTTTTGGCCAACCAAGCAAGCTTGCAAAGGAAATCTGCACTACAATGAAGTCTCACTGCCCCTGGGACAAAAGGGCCAGCTGAAAAAAGTGTAAAATCCAGAAAGGCAGGGCAGGCCATAGATAACTGGGAGCCTTGTTATGCTGATGGGCGGGATGTAAATTGCCAACAGCCACTCTGGAGAACTGTATGGTGTTTCCTGAAACATCCAAAAAACAAAGCAACAGAGCCTAGGGCAATTCCACTTATGGTCCTATAGCTTAGGGAAATTAAAATCAGAAAGACACAGCCACCCCAAACTTTGGGATGGCTCTGTTTACAAGAACCTCCTTTATGGTACAAGTTCAATATCACAGAAAGCGAAAAATGGATAAAGAATTTGTGGTACTTATGTACAATGCAATATCACTCAGCAATGAAATCTATGTCATCAGGCCCGTAGCAGCATAATGAGTGGATTCAGGTATGATGATTCTAACTGAAATAAGGCACACAGAAATAGAAACATCATAAGATATCACTAATACACGGAATGTAAACTTGGCTACACAGGAACTGAATTACAAAACAGAACAGGGTCTCAAATTTAGAAAACCAACTTATGCTTGCTTAAGGGAAAGGTGAGTTGGGGTGCTGCATAAAACCAGAGATTGAAATTAGCACAGATACCATTCCATAAGCCAAATATGTAATAGACAAGAGCTACTCCTTGCTCAACGAAGTGGACTCAACACCCCATATTAAACGCCTAAATATATACCTGACTAGTAATCATCTAAAAACCTATGGATTTATATGTCTCCGAAAGAGAATCAATCGTGTGTACAGCGACATAAACACAGCAGTGATAGGATTGGTGAGGTTCGGTGAGCAAATGCAGACCCTTTGAAGTCATATTGCATGGTACCCATTCCATGGGTCTCAACTCTCCAGGTTTAAGGGATTCTTCCTTCAGCTAAAACATGCATGTAGAACCCAGAGTATGATCCACCGTGTGATCGGGAAACGTGTTCAAATGTGTCTGAGTTTTCGTCCCCTGGTACTCAGGT
Organism: Lagenorhynchus albirostris; assembly: GCF_949774975.1. NCBI lineage: Eukaryota > Metazoa > Chordata > Mammalia > Artiodactyla > Delphinidae > Lagenorhynchus > Lagenorhynchus albirostris. Next base: position 852,001 of record NW_026783452.1, on the reverse strand, counting down.
GCAACATTCCAGACGCTTTACTAACACTCTCCCCACTTGGAGAGTCAGTGCCTTAAACCTCCTGTTTGGCTCAGTTTGCAAATTCTGCGGAAAATGAACAGGAATAGGGAGAACCAATGAGAGACTAGCTGGAGGTGTCTGCACGGGCATATTTAACTCTCATTTCCCACCAGGCAGAGGAATTAACCAAAGGCTCAGTGTGCCATGCCAGAACCACACTAGAGCCTGAAGCAATCCTGCGGTGTTGCGGCCAGCTCACAAGAAAGCGAGTTGAAGAAAGGAGCTCAGGGGCACTGTCATTCACAAACCTGCAGAGTTATAAATGACAGCTATCGTCCAAAAATATATTGAAGTAAGGCTGCCAAGAGGACTTGAATGCGGGGCAGAATTGCAGGAAACCGATTTCAGGAGGTAGACTGGAATTGCATGTAAAGCATAGGAAAAGAGGCAGAACGTCCACAATGATGCACTTGGCCAAAAAGGGCGTTTGTGTTTTTTCCTGAATATATACAGGAAAAAACGCATACGCCCTTTTTGGCCAACCAAGCAAGCTTGCAAAGGAAATCTGCACTAAAATGAAGTCTCACTGCCCCTGGGACAAAAGGGTCAGCTGAAAAAAGTGTAAAATCAGGAAAGGCAGGACAGGCCATAGATAACTGGGAGCCTTGTTATGCTGATGGGCGTGATGTAAATTGCCAACAGCCACTCTGGAGTAGTGTATGGTGTTTCCTGAAACATCTAAAAAACAAAGCAACAGAGCCTAGGGCACTTCCACTTATGGTCCTATAGCTTAGGGAAATTAAAATCAAAAAGACACAGCCACCCCAAAATTTGGGATGGCTCTGTTTACAAGAACCTCCTTTATGGTACAAGTTCAATATCACAGAAGCAAAAAATGGATAAAGAATTTGTGGTACTTACGTACAATGCAATATCACTCAGCAATGAAATCTATGTCATGAGGCCCATAGCAGCATAATGAGTGGATTCAGGTATGATGATTCTAAGTGAAATAAGGCACACAGAAAAAGAAACATCATAAGATATCACTAATACACGGAATGTAAACTTGGCTACACAGGAACTGAATTACAAAACAGAACAGGGTCTCAAATGTAGAAAACCAACTTATGCTTGCTTAAGGGGAAAGGTGAGTTGGGGTGCTGCATAAAACCAGAGATTGAAATTAGCACAGATACCGTTCCATAAGCCAAATATGTAATAGACAAGAGCTACTCCTTGCTTAACGAAGTGCACTCAACACCCCATATTAAACGCCTAAGAATATACCTGACTAGTAAGAATCTTAAAACCTTTGGATTTATATGTCTCTGAAAGAGGATCAAGCATGTGTACAGCAGCATAGATGCAGCAGTGATAGGATTGTTGAGGTTCGGTGAGCAAATGCAGACCCTTTGAAGTCATATTTCATGGTACCCATTCCATGGGTCTCAACTCTCCAGGTTTAAGGGATTCTTCCTTCAGCTAAAACATGCATGTAGAACCCAGAGTATGATGCACCGTGTGATCGGGAAACGTGTTCCAATGTGTCTGAGGTTTCGTCCCCTGGTACTCAGGTGCAACATTCCAGACGCTTTACTAACACTCTCCCCACTTGGAGAGTCAGTGCCTTAAACCTCCTGTTTGGCTCAGTTTGCAAATTCTGCGGAAAATGAACAGGAATAGGGAGAACCAATGAGAGACTAGCTGGAGGTGTCTGGGCGGGCAAATTTAACTCTCATTTCCCACCAGGAAGAGGAATTAACCAAAGGCTCAGTGTGCCATGCGGGAACCACACTAGGTCCTGAAGCAATCCTGCGGTGTTGCGGCCAGCTCACAAGAAAGCGAGTTGAAGAAAGGAGCTCAGGGGCACTGTCATTCACAAACCTGCAGAGTTAAAAATGACAGCTCTCATCCAAAAATATATTGAAGTAAGGCTGCCAAGAGGAGTTGAAAGCGGGGAAGAATTGCAGGAAACCGATTTCAGGAGGTAGACTGGAATTGCATGTAAAGCATAGGAAAAGAGGCAGAACGTCCACAATGATGCACTTGGCCAAAAAGGGCGTATGCGTTTTTTCCTGAATATATTCAGGAAAAAACGCATACACACTTTTTGGCCAACCAAGCAAGCTTGCAAAGGAAATCTGCACTACATTGAAGTCTCACTGCCCCCCAGTCAAAAGGGTCATCTGAAAAATGTGTAACATCCAGAAAGGCAGGACAGGCCATGGAGAACTGGGAGCCTGGTTATGCTGATGGACGGGATGTAAATTGCCAACAGCCACTCTGGAGAAATGTATGGTGTTTCCTGAAACATCTACAAAACAAAGCAACAGAGCCTATGCCACTTCCACTTATGGTCCTATAGCTTATGGAAATTAAAATAAAAAAGACACAGCCACCCCAAACTTTGGGACGGCTCTGTTTACAAGAACCTCGTTTACGGTACAAGTTCTATATCACAGAAAGCAAAAAATAGATAAAGAAGTTGTGCTACTTACGTACAATGCAATATCACTCAGCAATGAAATCTATGTCATCAGGCCCGTAGCAGCATAATGAGTGGATTCAGGTACGATGATTCTAAGTGAAATAAGTCACACAGAAAAAGAAACATCATAAGATATCACTACTACACCCAATGTAAACTTGGCTACTCAGGAGCTGTATTACAAAACAGAACAGGGTCTCAAATGTAGAAAACCAACTTATGCTTGCTTAAGGGGAAAGGTGAGTTGGGGTACTGCATAAAACCAGAGATTGAACTTGGCCCAGATACCGTTCCATAAGCCAAATATGTAATAGACAAGAGCTACTCCTTGCTTAACGAAGTGGACTTAACACCACATATTAAACGCCTAAGAATATACCTGACTAGTAAAAATCTTAAAACCTATGGATTTATATGTCTGCGAAAGAGAATCAAGCGTGTGTACAGCGGCATAAACGCAGCAGTGATAGGATTGGTGAGGTTCGGTGAGCAAATGCAGACCTTTTGAAGTCATATTGCATGGTACCCATTCCATGGGTCTCAACTCTCCAGGTTTAAGGGATTCTTCCTTCAGCTAAAACATGCATGTGGAACCCAGAGTATGATCCACCGTGTCATCGGGAAACGTGTTCAAATGTGTCTCAGTTTTCGTCCCCTGGTACTCGGGTGCAACATTCCAGACGCTTTACTAACACTCTCCCCACTTGGAGAGTCAGTGCCTTTAACCTCCTGTTTTACCCAGTTTGCAATTTCTGCGGAAAATGAACAGGAATAGGGAGAACCAATGAGAGACTAGCTGGAGGTGTCTGGACGGGCAAATTTAACTCACATTTCCCACCAGGAAGAGGAATTAACCAAAGGCTCAGCTTGCCATGCCGGAACCACACTAGGGTCTGAAGCAATCCTGCGGTGTTGCGGCCAGCTCACAAGAAAGCGAGTTGAAGAATGGAGGTCAGGGGCATTGTAATTCACAGACCTGCAGAGTTATAAATGACAGCTATCGTCCAAAAATATATTGAAGTAAGGCTGCCAAGAGGACTTGAAAGCGGGGCAGAATTGCAGGAAACCGATTTCAGGAGGTAGACTGGAATTGCATGTAAAGCATAGGAAAAGAGGCAGAACGTCCACAATGATGCACTTGCCCAAAAAGGGCGTATGCGTTTTTTCCTGAATATATTCAGGAAAAAATGCATACGCAATTTTTGGCCAACCAAGCAAGCTTGCAAATGAAATCTTCACTACAATGAAGTCTCACTGCCCCCCAGTCAAAAGGGACATCTGAAAAATGTTTAAAATCTAGAAGGGCAGGACAGGCCATGGAGAACTGGGAGCCTTGTTATGCTGATGGGCGGGATGTAATTTGCCAACAGCCACTCTGGAAAAGTGTATGGTGTTTCCTGAAACAACCAAAAAGCAAAGCAACAGAGCCTAGGGCACTTCCACTTATGGTCCTATAGCTTAGGGAAATTAAAATCAAAAAGACACAGCCACCCCAAAGTTTGGGCCGGCTCTGTTTACAAGAACCACGTTTAAGGTACAAGTTCAATATCGCAGAAAGCGAAAAATGGATAAAGAAGTTGTGGTACTTACGTACAGTGAAATATCACTCAGCAACGAAATCTGTGTCATCAGGCCCGTAGCAGCATCATGAGTGGATTCAGGTACGATGATTCTAAGTGAAAAAAGTCACACAGAAAAAGAAATATCATAAGATATCACTAATATACGAAATGTAAACTTGGCTACACAGGAACTGAATTACAAAACAGAACAGGGTCTCAAATGTAGAAAACCAACTTATGCTTGCTTAAGGGGAAAGGTGAGTTGGGGTGCTGCATAAAACCAGAGATTGAAATTAGCACAGATACAATTCCATAAGCCAAATATGTAATAGACAAGAGCTACTTCTTGCTCAACGAAGTGGACTCAACAGCCCATATTAAACGCCTAATAATATACCTGACTAGTAAGAATCTTAAAACCTATGGATTTATATGTGTCCAAAAGAGAATCAAGCTTCTGTACAGCGGCATAAACACAGCAGTGATAGGATTGGTGAGGTTCGGTGAGCAAATGCAGACCCTTTGAAGACATATTGCATGGTACCCATTCCATGGGTCTCAACTCTCCAGGTTTAAGGGATTCTTCCTTCAGCTAAAACATGCATGTGGAACCCAGAATATGATCCACCATGTGATCAGGAAACGTGTTCAAATGTGTCTCAGTTTTCTTACCCTGGTACTCGGGTGCAACATTCCAGACGCTTTACTAACACTCTCCCCACTTGGAGAGTCAGTGCCTTTAACCTCCTCTTTTGCTCAGTTTGCAATTTCTGCGTAAGATGAAAAGGAATAGGAGAACCAATGAGAGACTAGCTGGAGGTGTCTGGACGGCCAAATTTAACTCTCATTTCCCACCAGGAAGAGGAATTAACCAAAGGCTCAGCGTGCCGTGCCGGAACCACACTAGGCCCTGAAGCAATCCTGCGGTGTTGCGGCCAGCTCACAAGAAAGCGAGTTGAAGAAAGGAGCTCAGGGGCACTGTCATTCACAAACCTGCAGAGTTATAAATGACAGCTATCGTCCAAAAATATATTGAAGTAAGGCTGCCAAGAGGACTTGAATGCGGGGCAGAATTACAGGAAACCAATTTCAGGAGGTAGACTGGAATTGCATGTAAAGCATAGGAAAAGAGGCAGAACGTCCACAATGATGCACTTGGCCAAAAAGGGCGTTTGTGTTTTTTCCTGAATATATACAGGAAAAAACGCATACGCCATTTTTGGCCAACCAAGCAAGCTTGCAAAGGTAATCTGCACTACAATGTAGTCTCACTGCCCCACGGTCAAAAGGGCCATCTGAAAAAAGTGTAAAATCCAGAAAGGCAGGACAGGCCATGGAGAACTGGGAGCCTTGTTATGCTGATGGGTGGGATGTAAATTGCCAACAGCCACTCTGGAGAAGTGTATGGTGTTTCCTGAAACATCTAAGAAACAAAGCAACAGAGCCTAGGGCACTTCCACTTATGGTACAATAGCTTAGGGAAATTAAATTCAAAAAGACACAGCCACCCGAAATTTTGGGACGGCTCTGTTTAAAAGGACCTCATTTATGGTAAAAGTTCAATATCGTAGAAAGCGAAAAATGGATAAAGAAGTTGTGGTACTTACGTACAATGCAATATCACTCAGCAATGAAATCCATGTCATCAGGCCCGTAGCAGCATAATGAGTGGATTCAGGTACGATGATTCTAAGTGAAATAAGTCACACAGAAAAAGAAACATCATAAGATATCACTAATACACGGAATGTAAACTTGGCTACACAGGAACTGAATTACAAAACAGAACAGGGTCTCAAATGTAGAAAACCAACTTATGCTTGCTTAAGGGGAAAGGTGAGTTGGGGTGCTGCATAAAACCAGAGATGGAAATTAGCACAGATACACTTCCATAAGCCAAATGTGTAATAGACAAGAGCTACTCCTTGCTCAACGTAGTGGACTCAACTCCGCATATTAAATGCCTAAGAATATACCTTACTAGTAAGAATCTTAAAACCTATGGATTTATATGTCTCCAAAAGACAATCAAGCATGTGTACAGTGGCATAAATGCAGCAGTGATAGGATTGGTGAGGTTCGGTGAGCAAATGCAGACCCTTTGAAGTCATATTGCATGGTACCCATTCCATGGGTCTCAACTCTCCAGGTTGAAGGGATTCTTCCTTCAGCTAAAACATGCATGCGGAACGCAGAGTATGATCCACCGTGTGATCGGGAAACGTGTTCAAATGTGTCTCAGTTTTCGACCCCTGGTACTCGGGTGCAACATTCCAGACGCTTTACTAACACTCTCCCCACTTGGAGAGTCAGTGCCTTTAACCTCCTGTTTGGCCCAGTTTGCAATTTCTGCGGAAAATGAACAGGAATAGGGAGAACCAATGACAGACTAGATGGAGGTGTCTGCACGGGCATATTTAACTCTCATTTCCCACCAGGCAGAGGAATTAACCAAAGGCTCAGTGTGCCATGCCGGAACCACACTAGAGCCTGAAGCAATCCTGCGGTGTTGCGGCCAGCTCACAAGAAAGCGAGTTGAAGAAAGGAGCTCAGGGGCACTGTCATTCACAAACCTGCAGAGTTATAAATGACAGCTATCGTCCAAAAATATATTGAAGTAAGGCTGCCAAGAGGACTTGAAAGCGGGACAGAATTGCAGGAAACCGATTTCAGGAGGTAGACTGGAATTGCATGTAAAGCATAGGAAAAGGGGCAGAACGTCCACAATGATGCACTTGGCCAAAAAGGGCGTTTGTGTTTTTTCCAGAATATATACAGGAAAAAACGCATACGGCATTTTTGGCCAACCAAGCAAGCTTGCAAAGGAAATCTGCACTACAATGTAGTCTCACTGCCCCCCGGTCAAAAGGGCCATCTGAAAAAAGTGTAAAATCCAGAAAGGCAGGACAGGCCATGGAGAACTGGGAGCCTTGTTATGCTGATGGGCGGAATGTAAATTGCCAACAGCCACTCTGGAGAACTGTATGGTGTTTCCTGAATCATCTACAAAACAAAGCAACAGAGCCTAGGGCACTTCCACTTATGGTCCTAAAGCTTAGGGAAATTAAAATCAAACAAACACAGCCACCCCAAAGTTTGGGACGGCTCTGTTTACAAGAACCTCGGTTACAGTACAAGTTCAATATCACAGAGAGCGAAAAATCGATAAAGAAGTTGTTGTACTTACGTACAATGCAATATCACTCAGCAATGAAATCTATGTCATCAGGCCCTTAGCAGCATAATGAGTGGATTCAGGTACGTTGATTCTAAGTGAAATAAGTCACACAGAAAAAGAAACATCATAAGATATCACTAATACACGGAATGTAAACTTGGCTACACAGGAGCTGAATTACAAAACAGAACAGGGTCTCAAATGTAGAAAACCAACTTATACTTGCTTAAGGGGAAAGGTGAGTTGGGGTGCTGCATAAAACCAGAGATTGAAATTAGCACAGATACCGTTCAATAAGCCAAATTTGTAACAGACAAGAGCTACTCGTTTCTCAACGAAGTGGACTCAACACCCCATATTAAACGCCTAAGAATATATCTGACTAGTAAGAATCTTAAAACCTATGGATTTATAAGTCTCCGAAAGAGAATCAAGCATGTGTACAGCGGCATAAACGCAGCAGTGATAGGATTGGTGAGGTTCGGTGAGCAAATGCAGACCCTTTGAAGTCATATTGCATGTTACCCATTCCATGGTTCTCAACTCTTCAGGTTTAAGGGATTCATCCTTCAGCTAAAACGTGCATGTGGAACCCAGAGTATGATCCACCATGTGATCGGCAAACATGTTCAAATGTGTCTCAGTTTTCGTCCCCTGGTACTCAGGTGCAACATTCCATACACTTTACTAACACTCTCCCCACTTGGAGAGTCAGTGCCTTTAACCTCCTGTTTGGCCCAGTTTGCAATTTCTGCGGAAAATGAACAGGAATAGGGAAAAACAATGAGAGACTAGCTGGAGGTGTCTGGACGGGCAAATTTAACTCTCATTTCCCAAGAGGAAGAGGAATTAACCAAAGGCTCAGCGTGCCATGCCGAAACCACACTAGGGCCTGAAGCAATCCTGCGGTGTTGCGGCCAGCTCACAAGAAAGCGAGTTGAAAAAAGGAGCTCAGGGGCAATCTCATTCACAAACGTGCAGAGTTATAAATGACAGCTATCGTCCAAAAATATATTGAAGTAAGGCTGCCAAGAGCACTTGAAAGCGGGGCAGAATTGCAGGAAACCGATTTCAGGAGGTAGATTAGAATGCATGTAAAACATAGGAAAAGAGGCAGAACGTCCACAATGATGCACTTGGCCAAAAAGGGCTTATGCGTTTTTTCCTGAATATATTCAGGAAAAAACGCATAAGCCCTTTTTGGCGAACCAAGCAAGCTTGCAAAGGAAATCTGCACTACAATGAAGTCTCACTGCCCCCGGGACAAAAGGGCCAGCTGAAAAAAGTGTAAAATCCAGAAAGGCAGGGCAGGCCATAGATAACTGGGAGCCTTGTTATGCTGATGGGCGGGATGTAAATTGCCAACAGCCACTCTGGAGAAGTTTATGGTGTTTCCTGAAACATCCAAAATCAAAGCAACAGAGCCTAGGGCAATTCCACTTATGGTCCTATAGCTTAGGGAAATTAAAATCAAAAAGACACAGCCACCCCAAACTTTGGGACGGCTCTGTTTACAAGAACCTCATTTATGGTACAAGTTCAATATCACAGAAAGCGAAAAATGGATAAAGAATTTGTGGTACTTATGTACAATGCAATATCACTCAGCAATGAAATCTATGTCATCAGGCCCGTAGCAGCATAATGAGTGGATTCAGGTATGATGATTCTAAGTGAAATAAGGCACACAGAAATAGAAACATCATAAGGTATCACTAATACACGGAATGTAACCTTGGCTACACAGGAACTGAATTACAAAACAGAACAGGGTCTCAAATGTAGTAAACCAACTTATGCTTGCTTAAGGGGAAAGGTGAGTTGGGGTGCTGCATAAAACCAGAGATTGAAATTAGCACAGATACCGTTCCAGAAGCCAAATATGTAATAGACAAGAGGTACTCCTTGCTCAACGAAGTGGACTCAACACCCCATATTAAACGCCTAAGAATATACCTGACTAGTAAGAATCTTAAAACCTATGGATTTATAAGTCTCCGAAAGAGTCAAGCATGTGTACAGCGGCATAAACGCAGCAGTGATAGGATTGGTGAGGTTCGGTGAGCAAATGCAGACACTTTGAAGTCATATTGCATGGTACCCATTCCATGGGTCTAAACTCTCCAGGTTTAAGGGATTCTCCCTTCAGCTAAAACATGCATGTGGAATCCAGAGTATGATCCACCGTGTGTTCGGGAAACGTGTTCAATTGTGTCTCAGTTTTCGTCCACTGGTACTCGGGTGCAACATTCCAGACGCTTTACTAATACTCTCCCAACTTGGAGAGTTAGTGCCTTTAACCTCCTGTTTGGCCCAGTTTTCAATTTCTGTGGAAAATGAACAAGAATAGGGAGAACACATGAGAGACTAGCTGGAGGTGTCTGGACGGGCAAATTTAACTCTCATTTCCCACCAGGAAGAGGAATTATCCAAAGGCTCAGCGTGCCGTGCCAGAAACACACAAGGGCCTGAAGCAATACTGCGGTGTTGTGGCCAGCTCACAAGAAAGTGAGTTGAAGAAAGGAGCTCAGGGACACTGTAATTCATAAACCTGCAGAGGTATAAATGACAGCTATCGTCCAAAAATATATTGAAGTAAGGCTGCCAAGAGGACTTGAAAGCGGGGCAGAATTGCAGGAAACCGATTTCAGGAGGTAGACTGGAATTGCATGTAAAGCACAGGAAAAGAGGCAGAACGTCCACAATGATGCACTTGGCCAAAAAGGGCGTATGCGTTTTTTCCTGAATATATTCAGGGAAAAACGCAAACGCCCTTTTTGGCCAACCAAGCAAGCTTGCAAAGGAAATCTGCACTACAATGAAGTCTCACTGCCCCACGCTCAAAAGGGTCATCTGAAAAAAGTGTAAAATCCAGAAAGGCAGGACAGGCCATGGAGAACTGGGAGCCTTGTTATGCTGATGGGCGGGATGTAAATTGCCAACAGCCACTCTGGAGAAGTGTATGGTGTTTCCTGAAACATCTAAAAAACAAGCAACAGAGCCTAGGCACTTCCACTTATGGTCCTATAGCTTAGGGAAATTAAAATAAAAAAGACACAGCCACCCCAATGGTTGGGATGGCTCTGTTTACAAGAACCTCATTTACGGTACAAGTTCAATATCACAGAAAGCGAAAAATGGATATAGAAGTTGTGGTACTCACGTACAATGCAATATCACTCAGCAATGAAATCTATGTCATCAGGCCCGTAGCAGCATAATGAGTGGATTCTGGTACAATGATTCTAAGTGAAATAAGTCACACAGAAAAAGAAATATCATAAGATATCACTAATACACGGAATGTAAACTTGGCTACACAGGAACTGAATTACAAAACAGAACAGGGTCTCAAATGTAGAAAACCAACTTATGCTTGCTTAAGGGGAAAGGTGAGTTGGGGTGCTGAAAAAAACCAGAGATGGAAATTAGCACAGATACCATTCCATAAGCCAAATATGTAATAGACAAGAGCTAGTCCTTGCTCAACGAAGTGCACTCAACACCCCATATTAAACGCCTAAGAATATACCTGACTAGTAATCATCTAAAAATCTATGGATTTATATGTCTCCGAAAGAGAATCAAGCGTGTGTACAGCGACATAAACACAGCAGTGATAGGATTGGTGAGGTTCGGTGAGCAAATGCAGACACTTTGAAGTCATATTGCATGGTACCCATTCCATGGGTCTCAACTCTCCAGGTTTAAGGGATTCTTCCTTCAGCTAAAACATGCATGTGGAACCCAGAGTATGATCCACCGTGTGTTCGGGAAACGTGTTCAATTGTGTCTCAGTTTTCGTCCAATGGTACTCGGATGCAACATTCCAGAAGCTTTACTAACACTCTCCCCACTTGGAGAGTCAGTGCCTTTAACCTCCTGTTTGGCCCAGTTTGCAATTTCTGCGGAAAAAGAACAGGAATAGGGAGAACCAATGAGAGACTAGCTGGAGGTGTCTGGACGGGCAAATTTAACTCTCATTTCCCACCAGGAAGAGGAATTAACCAAAGGCTCAGCGTGCCGTGCCGGAACCGTACTAGTGTCTGAAGCAATCCTGCAGTGTTGCGGCCAGCTCACAAGAAAGCGAGTTGAAGAATGGAGCTCAGGGGCACTGTCATTCATAAACCTGCAGAGTTATAAATGACAGCTATCATCCAAAAATATATTGAAGTAAGGCTGCCAAGAGGACTTGAATGCGGGGCAGAATTGCAGATAACCGATTTCAGGAGGTAGACTGGAATTGCATGTAAAGCATAGGAAAATAGGCAGAACGTCCACAATGATGCACTTGGCCAAAAAGGGCGTATGCGTTTTTTCCTGAATATATTCAGGAAAAAACGCATACGCCCTTTTTGGCCAACCAAGCAAGCTTGCAAAGGAAATCTGCACTACAATGAAGTCTCACTGCCCCTGGGACAAAAGGGCCAGCTGAAAAAAGTGTAAAATCAGGAAAGGCAGGACAGGCCATAGACAACTGGGAGCCTTGTTATGCTGATGGGCGGGATGTAAATTGCCAACAGCCACTCTGGAGAAGTGTATGGTGTTTCCTGAAACATCTAAAAAACAAAGCAACAGAGCCTAGGGCACTGCCACTTATGGTCCTATAGCTTAGGGAAATTAAAATCAAAAGACACAGCCACCCCAAAGTTTGGGTTGGCTCTGTTTACAAGAACCTGGTTTACGGTACAAGTTCAATATCACAGAAAGCGAAAAATGGATATAGAAGTTGTGGTACTTACGTACAATGCAATATCACTCAGCAATGTAATGTATGTCATCAGGCCCGTAGCAGTATAATGAGTGGATTCAGGTACTATGATTCTAAGTGAAATAAGTCACACAGAAAACGAAATATTTTAAGATATCACTAATAAACGGAATGTAAACTTGGCTACACAGGAACTGAATTACAAAACAGAACAGGGTCTCAAATGTAGAAAACCAACTTATGCTTGCTTAAGGGGAAAGGTGAGTTGGGGTGCTGCATAAAACCAGAGATTGAAATTAGCACACATACCGTTCCATAAGCCAAATTTGTAATACACAAGAGCTACTCGTTGCTCAACCAAGTGGACTCAACACCCCATATTAAACGCCTAAGAATATATCTGACTAGTAAGAATCTTAAAACCTATGGATTTATATGTCTCCGAAAGAGAATCAAGCATATGTACAGCGGCATAAACGCAGCAGTGATAGGATTGGTGAGGTTCGGTGAGCAAATGCAGACCCTTTGAAGTCATATTGCATGGTACCCATCCATGGGTATCAACTCTCCAGGTTTAAGGGATTCATCATTCAGCTAAAACATGCATGTGGAACCCAGAGTATGATCCACCGTGTGATCAGGAAATGTGTTCAAATGTGTCTCAGTTTTCGTCCCCTGGTACTCGGGTGCAACATTCCAGACGCTTTACTAACACTCTCCCCACTTGGAGAGTCAGTGCCTTTTACCTACTGTTTGGCCCAGTTTGCCATTTCTGTGGAAAATGAACAGGAATAGGGAAAAACAATGAGAGCCTAGCTGGAGGTGTCTGGACGGGCAAATTTCACTCTCATTTCCCACCAGGAAGAGGAATTAACCAAAGGCTCAGGGTGCCATGCCGGAACCACACTAGGGCCTGAAGCAATCCTGCGGTGTTGCGGCCAGCTCACAAGAAAGCGAGTTGAAGAAAGGAGCTCAGGCGCACTGTCATTCACAAACCTGCAGAGTTATAAATGACAGCTATCGTCCAAAAATATGTTGAAGTAAGGCTGCCAAGAGGACTTGAAAGCGGGGCAGAATTGCAGGAAACCGATTTCAGGAGGTAGACTGGAATTGCATGTAAAGCATAGGAAAAGAGGCAGAACGTGGACAATGATGCACTTGGCCAAAAAGGGCGTATGCGTTTTATCCTGAATATATTCAGGAAAAAATGCATACGCACTTTTTGGCCAACCAAGCAAGCTTGCAAAGGAAATCTGCACTACAATGAAGTCTCACCTCCCCCCAGTCAAAAGGGCCATCTGAAAAAAGTGTAAAATCCAGAAAGGCAGGAGAGGCCATGGAGAACTGGGAGCCTTGTTATGCTGATGGGCAGGATGTAAATTGCCAACAGCCACTCGGGAGAAGTGTATGGTGTTTCCTGAAACATCTAAAAAACAAAGCAACAGAGCCGAGGGCACTGCCACTTATGCTCCTATAGCTTAGGGAAATTAAAATCAAAAAGACACAGCCACCCCAAAGTTTGGGACAGCTCTGTTTACAAGAACCTCGTTTACGGTACAAGTTCAATATCACAGAAAGCGAAAAATGGATAAAGAAGTTGTGGTACTTACGTACAATACAATATCACTCAGCAATGAAATCTATGTCATCAGGCCCGTAGCAGCCTAATGAGTGGATTCAGGTATGATGATTCTAACTGAAATAAGTAACACAGTAAAAGAAACATCATAAGATATCACTAATACACGGAATGAAAACTTGGCTACTCAGGAACTGGATTACAAAACAGAACAGGGTCTCAAATTTAGAAAGCCAACTTATGCTTGCTTAACGGGAAAGGTGAGTTGGGGTGCTGCATAAAAGCAGAGATTGAAATGAGCACAGATAAAGTTCCTTAAGCCAAATATGTAATAGACAAGAGCTACTCCTTGCTCAACGAAATGGGCTCAACACCCCATATTAAACGCCTAAGAATGTACCTGACTAGTAAGTATCTTAAAACCTATGGATTGCTATGTCTCCGAAAGAGAATCAAGCGTGTGTACAGGGGCATAAACGCAGCAGTGATAGGATTGGAGAGGTTCGGTGAGCAAATGAAGACCCTTTGAAGTCATATTGCATGGTACCCATTCCACGGGTCTCAACTCTCCAGGTTGAAGGGATTCTTCCTTCAGCTAAAACATGCATGTGGAACCCAGAGTATGATCAACCGTGTGATCGGGACACGTGTTCAAATATGTCTCAGTTTTCGACCCCTGGTACTCGGGTGCAACATTCCAGACGCTTTACTAACACTCTCCCGACTTGGAGAGTCAGTGCCTTTAACCTCCTGTTTGACCCAGTTTGCAATGTCTGCGGAAGATGAACAGGAAAAGGGAGAACCAATGAGAGACTAGCTGGAGGTGTCTGGACGGGCAAATTTTACTCTCATTTCCCACCAGGAACAGGAATTAACCAAAGGCTCAGCGTGCCCTGCCCGAACCAGATTAGGGCCTGAAGCAATCCTGTGGTGTTGTGGCCAGCTCACAAGAAAGCGAGTTGAAGAATGGAGCTCAGGGGCACTGTAATTCACAAACCTGCAGAGTTATAAATGACAGCTATCGTCCAAAAATATACTGAAGTAACGCTGCCAAGAGGACTTGAAAGCGGGGCAGAATTGCAGGAAACCGATTTCAGGAGGTAGACTGGAATTGCATTTAAAGCATAGGAAAAGAGGCAGAACGTGGACAATGATGCACTTGGACAAAAAGATCGTATGCGTTTTTTCCTGAATATATTCAGGAAAAAACGCATACGCCCTTTTTGGCCAACCAAGCAAGCTTGCAAAGGAAATCTGCACTACAATGAAGTCTCACTTCCCCCCGGTCAAAACGCCATCTGAAAAAAGTGTAAAATCCAGAAAGGCAGGACAGGCCATGGAGAACTGGGAGCCTTGTTATGCTGATGGGCGGGATGTAAATTGCCAACAGCCACTGGGGAGAAGTGTATGGTGTTTCCTGAAACATCTAAAAAACAAAGCAACAGAGCCTAGGGCACTTCCACTTATGGTCCTATAGCTTAGGGAAATTAAAATCAAAAAGACACAGCCACCCCAAAGTTTGGGACGGCTCTGTTTACAAGAACCTCGTTTACGGTACAAGTTCAATATCGCAGAAAGCGGAAAATGGATAAAGAAGTTGTGGTACTTACGTACAATAAAATATCACTCAGCAATGAAATCTATGTCATCAGGCCCGTAGCAGCCTAATGAGTGGATTCAGGTATGATGATTCTAACTGAAATAAGTCACACAGAAAAAGAAACATCATAAGATATCACTAATACACGGAATGAAAACTTGGCTACACAGGAACTGGATTACAAAACAGAACAGGGTCTCAAATTTAGAAAGCCAATTTATGCTTGCTTAACGGGAAAGGTGAGTTGGGGTGCTGCATAAAACCAGAGATTGAAATGAGCACAGATAAAGTTCCTTAAGCCAAATATTTAATAGACAAGAGCTACTCCTTGCTCAACGAAATGGACTCAACACCCCATATTAAATGCCTAAGAGTGTACCTGACTAGGAAGTATCTTAAAACCTATGGATTGCTATGTCTCTGAAAGAGAATCAAGCGTGTGTACAGGGGCATAAACGCAGCAGTGATAGGATTGGAGAAGTTCGGTGAGCAAATGAAGACCCTTTGAAGTCATATTGCATGGTAACCATTCCACGGGTCTCAACTCTCCCGGTTTAAGGTATTCTTCCTTCAGCTAAAACATGCATGTGGAACCCAGAGTATGATCAACCATGTGATCGGGAGACGTGTTCCAATTTGTGTCAGTTTTCGTCCCCTGGTACTCGGGTGCAACATTCCAGACGCTTTACTAACACTCTCCCGACTTGGAGAGTCAGTGCCTTTAACCTCCTGTTTGGCCCAGTTTGCAATTTCTGCGGAAGATGAACAGGAATAGGGAGAACCAATGACAGACTAGCTGGAGGTGTCTGGAATGGCAAATTTAACTCTCATTTCCCACCAGGAAGAGGAATTAACCAAAGGCTCAGCGTGCCGTGCCGGAACCAGATTAGGGCCTGAAGCCATCCTGCGGTGTTGTGGCCAGCTCACAAGAAAGCGACTTGAAGAAAGGAGCTCAGAGGCACTGTAATTCAAAAACCTGCAGAGTTATAAATGACAGCTATCGTCCAAAAATATACTGAAGTAAGGCTGCCAAGAGGACTTGAAAGCGGGGCAGAATTGCAGGAAACCGATTTCAGGAGGTAGCCTGGAATTGCATTTAAAGCATAGGAAAAGAGGCAGAACGTCCACAATGATGCACTTGGCCAAAAAGGGCGTATGCGTTTTTTCCTGAATATATTCAGGAAAAAACGCATACGCCCTTTTTGGCCAACCAAGCAAGCTTGCAAAGGAAATCTGCACTACAATGAAGTCTCACTTCCCCCCGGTCAAAAGGGCCATCTGAAAAAAGTGTAAAATCCAGAAAGGCAGGACAGGCCATGGAGAACTGGGAGCCTTGTTATGCTGATGGGCGGGATGTAAATTGCCAACAGCCACTCGGGAGAAGTGTATGGTGTTTCCTGAAACATCTAAAAAACAAAGCAACAGAGCCTAGGGCACTTCCACTTATGGTCCTATAGCTTAGGGAAATTAAAATCAAAAAGACACAGCCACCCCAAAGTTTGGGACGGCTCTGTTTACAAGAACCTCGTTTACGGTACAAGTTCAATATCAAAGAAAGCGAAAAATGGATAAAGAAGTTGTGGTAATTATGTACAATGCAGTATCACTCAGCAATGAAATCTATGTCATCAGGCCCGTAGCAGCATAATGAGTGGATTCAGGTATGATGATTCTAACTGAAATAAGTCACACAGGAAAAGAAACATCATAAGATATCACTAATACACGGAATGTAAACTTGGATACATAGGATTGAATTACAAAGCAGAACAGGGTCTCAAATTTAGAAAACCAAATTATGCTTGCTTAAGGGGAAAGGTGAGTTGGGGTGCTGCATAAAACCAGAGATTGAAATGAGCACAGATAAAGTTCCTTAAGCCAAATATGGAATAGACAAGAGCTACTCCTTGCTCAACGTAGTGGACTCAACACCCCATATTAAACATCTAAGAATGTACCTGACTAGGAAGTATCTTAAAACCTATGGATTGCTATGTCTCCGAAAGAGAATCAAGCGTGTGTGCAGGGGCATAATCGCAGCAGTGATAGGATTGGAGAAGTTCGGTGAGCAAATGAAGACCCTTTGAAGTCATATTGCATGGTACCCATTCCACGGGTCTCAACTCTCCAGGTTGAAGGTATTCTTCCTTCAGCTAAAACATGCATGTGGAACCCAGAGTATGATCAACCATGTGATCGGGAGACGTGTTCCAATATGTGTCAGTTTTCGTCCCCTGGTACTCGGGTGCAACATTCCAGACGCTTTACTAACACTCTCCCGACTTGGAGAGTCAGTGCCTTTAACCTCCTGTTTGCCCCACTTTGCAATTTCTGCGGAAGATGAACAGGAATAGGGAGAACCAATGACAGACTAGCTGGAGGTGTCTGGACGGGCAAATTTAACTCTCATTTCCCACCAGGAAGAGGAATTAACCAAAGGCTCAGCGTGCCGTGCCGGAACCAGATTAGGGCCTGAAGCAATCCTGCGGTGATGCGGCCAGCTCACGAGAAAGCGAGTTGAAGAAAGGAGCTCAGGGGCACTGTAATTCACAAACCTGCAGAGTTATAAATGACAGCTATCGTCCAAAAATATACTGAAGTAAGGCTGCCAAGAGGACTTGAAAGCGGGGCAGAATTGCAGGAAACCGATTTCAGGAGGTAGACTGGAATTGCATTTAAAGCATAGGAAAAGAGGCAGAACGTCCACAATGATGCACTTGGCGAAAAAGGGCGTATGCCTTTTTTCCTGAATATATTCAGGAAAAAACGCATACGCCCTTTTTGGCCAACCAAGCAAGCTTGCAAAGGAAATCTGCACTACAGTGAAGTCTCACTTCCCCCCGGTCAAAAGGGCCATCTGAAAAAAGTGTAAAATCCAGAAAGGCAGGACAGGCCATGGAGAACTGGGAGCCTTGTTATGCTGATGGGCGGGATGTAAATTGCCAACAGCCACTCGGGAGAAGTGTATGGTGTTTCCTGAAACATCTAAAAAACAAAGCAACAGAGCCTAGGGCACTTCCACTTATGGTCCTATAGCTTAGGGAAATTAAAATCAAAAGACACAGCCACCCCAAAGGTTGGGACGGCTCTGTTTACAAGAACCTGGTTTACGGTACAAGTTCAATATCGCAGAAAGTGAAAAATGGATAAAGAAGTTGTGGTACTTACTTACAATGCAGTATCACTCAGCAATGAAATCTATGTCATCAGGCCCGTAGCAGCATAATGAGTGGATTCAGGTATGATGATTCTAACTGAAATAAGTCACACAGGAAAAGAAACATCATAAGATATCACTAATACACGGAATGTAAACTTGGCTACATAGGAACTGAATTCCAAAACAGAACAGGGTCTCAAATTTAGACACCCAACTTATGCTTGCTTAAGGGGAAAGGTGAGTTGGGGTGCTGCATAAAACCAGAGATTGAAATGAGCACAGATAAAGTTCCTTAAGCCAAATATGGAATAGACAAGAGCTACTCCTTGCTCAACGAAATGGATTCAACACCCCATATTAAACACCTAAGAATGTACCTGACTAGGAAGTATCTTAAAACCTATGGATTGCTATGTCTCCGAAAGAGAATCAAGCGTGTGTGCAGGGGCATAATCGCAGCAGTGATAGGATTGGAGAGGTTCGGTGAGCAAATGAAGACCCTTTGAAGTCATATTGCATGGTACCCATTCCACGGGTCTCAACTCTCCAGGTTGAAGGTATTCTTCCTTCAGCTAAAACATGCATGTGGAACCCAGAGTATGATCAACCGTGTGATCGGGAGACGTGTTCCAATATGTGTCAGTTTTCGTCCCCTGGTACTCGGGTGCAACATTCCAGACGCTTTACTAACACTCTCCCGACTTTGAGAGTCAGTGCCTTTAACCTCCTGTTTGGCCCAGTTTGCAATTTCGGCGGAAGATGAACAGAAATAGGGAGAACCAATGACAGACCAGCTGGAGGTGTCTGGACGGGCAAATTTAACTCTCATTTCCCACCAGGAAGAGGAATTAACCAAAGGCTCAGCGTGCCGTGCCGGAACCAGATTAGGGCCTGAAGCCATCCTGCGGTGTTGCGGCCAGCTCACAAGAAAGCGAGTTGAAGAAAGGAGCTCAGGGGCACTGTAATTCACAAACCTGCAGAGTTATAAATGACAGCTATCGTCCAAAAATATACTGAAGTAAGGCTGCCAAGAGGACTTGAAAGCGGGGCAGAATTGCAGGAAACCGATTTCAGGAGGTAGACTGGAATTGCATTTAAAGCATAGGAAAAGAGGCAGAACGTCCACAATGATGCACTTGGCCCAAAAGGGCGTATGCCTTTTTTCCTGAATATATTCAGGAAAAAATGCATACGCCCTTTTTGGCCAACCAAGCAAGCTTGCAAAGGAAATCTGCACTACAGTGAAGTCTCACTTCCCCCCGGTCAAAAGGGCCATCTGAAAAAAGTGTAAAATCCAGAAAGGCAGGACAGGCCATGGAGAACTGGGAGCCTTGTTATGCTGATGGGCGGGATGTAAATTGCCAACAGCCACTCGGGAGAAGTGTATGGTGTTTCCTGAAACATCTAAAAATCAAAGCAACAGAGCCTAGGGCACTTCCACTTATGGTCCTATAGCTTAGGGAAATTAAAATCAAAAAGACACAGCCACCCCAAATGTTGGGACGGCTCTGTTTACAAGAACCTGGTTTACGGTACAAGTTCAATATCGCAGAAAGTGAAAAATGGATAAAGAAGTTGTGGTACTTACGTACAATGCAGTATCACTCAGCAATGAAATCTATGTCATCAGGCCCGTAGCAGCATAATGAGTGGATTCAGGTATGATGATTCTAACTGAAATAAGTCACACAGAAAAAGAAACATCATAAGATATCACTAATACACGGAATGTAAACTTGGCTACACAGGAACTGAATTACAAAACAGAACAGGTTCTCAAATTTAGAAACCCAACTTATGCTTGCTTAAGGGGAAAGGTGAGTTGGGGTGCTGCATAAAACCAGAGATTGAAATGAGCACAGATAAAGTTCCTTAAGCCAAATATGGAATAGACAAGAGCTACTCCTTGCTCAACGAAATGGACTCAACACCCCATATTAAATTCCTAAGAATGTACCTGACTAGGAAGTATCTAAAAACCTATGGATTGCTATGTCTCCGAAAAAGAATCAAGCGTGTGTACAGGGGCATAAACGCAGCAGTGATAGGATTGGAGAAGTTCGGTGAGCAAATGAAGACCCTTTGAAGTCATATTGCATGGTACCCATTCCACGGGTCTCAACTCTCCAGGTTGAAGGTATTCTTCCTTCAGCTAAAACATGCATGTGGAACCCAGAGTATGATCAACCGTGTGATCGGGAGACGTGTTCCAATATGTGTCAGTTTTCGTCCCCTGGTACTCGGGTGCAACATTCCAGACGCTTTACTAGCACTCTCCCGACTTGGAGAGTCAGTGCCTTTAACCTCCTGTTTGGCCCACTTTGCAATTTCTGCGGAAAATGAACAGGAATAGGGAGAACCAATGACAGACTAGCTGGAGGTGTCTGGACGGGCAAATTTAACTCTCATTTCCCACCAGGAAGAGGAATTAACCAAAGGCTCAGCGTGCCGTGCCGGAACCAGATTAGGGCCTGAAGCAATCCTGCGGTGATGCGGCCAGCTCACGAGAAAGCGAGTTGAAGAAAGGAGCTCAGGGGCACTGTAATTCACAAACCTGCAGAGTTATAAATGACAGCTATCGTCCAAAAATATACTGAAGTAAGACTGCCAAGAGGACTTGAAAGCGGGGCAGAATTGCAGGAAACCGATTTCAGGAGGTAGACTGGAATTGCATTTAAAGCATAGGAAAAGAGGCAGAACGTCCACAATGATGCACTTGGCCAAAAAGGGCGTATGCGTTTTTTCCTGAATATATCAGGAAAAAACGCATACGCACTTTTTGGCCAACCAAGCAAGCTTGCAAAGGAAATCTGCACTACAGTGAAGTCTCACTTCCCCCCGGTCAAAAGGGCCATCTGAAAAAAGTGTAAAATCCAGAAAGGCAGGACAGGCCATGGAGAACTGGGAGCCTTGTTATGCTGATGGGCGGGATGTAAATTGCCAACAGCCACTCGGGAGAAGTGTATGGTGTTTCCTGAAACATCTAAAAAACAAAGCAACAGAGCCTAGGGCACTTCCACTTATGGTCCTATAGCTTAGGGAAATTAAAATCAAAAGACACAGCCACCCCAAAGGTTGGGACGGCTCTGTTTACAAGAACCTGGTTTACGGTACAAGTTCAATATCGCAGAAAGTGAAAAATGGATCAAGAAGTTGTGGTACTTACGTACAATGCAGTATCACTCAGCAATGAAATCTATGTCATCAGGCCCGTAGCAGCATAATGAGTGGATTCAGGTATGATGATTCTAACTGAAATAAGTCACACAGGAAAAGAAACATCATAAGATATCACTAATACACGGAATGTAAACTTGGCTACATAGGAACTGAATTCCAAAACAGAACAGGGTCTCAAATTTAGAAACCCAACTTATGCTTGCTTAAGGGGAAAGGTGAGTTGGGGTGCTGCATAAAACCAGAGATTGAAATGAGCACAGATAAATTTCCTTAAGCCAAATATGGAATAGACAAGAGCTACTCCTTGCTCAACGAAATGGATTCAACACCCCATATTAAACACCTAAGAATGTACCTGACTAGGAAGTATCTTAAAACCTATGGATTGCTATGTCTCCGAAAGAGAATCAAGCGTGTGTGCAGGGGCATAATCGCAGCAGTGATAGGATTGGAGAGGTTCGGTGAGCAAATGAAGACCCTTTGAAGTCATATTGCATGGTACCCATTCCACGGGTCTCAACTCTCCAGGTTGAAGGTATTCTTCCTTCAGCTAAAACATGCATGTGGAACCCAGAGTATGATCAACCGTGTGATCGGGAGACGTGTTCCAATATGTGTCAGTTTTCGTCCCCTGGTACTCGGGTGCAACATTCCAGACGCTTTACTAACACTCTCCCGACTTGGAGAGTCAGTGCCTTTAACCTCCTGTTTGGCCCAGTTTGCAATTTCTGCGGAAGATGAACAGAAATAGGGAGAACCAATGACAGACCAGCTGGAGGTGTCTGGACGGGCAAATTTAACTCTCATTTCCCACCAGGAAGAGGAATTAACCAAAGGCTCAGCGTGCCGTGCCGGAACCAGATTAGGGCCTGAAGCCATCCTGCGGTGTTGCGGCCAGCTCACAAGAAAGCGAGTTGAAGAAAGGAGCTCAGGGGCACTGTAATTCACAAACCTGCAGAGTTATAAATGACAGCTATCGTCCAAAAATATACTGAAGTAAGGCTGCCAAGAGGACTTGAAAGCGGGGCAGAATTGCAGGAAACCGATTTCAGGAGGTAGACTGGAATTGCATTTAAAGCATAGGAAAAGAGGCAGAACGTCCACAATGATGCACTTGGCCCAAAAGGGCGTATGCCTTTTTTCCTGAATATATTCAGGAAAAAACGCATACGCCCTTTTTGGTCAACCAAGCAAGCTTGCAAAGGAAATCTGCACTACAGTGAAGTCTCACTTCCCCCCGGTCAAAAGGGCCATCTGAAAAAAGTGTAAAATCCAGAAAGGCAGGACAGGCCATGGAGAACTGGGAGCCTTGTTATGCTGATGGGCGGGATGTAAATTGCCAACAGCCACTGGGGAGAAGTGTATGGTGTTTCCTGAAACATCTAAAAAACAAAGCAACAGAGCCTAGGGCACTTCCACTTATGGTCCTATAGCTTAGGGAAATTAAAATAAAAAGACACAGCCACCCCAAAGGTTGGGACGGCTCTGTTTACAAGAACCTGGTTTACGGTACAAGTTCAATATCGCAGAAAGTGAAAAATGGATCAAGAAGTTGTGGTACTTACGTACAATGCAGTATCACTCAGCAATGAAATCTATGTCATCAGGCCCGTAGCAGCATAATGAGTGGATTCAGGTATGATGATTCTAACTGAAATAAGTCACACAGGAAAAGAAACATCATAAGATATCACTAATACACGGAATGTAAACTTGGCTACATAGGAACTGAATTCCAAAACAGAACAGGGTCTCAAATTTAGAAACCCAACTTATGCTTGCTTAAGGGGAAAGGTGAGTTGGGGTGCTGCATAAAACCAGAGATTGAAATGAGCACAGATAAAGTTCCTTAAGCCAAATATGGGATAGACAAGAGCTACTCCTTGCTCAACGAAATGGATTCAACACCCCATATTAAACACCTAAGAATGTACCTGACTAGGAAGTATCTTAAAACCTATGGATTGCTATGTCTCCGAAAGAGAATCAAGCGTGTGTGCAGGGGCATAATCGCAGCAGTGATAGGATTGGAGAGGTTCGGTGAGCAAATGAAGACCCTTTGAAGTCATATTGCATGGTACCCATTCCACGGGTCTCAACTCTCCAGGTTGAAGGTATTCTTCCTTCAGCTAAAACATGCATGTGGAACCCAGAGTATGATCAACCGTGTGATCGGGAGACGTGTTCCAATATGTGTCAGTTTTCGTCCCCTGGTACTCGGGTGCAACATTCCAGACGCTTTACTAACACTCTCCCGACTTGGAGAGTCAGTGCCTTTAACCTCCTGTTTGGCCCAGTTTGCAATTTCGGCGGAAGATGAACAGAAATAGGGAGAACCAATGACAGACCAGCTGGAGGTGTCTGGACGGGCAAATTTAACTCTCATTTCCCACCAGGAAGAGGAATTAACCAAAGGCTCAGCGTGCCGTGCCGGAACCAGATTAGGGCCTGAAGCCATCCTGCGGTGTTGCGGCCAGCTCACAAGAAAGCGAGTTGAAGAAAGGAGCTCAGGGGCACTGTAATTCACAAACCTGCAGAGTTATAAATGACAGCTATCGTCCAAAAATATACTGAAGTAAGGCTGCCAAGAGGACTTGAAAGCGGGGCAGACTTGCAGGAAACCGATTTCAGGAGGTAGACTGGAATTGCATTTAAAGCATAGGAAAAGAGGCAGAACGTCCACAATGATGCACTTGGCCCAAAAGGGCGTATGCCTTTTTTCCTGAATATATTCAGGAAAAAATGCATACGCCCTTTTTGGCCAACCAAGCAAGCTTGCAAAGGAAATCTGCACTACAGTGAAGTCTCACTTCCCCCCGGTCAAAAGGCCCATCTGAAAAAAGTGTAAAATCCAGAAAGGCAGGACAGGCCATGGAGAACTGGGAGCCTTGTTATGCTGATGGGCGGGATGTAAATTGCCAACAGCCACTCGGGAGAAGTGTATGGTGTTTCCTGAAACATCTAAAAATCAAAGCAACAGAGCCTAGGGCACTTCCACTTATGGTCCTATAGCTTAGGGAAATTAAAATCAAAAAGACACAGCCACCCCAAATGTTGGGACGGCTCTGTTTACAAGAACCTGGTTTACGGTACAAGTTCAATATCGCAGAAAGTGAAAAATGGATAAAGAAGTTGTGGTACTTACGTACAATGCAGTATCACTCAGCAATGAAATCTATGTCATCAGGCCCGTAGCAGCATAATGAGTGGATTCAGGTATGATGATTCTAACTGAAATAAGTCACACAGAAAAAGAAACATCATAAGATATCACTAATACACGGAATGTAAACTTGGCTACACAGGAACTGAATTACAAAACAGAACAGGTTCTCAAATTTAGAAAACCAACTTATGCTTGCTTAAGGGAAAAGGTGAGTTTGGGTGCTGCATAAAACCAGAGATTGAAATGAGCACAGATAAAGTTCCTTAAGCCAAATATGGAATAGAAAAGAGCTACTCCTTGCTCAACGAAATGGACTCAACACCCCATATTAAATTCCTAAGAATGTACCTGACTAGGAAGTATCTTAAAACCTATGGATTGCTATGTCTCCGAAAAAGAATCAAGCGTGTGTACAGGGGCATAAACGCAGCAGTGATAGGATTGGAGAAGTTCGGTGAGCAAATGAAGACCCTTTGAAGTCATATTGCATGGTACCCATTCCACGGGTCTCAACTCTCCAGGTTGAAGGTATTCTTCCTTCAGCTAAAACATGCATGTGGAACCCAGAGTATGATCAACCGTGTGATCGGGAGACGTGTTCCAATATGTGTCAGTTTTCGTCCCCTTGTACTCGGGTGCAACATTCCAGACGCTTTACTAACACTCTCCCGACTTGGAGAGTCAGTGCCTTTAACCTCCTGTTTGGCCCACTTTCAAATTCTGCGGAAGATGAACAGGAATAGGGAGAACCAATGACAGACTAGCTGGAGGTGTCTGGACGGGCAAATTTAACTCTCATTTCCCACCAGGAAGAGGAATTAACCAAAGGCTCAGCGTGCCGTGCCGGAACCAGATTAGGGCCTGAAGCAATCCTGCGGTGATGCGGCCAGCTCACGAGAAAGCGAGTTGAAGAAAGGAGCTCAGGGGCACTGTAATTCACAAACCTGCAGAGTTATAAATGACAGCTATCGTCCAAAAATATACTGAAGTAAGGCTGCCAAGAGGACTTGAAAGCGGGGCAGAATTGCAGGAAACCGATTTCAGGAGGTAGACTGGAATTGCATTTAAAGCATAGGAAAAGAGGCAGAACGTCCACAATGATGCACTTGGCGAAAAAGGGCGTATGCCTTTTTTCCTGAATATATTCAGGAAAAAACGCATACGCCCTTTTTGGCCAACCAAGCAAGCTTGCAAAGGAAATCTGCACTACAGTGAAGTCTCACTTCCCCCCGGTCAAAAGGGCCATCTGAAAAAAGTGTAAAATCCAGAAAGGCAGGACAGGCCATGGAGAACTGGGAGCCTTGTTATGCTGATGGGCGGGATGTAAATTGCCAACAGCCACTGGGGAGAAGTGTATGGTGTTTCCTGAAACATCTAAAAAACAAAGCAACAGAGCCTAGGGCACTTCCACTTATGGTCCTATAGCTTAGGGAAATTAAAATCAAAAGACACAGCCACCCCAAAGGTTGGGACGGCTCTGTTTACAAGAACCTGGTTTACGGTACAAGTTCAATATCGCAGAAAGTGAAAAATGGATAAAGAAGTTGTGGTACTTACGTACAATGCAGTATCACTCAGCAATGAAATCTATGTCATCAGGCCCGTAGCAGCATAATGAGTGGATTCAGGTATGATGATTCTAACTGAAATAAGTCACACAGGAAAAGAAACATCATAAGATATCACTAATACACGGAATTTAAACTTGGCTACATAGGAACTGAATTCCAAAACAGAACAGGGTCACAAATTTAGAAACCCAACTTATGCTTGCTTAAGGGGAAAGGTGAGTTGGGGTGCTGCATAAAACCAGAGATTGAAATGAGCACAGATAAAGTTCCTTAAGCCAAATATGGAATAGACAAGAGCTACTCCTTGCTCAACGAAATGGATTCAACACCCCATATTAAACACCTAAGAATGTACCTGACTAGGAAGTATCTTAAAACCTATGGATTGCTATGTCTCCGAAAGAGAATCAAGCGTGTGTGCAGGGGCATAATCGCAGCAGTGATAGGATTGGAGAGGTTCGGTGAGCAAATGAAGACCCTTTGAAGTCATATTGCATGGTACCCATTCCACGGGTCTCAACTCTCCAGGTTGAAGGTATTCTTCCTTCAGCTAAAACATGCATGTGGAACCCAGAGTATGATCAACCGTGTGATCGGGAGACGTGTTCCAATATGTGTCAGTTTTCGTCCCCTGGTACTCGGGTGCAACATTCCAGACGCTTTACTAACACTCTCCCGACTTGGAGAGTCAGTGCCTTTAACCTCCTGTTTGGCCCAGTTTGCAATTTCTGCGGAAGATGAACAGAAATAGGGAGAACCAATGACAGGCCAGCTGGAGGTGTCTGGACGGGCAAATTTAACTCTCATTTCCCACCAGGAAGAGGAATTAACCAAAGGCTCAGCGTGCCGTGCCGGAACCAGATTAGGGCCTGAAGCCATCCTGCGGTGTTGCGGCCAGCTCACAAGAAAGCGAGTTGAAGAAAGGAGCTCAGGGGCACTGTAATTCACAAACCTGCAGAGTTATAAATGACAGCTATCGTCCAAAAATATACTGAAGTAAGGCTGCCAAGAGGACTTGAAAGCGGGGCAGAATTGCAGGACACCGATTTCAGGAGGTAGACTGGAATTGCATTTAAAGCATAGGAAAAGAGGCAGAACGTCCACAATGATGCACTTGGCCCAAAAGGGCGTATGCCTTTTTTCCTGAATATATTCAGGAAAAAACGCATACGCCCTTTTTGGCCAACCAAGCAAGCTTGCAAAGGAAATCTGCACTACAGTGAAGTCTCACTTCCCCCCGGTCAAAAGGGCCATCTGAAAAAAGTGTAAAATCCAGAAAGGCAGGACAGGCCATGGAGAACTGGGAGCCTTGTTATGCTGATGGGCGGGATGTAAATTGCCAACAGCCACTCGGGAGAAGTGTATGGTGTTTCCTGAAACATCTAAAAAACAAAGCAACAGAGCCTAGGGCACTTCCACTTATGGTCCTATAGCTTAGGGAAATTAAAATCAAAAAGACACAGCCACCCCAAATGTTGGGACGGCTCTGTTTACAAGAACCTGGTTTACGGTACAAGTTCAATATCGCAGAAAGTGAAAAATGGATAAAGAAGTTGTGGTACTTACGTACAATGCAGTATCACTCAGCAATGAAATCTATGTCATCAGGCCCGTAGCAGCATAATGAGTGGATTCAGGTATGATGATTCTAACTGAAATAAGTCACACAGAAAAAGAAACATCATAAGATATCACTAATACACGGAATGTAAACTTGGCTACACAGGAACTGAATTACAAAACAGAACAGGTTCTCAAATTTAGAAACCCAACTTATGCTTGCTTAAGGGGAAAGGTGAGTTGGGGTGCTGCATAAAACCAGAGATTGAAATGAGCACAGATAAAGTTCCTTAAGCCAAATATGGAATAGACAAGAGCTACTCCTTGCTCAACGAAATGGACTCAACACCCCATATTAAATTCCTAAGAATGTACCTGACTAGGAAGTATCTTAAAACCTATGGATTGCTATGTCTCCGAAAAAGAATCAAGCGTGTGTACAGGGGCATAAACGCAGCAGTGATAGGATTGGAGAAGTTCGGTGAGCAAATGAAGACCCTTTGAAGTCATATTGCATGGTACCCATTCCACAGGTCTCAACTCTCCAGGTTGAAGGTATTCTTCCTTCAGCTAAAACATGCATGTGGAACCCAGAGTATGATCAACCGTGTGATCGGGAGACGTGTTCCAATATGTGTCAGTTTTCGTCCCCTGGTACTCGGGTGCAACATTCCAGACGCTTTACTAACACTCTCCCGACTTGGAGAGTCAGTGCCTTTAACCTCCTGTTTGGCCCACTTTGCAATTTCTGCGGAAGATGAACAGGAATAGGGAGAACCAATGACAGACTAGCTGGAGGTGTCTGGACGGGCAAATTTAACTCTCATTTCCCACCAGGAAGAGGAATTAACCAAAGGCTCAGCGTGCCGTGCCGGAACCAGATTAGGGCCTGAAGCAATCCTGCGGTGATGCGGCCAGCTCACGAGAAAGCGAGTTGAAGAAAGGAGCTCAGGGGCACTGTAATTCACAAACCTGCAGAGTTATAAATGACAGCTATCGTCCAAAAATATACTGAAGTAAGGCTGCCAAGAGGACTTGAAAGCGGGGCAGAATTGCAGGAAACCGATTTCAGGAGGTAGACTGGAATTGCATTTAAAGCATAGGAAAAGAGGCAGAACGTCCACAATGATGCACTTGGCGAAAAAGGGCATATGCCTTTTTTCCTGAATATATTCAGGAAAAAACGCATACGCCCTTTTTGGCCAACCAAGCAAGCTTGCAAAGGAAATCTGCACTACAGTGAAGTCTCACTTCCCCCCGGTCAAAAGGGCCATCTGAAAAAAGTGTAAAATCCAGAAAGGCAGGACAGGCCATGGAGAACTGGGAGCCTTGTTATGCTGATGGGCGGGATGTCAATTGCCAACAGCCACTCGGGAGAAGTGTATGGTGTTTCCTGAAACATCTAAAAAACAAAGCAACAGAGCCTAGGGCACTTCCACTTATGGTCCTATAGCTTAGGGAAATTAAAATCAAAAGACACAGCCACCCCAAAGGTTGGGACGGCTCTGTTTACAAGAACCTGGTTTACGGTACAAGTTCAATATCGCAGAAAGTGAAAAATGGATAAAGAAGTTGTGGTACTTACGTACAATGCAGTATCACTCAGCAATGAAATCTATGTCATCAGGCCCGTAGCAGCATAATGAGTGGATTCAGGTATGATGATTCTAACTGAAATAAGTCACACAGAAAAAGAAACATCATAAGATATCACTACTACACGGAATGTAAACTTGGCTACACTGGAACTGAATTACAAAACAGAACAGGGTCTCAAATTTAGAAAACCAACTTATGCTTGCTTAAGGGGAAAGGTGAGTTGGGGTGCTGCATAAAACCAGAGATTGAAATGAGCACAGATAAAGTTCCTTAAGCCAAATATGGAATAGACAAGAGCTACTCCTTGCTCAACGAAATGGACTCAACACCCCATATTAAATTCCTAAGAATGTACCTGACTAGGAAGTATCTTAAAACCTATGGATTGCTATGTCTCCGAAAAAGAATCAAGCGTGTGTACAAGGGCATAAACGCAGCAGTGATAGGATTGGAGAAGTTTGGTGAGCAAATGAAGACCCTTTGAAGTCATATTGCATGGTACCCATTCCATGGGTCTCAACTCTCCAGGTTTAAGGTATTCTTCCTTCAGCTAAAACATGCATGTGGAACCCAGAGTATGATCAACCGTGTGATCGGGAGACGTGTTCCAATATGTGTCAGTTTTCGTCCCCTGGTACTCGGGTGCAACATTCCAGACGCTTTACTAACACTCTCCCGACTTGGAGAGTCAGTGCCTTTAACCTCCTGTTTGGCCCACTTTGCAATTTCTGCGGAAGATGAACAGGAATAGGGAGAACCAATGACAGACTAGCTGGAGGTGTCTGGACGAGCAAATTTAACTCTCATTTCCCACCAGGAAGAGGAATTAACCAAAGGCTCAGCGTGCACTGCCGGATCCAGATTAGGGCCTGAAGCCATCCTGCGGTGTTGTGGCCAGCTCACAAGAAAGCGACTTGAATAAAGGAGCTCAGGGGCACTGTAATTCACAAACCTGCAGAGTTATAAATGACAGCTATCGTCCAAAAATATACTGAAGTAAGGCTGCCAAGAGGACTTGAAAGCGGGGCAGAATTGCAGGAAACCGATTTCAGGAGGTAGACTGGAATTGCATTTAAAGCATAGGAAAAGAGGCAGAACGTCCACAATGATGCACTTGGCCAATAAGGGCGTATTTGTTTTTTCCTGAATATATTCAGGAAAAAACACATACGCCCTTTTTGGCCAACCAAGCAAGCTTGCAAAGGAAATCTGCACTACAATGAAGTCTCACTTCCCCCCGGTCAAAAGGGCCATCTGAAAAAAGTGTAAAATCCAGAAAGGCAGGACAGGCCATGGAGAACTGGGAGCCTTGTTTTGCTGATGGGCGGGATGTAAATTGCCAACAGCCACTCGGGAGAGGTGTATGGTGTTTCCTGAAACATCTAAAAAACAAAGCAACAGAGCCTAGGGCACTTCCACTTATGGTCCTATAGCTTAGGGAAATTAAAATCAAAAAGACACAGCCACCCCAAAGGTTGGGACGGCTCTGTTTACAAGAACCTGGTTTACGGTACAAGTTCAATATCGCAGAAAGTGAAAAATGGATAAAGAAGTTGTGGTACTTACGTACAATGCAATATCACTCAGCAATGAAATCTATGTCATCAGGCCCATAGCAGCATAATGAGTGGATTCAGGTATGATGATTCTAACTGAAATAAGTCACACAGGAAAAGAAACATCATAAGATATCACTAATACACGGAATGTAAACTTGGCTACATAGGAACTGAATTCCAAAACAGAACAGGGTCTCAAATTTAGAAACCCAACTTATGCTTGCTTAAGGGGAAAGGTGAGTTGGGGTGCTGCATAAAACCAGAGATTGAAATGAGCACAGATAAAGTTCCTTAAGCCAAATATGGAATAGACAAGAGCTACTCCTTGCTCAACGAAATGGACTCAACACCCCATATTAAATGCCTAAGAGTGTACCTGACTAGGAAGTATCTTAAAACCTATGGATTGCTATGTCTCTGAAAGAGAATCAGGCGTGTGTACAGGGGCCTAAACGCAGCAGTGATAGGATTGGAGAAGTTCGGTGAGCAAATGAAGACCCTTTGAAGTCATATTGCATGGTACCCATTCCATGGGTCTCAACTCTCCAGGTTTAAGGTATTCTTCCTTCAGCTAAAACATGCATGTGGAACCCAGAGTATGATCAACCGTGTGATCGGGAGACGTGTTCCAATATGTCTCAGTTTTCGTCCCCTGGTACTCGGGTGCAACATTCCAGACACTTTACTAACACTCTCCCGACTTGGAGAGTCAGTGCCTTTAACCTCCTGTTTGGCCCAGTTTGCAATTTCTGCGGAAGATGAACAGGAATAGGAAGAACCAATGACAGACTAGCTGGAGGTGTCTGGACGGGCAAATTTAACTCTCATTTCCCACCAGGAAGAGGAATTAACCAAAGGCTCAGCGTGCACTGCCGGAACCAGATTAGGGCCTGAAGCCATCCTGCGGTGTTGTGGCCAGCTCACAAGAAAGCGACTTGAAGAAAGGAGCTCAGGGGCACTGTAATTCACAAACCTGCAGAGTTATAAATGACAGCTATCGTCCAAAAATATACTGAAGTAAGGCTGCCAAGAGGACTTGAAAGCGGGGCAGAATTGCAGGAAACCGATTTCAGGAGGTAGACTGGAATTGCATTTAAAGCATAGGAAAAGAGGCAGAACGTCCACAATGATGCACTTGGCCAAAAAGGGCGTATGCGTTTTTTCCTGAATATATTCAGGAAAAAACGCATACGCCCTTTTTGGCTAACCAAGCAGGCTTGCAAAGGAAATCTGCACTACAATGAAGTCTAACTTCCCCCCGGTCAAAAGGGCCATCTGAAAAAAGTGTAAAATCCAGAAAGGCAGGACAGGCCATGGAGAACTGGGAGCCTTGTTATGCTGATGGGCGGGATGTAAATTGCCAACAGCCACTCGGGAGAGGTGTATGGTGTTTCCTGAAACATCTAAAAAACAAAGCAACAGAGCCTAGGGCACTTCCACTTATGGTCCTATAGCTTAGGGAAATTAAAATCAAAAAGACACAGCCACCCCAAAGGTTGGGACGGCTCTGTTTACAAGAACCTGGTTTACGGTACAAGTTCAATATCGCAGAAAGTGAAAAATGGATAAAGAAGTTGTGGTACTTACGTACAATGCAATATCACTCAGCAATGAAATCTATGTCATCAGGCCCATAGCAGCATAATGAGTGGATTCAGGTATGATGATTCTAACTGAAATAAGTCACACAGGAAAAGAAACATCATAAGATATCACTAATACACGGAATGTAAACTTGGCTACATAGGAACTGAATTACAAAACAGAACAGGGTCTCAAATTTAGAAAACCAACTTATGCTTGCTTAAGGGGAAAGGTGAGTTGGGGTGCTGCATAAAACCAGAGATTGAAATGAGCACAGATAAAGTTCCTTAAGCCAAATATGGAATAGACAAGAGCTACTCCTTGCTCAACGAAATGGACTCAACACCCCATATTAAATGCCTAAGAGTGTACCTGACTAGGAAGTATCTTAAAACCTATGGATTGCTATGTCTCTGAAAGAGAATCAGGCGTG
The DNA here is from genome assembly GCF_949774975.1 of Lagenorhynchus albirostris. Taxonomy (NCBI): domain Eukaryota; kingdom Metazoa; phylum Chordata; class Mammalia; order Artiodactyla; family Delphinidae; genus Lagenorhynchus; species Lagenorhynchus albirostris. The sequence goes on along the minus strand of NW_026783452.1, from coordinate 819,068 downwards.
TGTACAGGGGCCTAAACGCAGCAGTGATAGGATTGGAGAAGTTCGGTGAGCAAATGAAGACCCTTTGAAGTCATATTGCATGGTACCCATTCCATGGGTCTCAACTCTCCAGGTTTAAGGTATTCTTCCTTCAGCTAAAACATGCATGTGGAACCCAGAGTATGATCAACCGTGTGATCGGGAGACGTGTTCCAATATGTCTCAGTTTTCGTCCCCTGGTACTCGGGTGCAACATTCCAGACACTTTACTAACACTCTCCCGACTTGGAGAGTCAGTGCCTTTAACCTCCTGTTTGGCCCAGTTTGCAATTTCTGCGGAAGATGAACAGGAATAGGGAGAACCAATGACAGACTAGCTGGAGGTGTCTGGACGGGCAAATTTAACTCTCATTTCCCACCAGGAAGAGGAATTAACCAAAGGCTCAGCGTGCACTGCCGGAACCAGATTAGGGCCTGAAGCCATCCTGCGGTGTTGTGGCCAGCTCACAAGAAAGCGACTTGAAGAAAGGAGCTCAGGGGCACTGTAATTCACAAACCTGCAGAGTTATAAATGACAGCTATCGTCCAAAAATATACTGAAGTAAGGCTGCCAAGAGGACTTGAAAGCGGGGCAGAATTGCAGGAAACCGATTTCAGGAGGTAGACTGGAATTGCATTTAAAGCATAGGAAAAGAGGCAGAACGTCCACAATGATGCACTTGGCCAAAAAGGGCGTATGCGTTTTTTCCTGAATATATTCAGGAAAAAACGCATACGCCCTTTTTGGCCAACCAAGCAAGCTTGCAAAGGAAATCTGCACTACAATGAAGTCTCACTTCCCCCCGGTCAAAAGGGCCATCTGAAAAAAGTGTAAAATCCAGAAAGGCAGGACAGGCCATGGAGAACTGGGAGCCTTGTTATGCTGATGGGCGGGATGTCAATTGCCAACAGCCACTCGGGAGAAGTGTATGGTGTTTCCTGAAACATCTAAAAAACAAAGCAACAGAGCCTAGGGCACTTCCACTTATGGTCCTATAGCTTAGGGAAATTAAAATCAAAAAGACACAGCCACCCCAAAGGTTGGGACGGCTCTGTTTACAAGAACCTGGTTTACGGTACAAGTTCAATATCGCAGAAAGTGAAAAATGGATAAAGAAGTTGTGGTACTTACGTACAATGCAGTATCACTCAGCAATGAAATCTATGTCATCAGGCCCGTAGCAGCATAATGAGTGGATTCAGGTATGATGATTCTAACTGAAATAAGTCACACAGAAAAAGAAACATCATAAGATATCACTAATACACGGAATGTAAACTTGGCTACATAGGAACTGAATTACAAAACAGAACAGGGTCTCAAATTTAGAAAACCAACTTATGCTTGCTTAAGGGGAAAGGTGAGTTGGGGTGCTGCATAAAACCAGAGATTGAAATGAGCACAGATAAAGTTCCTTAAGCCAAATATGGAATAGACAAGAGCTACTCCTTGCTCAACGAAATGGACTCAACACCCCATATTAAATGCCTAAGAGTGTACCTGACTAGGAAGTATCTTAAAACCTATGGATTGCTATGTCTCTGAAAGAGAATCAGGCGTGTGTACAGGGGCCTAAACGCAGCAGTGATAGGATTGGAGAAGTTCGGTGAGCAAATGAAGACCCTTTGAAGTCATATTGCATGGTACCCATTCCATGGGTCTCAACTCTCCAGGTTTAAGGTATTCTTCCTTCAGCTAAAACATGCATGTGTAACCCAGAGTATGATCAACCGTGTGATCGGGAGACGTGTTCCAATATGTCTCAGTTTTCGTCCCCTGGTACTCGGGTGCAACATTCCAGACACTTTACTAACACTCTCCCGACTTGGAGAGTCAGTGCCTTTAACCTCCTGTTTGGCCCAGTTTGCAATTTCTGCGGAAGATGAACAGGAATAGGGAGAACCAATGACAGACTAGCTGGAGGTGTCTGGACGGGCAAATTTAACTCTCATTTCCCACCAGGAAGAGGAATTAACCAAAGGCTCAGCGTGCACTGCCGGAACCAGATTAGGGCCTGAAGCCATCCTGCGGTGTTGTGGCCAGCTCACAAGAAAGCGACTTGAAGAAAGGAGCTCAGGGGCACTGTAATTCACAAACCTGCAGAGTTATAAATGACAGCTATCGTCCAAAAATATACTGAAGTAAGGCTGCCAAGAGGACTTGAAAGCGGGGCAGAATTGCAGGAAACAGATTTCAGGAGGTAGACTGGAATTGCATTTAAAGCATAGGAAAAGAGGCAGAACGTCCACAATGATGCACTTGGCCAAAAAGGGCGTATGCGTTTTTTCCTGAATATATTCAGGAAAAAACGCATACGCCCTTTTTGGCCAACCAAGCAAGCTTGCAAAGGAAATCTGCACTACAATGAAGTCTCACTTCCCCCCGGTCAAAAGGGCCATCTGAAAAAAGTGTAAAATCCAGAAAGGCAGGACAGGCCATGGAGAACTGGGAGCCTTGTTATGCTGATGGGCGGGATGTCAATTGCCAACAGCCACTCGGGAGAAGTGTATGGTGTTTCCTGAAACATCTAAAAAACAAAGCAACAGAGCCTAGGGCACTTCCACTTATGGTCCTATAGCTTAGGGAAATTAAAATCAAAAAGACACAGCCACCCCAAAGGTTGGGACGGCTCTGTTTACAAGAACCTGGTTTACGGTACAAGTTCAATATCGCAGAAAGTGAAAAATGGATAAAGAAGTTGTGGTACTTACGTACAATGCAGTATCACTCAGCAATGAAATCTATGTCATCAGGCCCGTAGCAGCATAATGAGTGGATTCAGGTATGATGATTCTAACTGAAATAAGTCACACAGAAAAAGAAACATCATAAGATATCACTAATACACGGAATGTAACCTTGGCTACACAGGAACTGAATTACAAAACAGAACAGGGTCTCAAATTTAGAAACCCAACTTATGCTTGCTTAAGGGGAAAGGTGAGTTGGGGTGCTGCATAAAACCAGAGATTGAAATGAGAACAGATAAAGTTCCTTAAGCCAAATATGGATTAGACAAGAGCTACTCCTTGCTCAACGAAATGGACTCAACACCCCATATTAAATGCCTAAGAGTGTACCTGGCTAGGAAGTATCTTAAAACCTATGGATTGCTATGTCTCCGAAAGAGAATCAAGCGTGTGTACAGGGGCATAATCGCAGCAGTGATAGGATTGGAGAGGTTCAGTGAGCAAATGAAGACCCTTTGAAGTCATATTGCATGGTACCCATTCCACGGGTCTCAACTCTCCAGGTTTAAGGTATTCTTCCTTCAGCTAAAACATGCATGTGGAACCCAGAGTATGATCAACCGTGTGATCGGGAGACGTGTTCCAATATGTCTCAGTTTTCGTCCCCTGGTACTCGGGTGCAACATTCCAGACGCTTTACTAACACTCTCCCGACTTGGACAGTCAGTGCCTTTAACCTCCTGTTTGGCCCAGTTTGCAATTTCTGCGGAAGATGAACAGGAATAGGGAGAACCAATGAGAGACTAGCTGGAGGTGTCTGGACGGGCAAATTTAACTCTCATTTCCCACCAGGAAGAGGAATTAACCAAAGGCTCAGCGTGCACTGCCGGAACCAGATTAGGGCCTGAAGCCATCCTGCGGTGTTGTGGCCAGCTCACAAGAAAGCGACTTGAAGAAAGGAGCTCAGGGGCACTGTAATTCACAAACCTGCAGAGTTATAAATGACAGCTATCGTCCAAAAATATACTGAAGTAAGGCTGCCAAGAGGACTTGAAAGCGGGGCAGAATTGCAGGAAACCGATTTCAGGAGGTAGACTGGAATTGCATTGAAAGCATAGGAAAAGAGGCAGAACGTCCACAATGATGCACTTGGCCAAAAAGGGCGTATGCGTTTTTTCCTGAATATATTCAGGAAAAAACGCATACGCCCTTTTTGGCCAACCAAGCAAGCTTGCAAAGGAAATCTGCACTACAATGAAGTCTCACTTCCCCCCGGTCAAAAGGGCCATCTGAAAAAAGTGTAAAATCCAGAAAGGCAGGACAGGCCATGGAGAACTGGGAGCCTTGTTATGCTGATGGGCGGGATGTAAATTGCCAACAGCCACTCGGGAGAAGTGTATGGTGTTTCCTGAAACATCTAAAAAACAAAGCAACAGAGCCTAGGGCACTTCCACTTATGGTCCTATAGCTTAGGGAAATTAAAATCAAAAAGACACAGCCACCCCAAAGGTTGGGACGGCTCTGTTTACAAGAACCTGGTTTACGGTACAAGTTCAATATCGCAGAAAATGAAAAATGGATAAAGAAGTTGTGGTACTTACGTACAAAGCAATATCACTCAGCAATGAAATCTATGTCATCAGGCCCGTAGCAGCATAATGAGTGGATTCAGGTATGATGATTCTAACTGAAATAAGTCACACAGAAAAACAAACATCATAAGATATCACTAATACACGGAATGTAACCTTGGCTACACAGGAACTGAATTACAAAACAGAACAGGGTCTCAAATTTAGAAACCCAACTTATGCTTGCTTAAGGGGAAAGGTGAGTTGGGGTGCTGCATAAAACCAGAGATTGAAATGAGAACAGATAAAGTTCCTTAAGCCAAATATGGATTAGACAAGAGCTACTCCTTGCTCAACGAAATGGACTCAACACCCCATATTAAATGCCTAAGAGTGTACCTGGCTAGGAAGTATCTTAAAACCTATGGATTGCTATGTCTCCGAAAGAGAATCAAGCGTGTGTACAGGGGCATAATCGCAGCAGTGATAGGATTGGAGAGGTTCAGTGAGCAAATGAAGACCCTTTGAAGTCATATTGCATGGTACACATTCCACGGGTCTCAACTCTCCAGGTTGAAGGTATTCTTCCTTCAGCTAAAACATGCATGTGGAACCCAGAGTATGATCAACCGTGTGATCGGGAGACGTGTTCCAATATGTGTCAGTTTTCGTCCCCTGCTACTCGGGTGCAACATTCCAGACGCTTTACTAACACTCTCCCGACTTGGAGAGTCAGTGCCTTTAACCTCCTGTTTGGCCCAGTTTGCAATTTCTGCGAAAGATGAACAGAAATAGGGAGAACCAATGACAGGCCAGCTGGAGGTGTCTGGACGGGCAAATTTAACTCTCATTTCCCACCAGGAAGAGGAATTAACCAAAGGCTCAGCGTGCCGTGCCGGAACCAGATTAGGGCCTGAAGCCATCCTGCGGTGTTGCGGCCAGCTCACAAGAAAGCGAGTTGAAGAAAGGAGCTCAGGGGCACTGTAATTCACAAACCTGCAGAGTTATAAATGACAGCTATCGTCCAAAAATATACTGAAGTAAGGCTGCCAAGAGGACTTGAAAGCGGGGCAGAATTGCAGGAAACCGATTTCAGGAGGTAGACTGGAATTGCATTTAAAGCATAGGAAAAGAGGCAGAACGTCCACAATGATGCACTTGGCCCAAAAGGGCGTATGCCTTTTTTCCTGAATATATTCAGGAAAAAACGCATACGCCCTTTTTGGCCAACCAAGCAAGCTTGCAAAGGAAATCTGCACTACAGTGAAGTCTCACTTCCCCCCGGTCAAAAGGGCCATCTGAAAAAAGTGTAAAATCCAGAAAGGCAGGACAGGCCATGGAGAACTGGGAGCCTTGTTATGCTGATGGGCGGGATGTCAATTGCCAACAGCCACTCGGGAGAAGTGTATGGTGTTTCCTGAAACATCTAAAAAACAAAGCAACAGAGCCTAGGGCACTTCCACTTATGGTCCTATAGCTTAGGGAAATTAAAATCAAAAGACACAGCCACCCCAAAGGTTGGGACGGCTCTGTTTACAAGAACCTGGTTTACGGTACAAGTTCAATATCGCAGAAAGTGAAAAATGGATAAAGAAGTTGTGGTACTTACGTACAATGCAGTATCACTCAGCAATGAAATCTATGTCATCAGGCCCGTAGCAGCATAATGAGTGGATTCAGGTATGATGATTCTAACTGAAATAAGTCACACAGAAAAAGAAACATCATAAGATATCACTAATACACGGATTGTAAACTTGGCTACACAGGAACTGAATTACAAAACAGAACAGGGTCTCAAATTTAGAAAACCAACTTATGCTTGCTTAAGGGGAAAGGTGAGTTGGGGTGCTGCATAAAACCAGAGATTGAAATGAGCACAGATAAAGTTCCTTAAGCCAAATATGGAATAGACAAGAGCTACTCCTTGCTCAACGAAATGGACTCAACACCCCATATTAAATTCCTAAGAATGTACCTGACTAGGAAGTATCTTAAAACCTATGGATTGCTATGTCTCCGAAAAAGAATCAAGCGTGTGTACAGCGGCATAAACGCAGCAGTGATAGGATTGGAGAAGTTTGGTGAGCAAATGAAGACCCTTTGAAGTCATATTGCATGGTACCCATTCCATGGGTCTCAACTCTCCAGGTTTAAGGTATTCTTCCTTCAGCTAAAACATGCATGTGGAACCCAGAGTATGATCAACCGTGTGATCGGGAGACGTGTTCCAATATGTGTCAGTTTTCGTCCCCTGGTACTCGGGTGCAACATTCCAGACGCTTTACTAACACTCTCCCGACTTGGAGAGTCAGTGCCTTTAACCTCCTGTTTGGCCCACTTTGCAATTTCTGCGGAAGATGAACAGGAATAGGGAGAACCAATGACAGACTAGCTGGAGGTGTCTGGACGAGCAAATTTAACTCTCATTTCCCACCAGGAAGAGGAATTAACCAAAGGCTCAGCGTGCACTGCCGGATCCAGATTAGGGCCTGAAGCCATCCTGCGGTGTTGTGGCCAGCTCACAAGAAAGCGACTTGAATAAAGGAGCTCAGGGGCACTGTAATTCACAAACCTGCAGAGTTATAAATGACAGCTATCGTCCAAAAATATACTGAAGTAAGGCTGCCAAGAGGACTTGAAAGCGGGGCAGAATTGCAGGAAACCGATTTCAGGAGGTAGACTGGAATTGCATTTAAAGCATAGGAAAAGAGGCAGAACGTCCACAATGATGCACTTGGCCAATAAGGGCGTATTTGTTTTTTCCTGAATATATTCAGGAAAAAACACATACGCCCTTTTTGGCCAACCAAGCAAGCTTGCAAAGGAAATCTGCACTACAATGAAGTCTCACTTCCCCCCGGTCAAAAGGGCCATCTGAAAAAAGTGTAAAATCCAGAAAGGCAGGACAGGCCATGGAGAACTGGGAGCCTTGTTTTGCTGATGGGCGGGATGTAAATTGCCAACAGCCACTCGGGAGAGGTGTATGGTGTTTCCTGAAACATCTAAAAAACAAAGCAACAGAGCCTAGGGCACTTCCACTTATGGTCCTATAGCTTAGGGAAATTAAAATCAAAAAGACACAGCCACCCCAAAGGTTGGGACGGCTCTGTTTACAAGAACCTGGTTTACGGTACAAGTTCAATATCGCAGAAAGTGAAAAATGGATAAAGAAGTTGTGGTACTTACGTACAATGCAATATCACTCAGCAATGAAATCTATGTCATCAGGCCCATAGCAGCATAATGAGTGGATTCAGGTATGATGATTCTAACTGAAATAAGTCACACAGGAAAAGAAACATCATAAGATATCACTAATACACGGAATGTAAACTTGGCTACATAGGAACTGAATTCCAAAACAGAACAGGGTCTCAAATTTAGAAACCCAACTTATGCTTGCTTAAGGGGAAAGGTGAGTTGGGGTGCTGCATAAAACCAGAGATTGAAATGAGCACAGATAAAGTTCCTTAAGCCAAATATGGAATAGACAAGAGCTACTCCTTGCTCAACGAAATGGACTCAACACCCCATATTAAATGCCTAAGAGTGTACCTGACTAGGAAGTATCTTAAAACCTATGGATTGCTATGTCTCTGAAAGAGAATCAGGCGTGTGTACAGGGGCCTAAACGCAGCAGTGATAGGATTGGAGAAGTTCGGTGAGCAAATGAAGACCCTTTGAAGTCATATTGCATGGTACCCATTCCATGGGTCTCAACTCTCCAGGTTTAAGGTATTCTTCCTTCAGCTAAAACATGCATGTGGAACCCAGAGTATGATCAACCGTGTGATCGGGAGACGTGTTCCAATATGTCTCAGTTTTCGTCCCCTGGTACTCGGGTGCAACATTCCAGACACTTTACTAACACTCTCCTGACTTGGAGAGTCAGTGCCTTTAACCTCCTGTTTGGCCCAGTTTGCAATTTCTGCGGAAGATGAACAGGAATAGGGAGAACCAATGACAGACTAGCTGGAGGTGTCTGGACGGGCAAATTTAACTCTCATTTCCCACCAGGAAGAGGAATTAACCAAAGGCTCAGCGTGCACTGCCGGAACCAGATTAGGGCCTGAAGCCATCCTGCGGTGTTGTGGCCAGCTCACAAGAAAGCGACTTGAAGAAAGGAGCTCAGGGGCACTGTAATTCACAAACCTGCAGAGTTATAAATGACAGCTATCGTCCAAAAATATACTGAAGTAAGGCTGCCAAGAGGACTTGAAAGCGGGGCAGAATTGCAGGAAACCGATTTCAGGAGGTAGACTGGAATTGCATTGAAAGCATAGGAAAAGAGGCAGAACGTCCACAATGATGCACTTGGCCAAAAAGGGCGTATGCGTTTTTTCCTGAATATATTCAGGAAAAAACGCATACGCCCTTTTTGGCCAACCAAGCAAGCTTGCAAAGGAAATCTGCACTACAATGAAGTCTCACTTCCCCCCGGTCAAAAGGGCCATCTGAAAAAAGTGTAAAATCCAGAAAGGCAGGACAGGCCATGGAGAACTGGGAGCCTTGTTATGCTGATGGGCGGGATGTAAATTGCCAACAGCCACTCGGGAGAAGTGTATGGTGTTTCCTGAAACATCTAAAAAACAAAGCAACAGAGCCTAGGGCACTTCCACTTATGGTCCTATAGCTTAGGGAAATTAAAATCAAAAAGACACAGCCACCCCAAAGGTTGGGACGGCTCTGTTTACAAGAACCTGGTTTACGGTACAAGTTCAATATCGCAGAAAGTGAAAAATGGATAAAGAAGTTGTGGTACTTACGTACAATGCAGTATCACTCAGCAATGAAATCTATGTCATCAGGCCCGTAGCAGCATAATGAGTGGATTCAGGTATGATGATTCTAACTGAAATAAGTCACACAGAAAAAGAAACATCATAAGATATCACTAATACACGGAATGTAAACTTGGCTACATAGGAACTGAATTACAAAACAGAACAGGGTCTCAAATTTAGAAAACCAACTTATGCTTGCTTAAGGGGAAAGGTGAGTTGGGGTGCTGCATAAAACCAGAGATTGAAATGAGCACAGATAAAGTTCCTTAAGCCAAATATGGAATAGACAAGAGCTACTCCTTGCTCAACGAAATGGACTCAACACCCCATATTAAATGCCTAAGAGTGTACCTGACTAGGAAGTATCTTAAAACCTATGGATTGCTATGTCTCTGAAAGAGAATCAGGCGTGTGTACAGGGGCCTAAACGCAGCAGTGATAGGATTGGAGAAGTTCGGTGAGCAAATGAAGACCCTTTGAAGTCATATTGCATGGTACCCATTCCATGGGTCTCAACTCTCCAGGTTTAAGGTATTCTTCCTTCAGCTAAAACATGCATGTGTAACCCAGAGTATGATCAACCGTGTGATCGGGAGACGTGTTCCAATATGTCTCAGTTTTCGTCCCCTGGTACTCGGGTGCAACATTCCAGACACTTTACTAACACTCTCCCGACTTGGAGAGTCAGTGCCTTTAACCTCCTGTTTGGCCCAGTTTGCAATTTCTGCGGAAGATGAACAGGAATAGGGAGAACCAATGACAGACTAGCTGGAGGTGTCTGGACGGGCAAATTTAACTCTCATTTCCCACCAGGAAGAGGAATTAACCAAAGGCTCAGCGTGCACTGCCGGAACCAGATTAGGGCCTGAAGCCATCCTGCGGTGTTGTGGCCAGCTCACAAGAAAGCGACTTGAAGAAAGGAGCTCAGGGGCACTGTAATTCACAAACCTGCAGAGTTATAAATGACAGCTATCGTCCAAAAATATACTGAAGTAAGGCTGCCAAGAGGACTTGAAAGCGGGGCAGAATTGCAGGAAACAGATTTCAGGAGGTAGACTGGAATTGCATTTAAAGCATAGGAAAAGAGGCAGAACGTCCACAATGATGCACTTGGCCAAAAAGGGCGTATGCGTTTTTTCCTGAATATATTCAGGAAAAAACGCATACGCCCTTTTTGGCCAACCAAGCAAGCTTGCAAAGGAAATCTGCACTACAATGAAGTCTCACTTCCCCCCGGTCAAAAGGGCCATCTGAAAAAAGTGTAAAATCCAGAAAGGCAGGACAGGCCATGGAGAACTGGGAGCCTTGTTATGCTGATGGGCGGGATGTCAATTGCCAACAGCCACTCGGGAGAAGTGTATGGTGTTTCCTGAAACATCTAAAAAACAAAGCAACAGAGCCTAGGGCACTTCCACTTATGGTCCTATAGCTTAGGGAAATTAAAATCAAAAAGACACAGCCACCCCAAAGGTTGGGACGGCTCTGTTTACAAGAACCTGGTTTACGGTACAAGTTCAATATCGCAGAAAGTGAAAAATGGATAAAGAAGTTGTGGTACTTACGTACAATGCAGTATCACTCAGCAATGAAATCTATGTCATCAGGCCCGTAGCAGCATAATGAGTGGATTCAGGTATGATGATTCTAACTGAAATAAGTCACACAGAAAAAGAAACATCATAAGATATCACTAATACACGGAATGTAACCTTGGCTACACAGGAACTGAATTACAAAACAGAACAGGGTCTCAAATTTAGAAACCCAACTTATGCTTGCTTAAGGGGAAAGGTGAGTTGGGGTGCTGCATAAAACCAGAGATTGAAATGAGAACAGATAAAGTTCCTTAAGCCAAATATGGATTAGACAAGAGCTACTCCTTGCTCAACGAAATGGACTCAACACCCCATATTAAATGCCTAAGAGTGTACCTGGCTAGGAAGTATCTTAAAACCTATGGATTGCTATGTCTCCGAAAGAGAATCAAGCGTGTGTACAGGGGCATAATCGCAGCAGTGATAGGATTGGAGAGGTTCAGTGAGCAAATGAAGACCCTTTGAAGTCATATTGCATGGTACCCATTCCACGGGTCTCAACTCTCCAGGTTTAAGGTATTCTTCCTTCAGCTAAAACATGCATGTGGAACCCAGAGTATGATCAACCGTGTGATCGGGAGACGTGTTCCAATATGTCTCAGTTTTCGTCCCCTGGTACTCGGGTGCAACATTCCAGACGCTTTACTAACACTCTCCCGACTTGGACAGTCAGTGCCTTTAACCTCCTGTTTGGCCCAGTTTGCAATTTCTGCGGAAGATGAACAGGAATAGGGAGAACCAATGAGAGACTAGCTGGAGGTGTCTGGACGGGCAAATTTAACTCTCATTTCCCACCAGGAAGAGGAATTAACCAAAGGCTCAGCGTGCACTGCCGGAACCAGATTAGGGCCTGAAGCCATCCTGCGGTGTTGTGGCCAGCTCACAAGAAAGCGACTTGAAGAAAGGAGCTCAGGGGCACTGTAATTCACAAACCTGCAGAGTTATAAATGACAGCTATCGTCCAAAAATATACTGAAGTAAGTCTGCCAAGAGGACTTGAAAGCGGGGCAGAATTGCAGGAAACAGATTTCAGGAGGTAGACTGGAATTGCATTTAAAGCATAGGAAAAGAGGCAGAACGTCCACAATGATGCACTTGGCCAAAAAGGGCGTATGCGTTTTTTCCTGAATATATTCAGGAAAAAACGCATACGCCCTTTTTGGCCAACCAAGCAAGCTTGCAAAGGAAATCTGCACTACAATGAAGTCTCACTTCCCCCCGGTCAAAAGGGCCATCTGAAAAAAGTGTAAAATCCAGAAAGGCAGGACAGGCCATGGAGAACTGGGAGCCTTGTTATGCTGATGGGCGGGATGTCAATTGCCAACAGCCACTCGGGAGAAGTGTATGGTGTTTCCTGAAACATCTAAAAAACAAAGCAACAGAGCCTAGGGCACTTCCACTTATGGTCCTATAGCTTAGGGAAATTAAAATCAAAAAGACACAGCCACCCCAAAGGTTGGGACGGCTCTGTTTACAAGAACCTGGTTTACGGTACAAGTTCAATATCGCAGAAAGTGAAAAATGGATAAAGAAGTTGTGGTACTTACGTACAATGCAGTATCACTCAGCAATGAAATCTATGTCATCAGGCCCGTAGCAGCATAATGAGTGGATTCAGGTATGATGATTCTAACTGAAATAAGTCACACAGAAAAAGAAACATCATAAGATATCACTAATACACGGAATGTAACCTTGGCTACACAGGAACTGAATTACAAAACAGAACAGGGTCTCAAATTTAGAAACCCAACTTATGCTTGCTTAAGGGGAAAGGTGAGTTGGGGTGCTGCATAAAACCAGAGATTGAAATGAGAACAGATAAAGTTCCTTAAGCCAAATATGGATTAGACAAGAGCTACTCCTTGCTCAACGAAATGGACTCAACACCCCATATTAAATGCCTAAGAGTGTACCTGGCTAGGAAGTATCTTAAAACCTATGGATTGCTATGTCTCCGAAAGAGAATCAAGCGTGTGTACAGGGGCATAATCGCAGCAGTGATAGGATTGGAGAGGTTCAGTGAGCAAATGAAGACCCTTTGAAGTCATATTGCATGGTACCCATTCCACGGGTCTCAACTCTCCAGGTTTAAGGTATTCTTCCTTCAGCTAAAACATGCATGTGGAACCCAGAGTATGATCAACCGTGTGATCGGGAGACGTGTTCCAATATGTCTCAGTTTTCGTCCCCTGGTACTCGGGTGCAACATTCCAGACGCTTTACTAACACTCTCCCGACTTGGACAGTCAGTGCCTTTAACCTCCTGTTTGGCCCAGTTTGCAATTTCTGCGGAAGATGAACAGGAATAGGGAGAACCAATGAGAGACTAGCTGGAGGTGTCTGGACGGGCAAATTTAACTCTCATTTCCCACCAGGAAGAGGAATTAACCAAAGGCTCAGCGTGCACTGCCGGAACCAGATTAGGGCCTGAAGCCATCCTGCGGTGTTGTGGCCAGCTCACAAGAAAGCGACTTGAAGAAAGGAGCTCAGGGGCACTGTAATTCACAAACCTGCAGAGTTATAAATGACAGCTATCGTCCAAAAATATACTGAAGTAAGGCTGCCAAGAGGACTTGAAAGCGGGGCAGAATTGCAGGAAACCGATTTCAGGAGGTAGACTGGAATTGCATTGAAAGCATAGGAAAAGAGGCAGAACGTCCACAATGATGCACTTGGCCAAAAAGGGCGTATGCGTTTTTTCCTGAATATATTCAGGAAAAAACGCATACGCCCTTTTTGGCCAACCAAGCAAGCTTGCAAAGGAAATCTGCACTACAATGAAGTCTCACTTCCCCCCGGTCAAAAGGGCCATCTGAAAAAAGTGTAAAATCCAGAAAGGCAGGACAGGCCATGGAGAACTGGGAGCCTTGTTATGCTGATGGGCGGGATGTAAATTGCCAACAGCCACTCGGGAGAAGTGTATGGTGTTTCCTGAAACATCTAAAAAACAAAGCAACAGAGCCTAGGGCACTTCCACTTATGGTCCTATAGCTTAGGGAAATTAAAATCAAAAAGACACAGCCACCCCAAAGGTTGGGACGGCTCTGTTTACAAGAACCTGGTTTACGGTACAAGTTCAATATCGCAGAAAATGAAAAATGGATAAAGAAGTTGTGGTACTTACGTACAAAGCAATATCACTCAGCAATGAAATCTATGTCATCAGGCCCGTAGCAGCATAATGAGTGGATTCAGGTATGATGATTCTAACTGAAATAAGTCACACAGAAAAACAAACATCATAAGATATCACTAATACACGGAATGTAACCTTGGCTACACAGGAACTGAATTACAAAACAGAACAGGGTCTCAAATTTAGAAACCCAACTTATGCTTGCTTAAGGGGAAAGGTGAGTTGGGGTGCTGCATAAAACCAGAGATTGAAATGAGAACAGATAAAGTTCCTTAAGCCAAATATGGATTAGACAAGAGCTACTCCTTGCTCAACGAAATGGACTCAACACCCCATATTAAATGCCTAAGAGTGTACCTGGCTAGGAAGTATCTTAAAACCTATGGATTGCTATGTCTCCGAAAGAGAATCAAGCGTGTGTACAGGGGCATAATCGCAGCAGTGATAGGATTGGAGAGGTTCAGTGAGCAAATGAAGACCCTTTGAAGTCATATTGCATGGTACACATTCCACGGGTCTCAACTCTCCAGGTTGAAGGTATTCTTCCTTCAGCTAAAACATGCATGTGGAACCCAGAGTATGATCAACCGTGTGATCGGGAGACGTGTTCCAATATGTGTCAGTTTTCGTCCCCTGCTACTCGGGTGCAACATTCCAGACGCTTTACTAACACTCTCCCGACTTGGAGAGTCAGTGCCTTTAACCTCCTGTTTGGCCCAGTTTGCAATTTCTGCGAAAGATGAACAGAAATAGGGAGAACCAATGACAGGCCAGCTGGAGGTGTCTGGACGGGCAAATTTAACTCTCATTTCCCACCAGGAAGAGGAATTAACCAAAGGCTCAGCGTGCCGTGCCGGAACCAGATTAGGGCCTGAAGCCATCCTGCGGTGTTGCGGCCAGCTCACAAGAAAGCGAGTTGAAGAAAGGAGCTCAGGGGCACTGTAATTCACAAACCTGCAGAGTTATAAATGACAGCTATCGTCCAAAAATATACTGAAGTAAGGCTGCCAAGAGGACTTGAAAGCGGGGCAGAATTGCAGGAAACCGATTTCAGGAGGTAGACTGGAATTGCATTTAAAGCATAGGAAAAGAGGCAGAACGTCCACAATGATGCACTTGGCCCAAAAGGGCGTATGCCTTTTTTCCTGAATATATTCAGGAAAAAACGCATACGCCCTTTTTGGCCAACCAAGCAAGCTTGCAAAGGAAATCTGCACTACAGTGAAGTCTCACTTCCCCCCGGTCAAAAGGGCCATCTGAAAAAAGTGTAAAATCCAGAAAGGCAGGACAGGCCATGGAGAACTGGGAGCCTTGTTATGCTGATGGGCGGGATGTCAATTGCCAACAGCCACTCGGGAGAAGTGTATGGTGTTTCCTGAAACATCTAAAAAACAAAGCAACAGAGCCTAGGGCACTTCCACTTATGGTCCTATAGCTTAGGGAAATTAAAATCAAAAGACACAGCCACCCCAAAGGTTGGGACGGCTCTGTTTACAAGAACCTGGTTTACGGTACAAGTTCAATATCGCAGAAAGTGAAAAATGGATAAAGAAGTTGTGGTACTTACGTACAATGCAGTATCACTCAGCAATGAAATCTATGTCATCAGGCCCGTAGCAGCATAATGAGTGGATTCAGGTATGATGATTCTAACTGAAATAAGTCACACAGAAAAAGAAACATCATAAGATATCACTAATACACGGATTGTAAACTTGGCTACACAGGAACTGAATTACAAAACAGAACAGGGTCTCAAATTTAGAAAACCAACTTATGCTTGCTTAAGGGGAAAGGTGAGTTGGGGTGCTGCATAAAACCAGAGATTGAAATGAGCACAGATAAAGTTCCTTAAGCCAAATATGGAATAGACAAGAGCTACTCCTTGCTCAACGAAATGGACTCAACACCCCATATTAAATTCCTAAGAATGTACCTGACTAGGAAGTATCTTAAAACCTATGGATTGCTATGTCTCCGAAAAAGAATCAAGCGTGTGTACAAGGGCATAAACGCAGCAGTGATAGGATTGGAGAAGTTTGGTGAGCAAATGAAGACCCTTTGAAGTCATATTGCATGGTACCCATTCCATGGGTCTCAACTCTCCAGGTTTAAGGTATTCTTCCTTCAGCTAAAACATGCATGTGGAACCCAGAGTATGATCAACCGTGTGATCGGGAGACGTGTTCCAATATGTCTCAGTTTTCGTCCCCTGGTACTCGGGTGCAACATTCCAGACACTTTACTAACACTCTCCCGACTTGGAGAGTCAGTGCCTTTAACCTCCTGTTTGGCCCAGTTTGCAATTTCTGCGGAAGATGAACAGGAATAGGGAGAACCAATGACAGACTAGCTGGAGGTGTCTGGACGGGCAAATTTAACTCTCATTTCCCACCAGGAAGAGGAATTAACCAAAGGCTCAGCGTGCACTGCCGGAACCAGATTAGGGCCTGAAGCCATCCTGCGGTGTTGTGGCCAGCTCACAAGAAAGCGAGTTGAAGAAAGGAGCTCAGGGGCACTGTAATTCACAAACTTGCAGAGTTATAAATGACAGCTATCGTCCAAAAATATACTGAAGTAAGGCTGCCAAGAGGACTTGAAAGCGGGGCAGAATTGCAGGAAACCGATTTCAGGAGGTAGACTGGAATTGCATTTAAAGCATAGGAAAAGAGGCAGAACGTCCACAATGATGCACTTGGCCAAAAAGGGCGTATGCGTTTTTTCCTGAACATATTCAGGAAAAAACGCATACGCCCTTTTTGGCTAACCAAGCAGGCTTGCAAAGGAAATCTGCACTACAATGAAGTCTCACTTCCCCCCGGTCAAAAGGGCCATCTGAAAAAAGTGTAAAATCCAGAAAGGCAGGACAGGCCATGGAGAACTGGGAGCCTTGTTATGCTGATGGGCGGGATGTCAATTGCCAACAGCCACTCGGGAGAGGTGTATGGTGTTTCCTGAAACATCTAAAAAACAAAGCAACAGAGCCTAGGGCACTTCCACTTATGGTCCTATAGCTTAGGGAAATTAAAATCAAAACGACACAGCCACCCCAAAGGTTGGGACGGCTCTGTTTACAAGAACCTGGTTTACGGTACAAGTTCAATATCACAGAAAGTGAAAAATGGATAAAGAAGTTGTGGTACTTACGTACAATGCAATATCACTCAGCAATGAAATCTATGTCATCAGGCCCGTAGCAGCATAATGAGTGGATTCAGGTATGATGATTCTAACTGAAATAAGTCACACAGGAAAAGAAACATCATAAGATATCACTAATACACGGAATGTAAACTTGGCTACATAGGAACTGAATTACAAAACAGAACAGGGTCTCAAATTTAGAAAACCAACTTATGCTTGCTTAAGGGGAAAGGTGAGTTGGGGTGCTGCATAAAACCAGAGATTGAAATGAGAACAGATAAAGTTCCTTAAGCCAAATATGGATTAGACAAGAGCTACTCCTTGCTCAACGAAATGGACTCAACACCCCATATTAAATGCCTAAGAGTGTACCTGGCTAGGAAGTATCTTAAAACCTATGGATTGCTATGTCTCCGAAAGAGAATCAAGCGTGTGTACAGGGGCATAATCGCAGCAGTGATAGGATTGGAGAGGTTCAGTGAGCAAATGAAGACCCTTTGAAGTCATATTGCATGGTACCCATTCCACGGGTCTCAACTCTCCAGGTTTAAGGTATTCTTCCTTCAGCTAAAACATGCATGTGGAACCCAGAGTATGATCAACCGTGTGATCGGGAGACGTGTTCCAATATGTCTCAGTTTTCGTCCCCTGGTACTCGGGTGCAACATTCCAGACGCTTTACTAACACTCTCCCGACTTGGACAGTCAGTGCCTTTAACCTCCTGTTTGGCCCAGTTTGCAATTTCTGCGGAAGATGAACAGGAATAGGGAGAACCAATGAGAGACTAGCTGGAGGTGTCTGGACGGGCAAATTTAACTCTCATTTCCCACCAGGAAGAGGAATTAACCAAAGGCTCAGCGTGCACGGCCGGAACCAGATTAGGGCCTGAAGCCATCCTGCGGTGTTGTGGCCAGCTCACAAGAAAGCGAGTTGAAGAAAGGAGCTCAGGGGCACTGTAATTCACAAACCTGCAGAGTTATAAATGACAGCTATCGTCCAAAAATATACTGAAGTAAGGCTGCCAAGAGGACTTGAAAGCGGGGCAGAATTGCAGGAAACCGATTTCAGGAGGTAGACTGGAATTGCATTGAAAGCATAGGAAAAGAGGCAGAACGTCCACAATGATGCACTTGGCCAAAAAGGGCGTATGCGTTTTTTCCTGAATATATTCAGGAAAAATCGCATACGCCCTTTTTGGCCAACCAAGCAAGCTTGCAAAGGAAATCTGCACTACAGTGAAGTCTCACTTCCCCCCGGTCAAAAGGGCCATCTGAAAAAAGTGTAAAATCCAGAAAGGCAGAACAGGCCATGGAGAACTGGGAGCCTTGTTATGCTGATGGGCGGGATGTAAATTGCCAACAGCCACTTGGGAGAAGTGTATGGTGTTTCCTGAAACATCTAAAAAACAAAGCAACAGAGCCTAGGGCACTTCCACTTATGGTCCTATAGCTTAGCGAAATTAAAATCAAAAAGACACTGCCACCCCAAAGGTTGGGACGGCTCTGTTTACAAGAACCTGGTTTACGGTACAAGTTCAATATCGCAGAAAGTGAAAAATGGATAAAGAAGTTGTGGTACTTACGTACAATGCAGTATCACTCAGCAATGAAATCTATGTCATGAGGCCCGTAGCAGCATAATGAGTGGATTCAGGTATGATGATTCTAACTGAATTAAGTCACACAGGAAAAGAAACATCATAAGATATCACTAATACAGGGAATGTAAACTTGGCTACACAGGAACTGAATTCCAAAACAGAAGAGGGTCTCAAATTTAGAAACCCAACTTATGCTTGCTTAAGGGGAAAGGTGAGTTGGGTTGCTGCATAAAACCAGAGATTGAAATGAGCACAGATAAAGTTCCTTAAGCCAAATATGGAATAGACAAGAGCTACTCCTTGCTCAACGAAATGGACTCAACACCCCATATTAAATGCCTAAGAGTGTACCTGACTAGGAAGTATCTTAAAACCTATGGATTGCTATGTCTCCGAAAAAGAATCAAGCGTGTGTACAGGGGCATAAACGCAGCAGTGATAGGATTGGAGAAGTTCGGTGAGCAAATGAAGACCCTTTGAAGTCATATTGCATGGTACCCATTCCACGGGTCTCAACTCTCCAGGTTGAAGGTATTCTTCTTTCAGCTAAAACATGCATGTGGAACCCAGAGTATGATCAACCGTGTGATCGGGAGACGTGTTCCAATATGTGTCAGTTTTCGTCCCCTGGTACTCGGGTGCAACATTCCAGACGCTTTACTAACACTCTCCCGACTTGGAGAGTCAGTGCCTTTAACCTCCTGTTTGGCCCAGTTTGCAATTTCTGCGGAAGATGAACAGGAATAGGGAGAACCAATGAGAGACTAGCTGGAGGTGTCTGGACGGGCAAATTTAACTCTCATTTCCCACCAGGAAGAGGAATTAACCAAAGGCTCAGCGTGCCGTGCCGGAACCAGATTAGGGCCTGAAGCAATCCTGCGGTGATGCGGCAAGCACACGAGAAAGCGAGTTGAAGAAAGGAGCTCAGGGGCACTGTAATTCACAAACCTGCAGAGTTATAAATGACAGCTATCGTCCAAAAATATACTGAAGTAAGGCTGCCAAGAGGACTTGAAAGCGGGGCAGAATTGCAGGAAACCGATTTCAGGAGGTAGACTGGAATTGCATTTAAAGCATAGGAAAAGAGGCAGAACGTCCACAATGATGCACTTGGCCAAAAAGGGCGTATGCGTTTTTTCCTGAATATATTCAGGAAAAAACGCATACGCCCTGTTTGGCCAACCAAGCAAGCTTGCAAAGGAAATCTGCACTACAGTGAAGTCTCACTTCCCCCCGGTCAAAAGGGCCATCTGAATAAAGTGTAAAATCCAGAAAGGCAGGACAGGCCATGGAGAACTGGGAGCCTTGTTATGCTGATGGGCGGGATGTAAATTGCCAACAGCCACTCGGGAGAAGTGTATGGTGTTTCCTGAAACATCTAAAAAACAAAGCAACAGAGCCTAGGGCACTTCCACTTATGGTCCTATAGCTTAGGGAAATTAAAATAAAAAGACACAGCCACCCCAAAGGTTGGGACGGCTCTGTTTACAAGAACCTGGTTTACGGTACAAGTTCAATATCGCAGAAAGTGAAAAATGGATAAAGAAGTTGTGGTACTTACGTACAATGCAGTATCACTCAGCAATGAAATCTATGTCATCAGGCCCGTAGCAGCATAATGAGTGGATTCAGGTATGATGATTCTAACTGAAATAAGTCACACAGGAAAAGAAACATCATAAGATATCACTAATACACGGAATGTAAACTTGGCTACACAGGAACTGAATTCCAAAACAGAAGAGGGTCTCAAATTTAGAAACCCAACTTATGCTTGCTTAAGGGGAAAGGTGAGTTGGGGTGCTGCATAAAACCAGAGATTGAAATGAGCACAGATAAAGTTCCTTAAGCCAAATATGGAATAGACAAGAGCTACTCCTTGCTCAACGAAATGGACTCAACACCCCATATTAAATGCCTAAGAGTGTACCTGACTAGGAAGTATCTTAAAACCTATGGATTGCTATGTCTCCGAAAGAGAATCAAGC
Source organism: Lagenorhynchus albirostris (assembly GCF_949774975.1). Lineage (NCBI taxonomy): Eukaryota > Metazoa > Chordata > Mammalia > Artiodactyla > Delphinidae > Lagenorhynchus > Lagenorhynchus albirostris. Next base: position 798,534 of record NW_026783452.1, on the reverse strand, counting down.
GTGTGTACAGGGGCATAAACGCAGCAGTGATAGGACTGGAGAGGTTCGGTGAGCAAATGAAGACCCTTTGAAGTCATATTGCATGGTACCCATTCCACGGGTCTCAACTCTCCAGGTTTAAGGTATTCTTCCTTCAGCTAAAACATGCATGTGGAACCCAGAGTATGATCAACCGTGTGATCGGGAGACGTGTTCCAATATGTGTCAGTTTTCGTCCCCTGGTACTCGGGTGCAACATTCCAGACGCTTTACTAACACTCTCCCGACTTGGAGAGTCAGTGCCTTTAACCTCCTGTTTGGCCCAGTTTGCAATTTCTGCGGAAGATGAACAGGAATAGGGAGAACCAATGACAGACGAGCTGGAGGTGTCTGGATGGGCAAATTTAACTCTCATTTCCCACCAGGAAGAGGAATTAACCAAAGGCTCAGCGTGCCATGCCGGAACCAGATTAGGGCCTAAAGCCATCCTGCGGTGTTGCGGCCAGCTCACAAGAAAGCGAGTTGAAGAAAGGAGCTCAGGGGCACTGTAATTCACAAACCTGCAGAGTTATAAATGACAGCTATCGTCCAAAAATATACTGAAGTAAGGCTGCCAAGAGGACTTGAAAGCGGGGCAGAATTACAGGAAACCGATTTCAGGAGGTAGACTGGAATTGCATTTAAAGCATAGGAAAAGAGGCAGAACGTCCACAATGATGCACTTGGCCAAAAAGGGCGTATGCGTTTTTTCCTGAATATATTCAGGAAAAAACGCATACGCCCTTTTTGGCCAACCAAGCAAGCTTGCAAAGGAAATCTGCACTACAATGAAGTCTCACTTCCCCCCGGTCAAAAGGGCCATCTGAAAAAAGTGTAAAATCCAGAAAGGCAGGACAGGCCATGGAGAACTGGGAGCCTTGTTATGCTGATGGGCGGGATGTAAATTGCCAACAGCCACTCGGGAGAAGTGTATGGTGTTTCCTGAAACATCTAAAAATCAAAGCAACAGAGCCTAGGGCACTTCCACTTATGGTCCTATAGCTTAGGGAAATTAAAATAAAAAAGACACAGCCACCCCAAAGGTTGGGACGGCTCTGTTTACAAGAACCTGGTTTACGGTACAAGTTCAATATCGCAGAAAGTGAAAAATGGATAAAGAAGTTGTGGTACTTACGTACAATGCAGTATCACTCAGCAATGAAATCTATGTCATCAGGCTCGTAGCAGCATAATGAGTGGATTCAGGTATGATGATTCTAACTGAAATAAGTCACACAGAAAAAGAAACATCATAAGATATCACTAATACACGGAATGTAAACTTGGCTACACAGGAACTGAATTCCAAAACAGAAGAGGGTCTCAAATTTAGAAACCCAACTTATGCTTGCTTAAGGGGAAAGGTGAGTTGGGGTGCTGCATAAAACCAGAGATTGAAATGAGCACAGATAAAGTTCCTTAAGCCAAATATGGAATAGACAAGAGCTACTCCTTGCTCAACGAAATGGACTCAACACCCCATATTAAATGCCTAAGAGTGTACCTGACTAGAAAGTATCTTAAAACCTATGGATTGCTATGTCTCCGAAAAAGAATCAAGCGTGTGTTCAGGGGCATAAACGCAGCAGTGATAGGATTGGAGAAGTTCGGTGAGCAAATGAAGACCCTTTGAAGTCATATTGCATGGTACCCATTCCACGGGTCTCAACTCTCCAGGTTGAAGGTATTCTTCCTTCAGCTAAAACATGCATGTGGAACCCAGAGTATGATCAACCGTGTGATCGGGAGACGTGTTCCAATATGTCTCAGTTTTCGTCCCCTGGTACTCGGGTGCAACATTCCAGACGCTTTACTAACACTCTCCCGACTTGGAGAGTCAGTGCCTTTAACCTCCTGTTTGGCCCAGTTTGCAATTTCTGCGGAAGATGAACAGGAATAGGGAGAACCAATGACAGACTAGCTGGAGGTGTCTGGATGGGCAAATTTAACTCTCATTTCCCACCAGGAAGAGGAATTAACCAAAGGCTCAGCGTGCCGTGCCGGAACCAGATTAGGGCCTGAAGCCATCCTGCGGTGTTGCGGCCAGCTCACGAGAAAGCGAGTTGAAGAAAGGAGCTCAGGGGCACTGTAATTCACAAACCTGCAGAGTTATAAATGACAGCTATCGTCCAAAAATATACTGAAGTAAGGCTGCCAAGAGGACTTGAAAGCGGGGCAGAATTACAGGAAACCGATTTCAGGAGGTAGACTGGAATTGCATTTAAAGCATAGGAAAAGAGGCAGAACGTCCACAATGATGCACTTGGCCAAAAAGGGCGTATGCGTTTTTTCCTGAATATATTCAGGAAAAAACGCATACGCCCTTTTTGGCTAACCAAGCAGGCTTGCAAAGGAAATCTGCACTACAATGAAGTCTCACTTCCCCCCGGTCAAAAGGGCCATCTGAAAAAAGTGTAAAATCCAGAAAGGCAGGACAGGCCATGGAGAACTGGGAGCCTTGTTATGCTGATGGGCGGGATGTAAATTGCCAACAGCCACTCGGGAGAGGTGTATGGTGTTTCCTGAAACATCTAAAAAACAAAGCAACAGAGCCTAGGGCACTTCCACTTATGGTCCTATAGCTTAGGGAAATTAAAATCAAAAAGACACAGCCACCCCAAAGGTTGGGACGGCTCTGTTTACAAGAACCTGGTTTACGGTACAAGTTCTATATCGCAGAAAGTGAAAAATGGATAAAGAAGTTGTGGTACTTACGTACAATGCAATATCACTCAGCAATGAAATCTATGTCATCAGGCCCATAGCAGCATAATGAGTGGATTCAGGTATGATGATTCTAACTGAAATAAGTCACACAGGAAAAGAAACATCATAAGATATCACTAATACACGGAATGTAAACTTGGCTACATAGGAACTGAATTACAAAACAGAACAGGGTCTCAAATTTAGAAAACCAACTTATGCTTGCTTAAGGGGAAAGGTGAGATGGGGTGCTGCATAAAACCAGAGATTGAAATGAGCACAGATAAAGTTCCTTAAGCCAAATATGGAATAGACAAGAGCTACTCCTTGCTCAACGAAATGGACTCAACACCCCATATTAAATGCCTAAGAGTGTACCTGACTAGGAAGTATCTTAAAACCTATGGATTGCTATGTCTCTGAAAGAGAATCAGGCGTGTGTACAGGGGCCTAAACGCAGCAGTGATAGGATTGGAGAAGTTCGGTGAGCAAATGAAGACCCTTTGAAGTCATATTGCATGGTACCCATTCCATGGGTCTCAACTCTCCAGGTTTAAGGTATTCTTCCTTCAGCTAAAACATGCATGTGGAACCCAGAGTATGATCAACCGTGTGATCGGGAGACGTGTTCCAATATGTCTCAGTTTTCGTCCCCTGGTACTCGGGTGCAACATTCCAGACACTTTACTAACACTCTCCCGACTTGGAGAGTCAGTGCCTTTAACCTCCTGTTTGGCCCAGTTTGCAATTTCTGCGGAAGATGAACAGGAATAGGGAGAACCAATGACAGACTAGCTGGAGGTGTCTGGACGGGCAAATTTAACTCTCATTTCCCACCAGGAAGAGGAATTAACCAAAGGCTCAGCGTGCACTGCCGGAACCAGATTAGGGCCTGAAGCCATCCTGCGGTGTTGTGGCCAGCTCACAAGAAAGCGACTTGAAGAAAGGAGCTCAGGGGCACTGTAATTCACAAATCTGCAGAGTTATAAATGACAGCTATCGTCCAAAAATATACTGAAGTAAGGCTGCCAAGAGGACTTGAAAGCGGGGCAGAATTGCAGGAAACCGATTTCAGGAGGTAGACTGGAATTGCATTTAAAGCATAGGAAAAGAGGCAGAACGTCCACAATGATGCACTTGGCCAAAAAGGGCGTATGCGTTTTTTCCTGAATATATTCAGGAAAAAACGCATACGCCCTTTTTGGCCAACCAAGCAAGCTTGCAAAGGAAATGTGCACTACAATGAAGTCTCACTTCCCCCCGGTCAAAAGGGCCATCTGAAAAAAGTGTAAAATCCAGAAAGGCAGGACAGGCCATGGAGAACTGGGAGCCTTGTTATGCTGATGGGCGGGATGTAAATTGCCAACAGCCACTCGGGAGAAGTGTATGGTGTTTCCTGAAACATCTAAAAAACAAAGCAACAGAGCCTAGGGCACTTCCACTTATGGTCCTATAGCTTAGGGAAATTAAAATCAAAAAGACACAGCCACCCCAAAGGTTGGGACGGCTCTGTTTACAAGAACCTGGTTTACGGTACAAGTTCAATATCGCAGAAAGTGAAAAATGGATAAAGAAGTTGTGGTACTTACGTACAATGCAGTATCACTCAGCAATGAAATCTATGTCATCAGGCCCGTAGCAGCATAATGAGTGGATTCAGGTGTGATGATTCTAACTGAAATAAGGCACACAGGAAAAGAAACATCATAAGATATCACTAATACACGGAATGTAAACTTGGCTACATAGGAACTGAATTACAAAACAGAACAGGGTCTCAAATTTAGAAAACCAACTTATGCTTGCTTAAGGGGAAAGGTGAGTTGGGGTGCTGCATAAAACCAGAGATTGAAATGAGCACAGATAAAGTTCCTTAAGCCAAATATGGAATAGACAAGAGCTACTCCTTGCTCAACGAAATGGATTCAACACCCCATATTAAACACCTAAGAATGTACCTGACTAGGAAGTATCTTAAAACCTATGGATTGCTATGTCTCCGAAAGAGAATCAAGCGTGTGTGCAGGGGCATAATCGCAGCAGTGATAGGATTGGAGAAGTTCGGTGAGCAAATGAAGACCTTTTGAAGTCATATTGCATGGTTCCCATTCCACGGGTCTCAACTCTCCAGGTTGAAGGTATTCTTCCTTCAGCTAAAACATGCATGTGGAACCCAGAGTATGATCAACCGTGTGATCGGGAGACGTGTTCCAATATGTGTCAGTTTTCGTCCCCTGGTACTCGGGTGCAACATTCCAGACGCTTTACTAACACTCTCCCGACTTGGAGAGTCAGTGCCTTTAACCTCCTGTTTGGCCCAGTTTGCAATTTCTGCGGAAGATGAACAGGAATAGGGAGAACCAATGACAGACTAGCTGGAGGTGTCTGGACGGGCAAATTTAACTCTCATTTCCCACCAGGAAGAGGAATTAACCAAAGGCTCAGCGTGCCGTGCCGGAACCAGATTAGGGCCTGAAGCAATCCTGCGGTGATGCGGCCAGCTCACGAGAAAGCGAGTTGAAGAAAGGAGCTCAGGGGCACTGTAATTCACAAACCTGCAGAGTTATAAATGACAGCTATCGTCCAAAAATATACTGAAGTAAGGCTGCCAAGAGGACTTGAAAGCGGGGCAGAATTGCAGGAAACCGATTTCAGGAGGTAGACTGGAATTGCATTTAAAGCATAGGAAAAGAGGCAGAACGTCCACAATGATGCACTTGGCCAAAAAGGGCGTATGCCTTTTTTCCTGAATATATTCAGGAAAAAACGCATACGCCCTTTTTGGCCAACCAAGCAAGCTTGCAAAGGAAATCTGCACTACAATGAAGTCTCACTTCCCCCCGGTCAAAAGGGCCATCTGAAAAAAGTGTAAAATCCAGAAAGGCAGGACAGGCCATGGAGAACTGGGAGCCTTGTTATGCTGATGGGCGGGATGTAAATTGCCAACAGCCACTCGGGAGAAGTGTATGGTGTTTCCTGAAACATCTAAAAATCAAAGCAACAGAGCCTAGGGCACTTCCACTTATGGTCCTATAGCTTAGGGAAATTAAAATAAAAAAGACACAGCCACCCCAAATGTTGGGACGGCTCTCTTTACAAGAACCTGGTTTACGGTACAAGTTCAATATCGCAGAAAGTGAAAAATGGATAAAGAAGTTGTGGTACTTACGTACAATGCAGTATCACTCAGCAATGAAATCTATGTCATCAGGCCCGTAGCAGCATAATGAGTGGATTCAGGTATGATGATTCTAACTGAAATAAGTCACACAGAAAAAGAAACATCATAAGATATCACTAATACACGGAATGTAAATTTGGCTACACAGGAACTGAATTCCAAAACAGAAGAGGGTCTCAAATTTAGAAACCCAACTTATGCTTGCTTAAGGGGAAAGGTGAGTTGGGGTGCTGCATAAAACCAGAGATTGAAATGAGCACAGATAAAGTTCCTTAAGCCAAATATGGATTAGACAAGAGCTACTCCTTGCTCAACGAAATGGACTCAACACCCCATATTAAATGCCTAAGAGTGTACCTGACTAGGAAGTATCTTAAAACCTATGGATTGCTATGTCTCCAAAAGAGAATCAAGCGTGTGTTCAGGGGCATAAACGCAGCAGTGATAGGATTGGAGAAGTTCGGTGAGCAAATGAAGACCCTTTGAAGTCATATTGCATGGTACCCATTCCACGGGTCTCAACTCTCCAGGTTTAAGGTATTCTTCCTTCAGCTAAAACATGCATGTGGAACCCAGAGTATGATCAACCGTGTGATCGGGAGACGTGTTCCAATATGTCTCAGTTTTCGGCCCCTGGTACTCGGGTGCAACATTCCAGACGCTTTACTAACACTCTCCCGACTTGTAGAGTCAGTGCCTTTAACCTCCTGTTTGACCCAGTTTGCAATTTCTGCGGAAGATGAACAGGAATAGGGAGAACCAATGACAGACTAGCTGGAGGTGTCTGGACGGGCAAATTTAACTCTCATTTCCCACCAGGAAGAGGAATTAACCAAAGGCTCAGCGTGCCGTGCCGGAACCAGATTAGGGCCTGAAGCCATCCTGCGGTGTTGCGGCCAGCTCACGAGAAAGCGAGTTGAAGAAAGGAGCTCAGGGGCACTGTAATTCACAAACCTGCAGAGTTATAAATGACAGCTATCGTCCAAAAATATACTGAAGTAAGGCTGCCAAGAGGACTTGAAAGCGGGGCAGAATTGCAGGAAACCGATTTCAGGAGGTAGACTGGAATTGCATTGAAAGCATAGGAAAAGAGGCAGAACGTCCACAATGACGCACTTGGCCAAAAAGGGCGTATGCGTTTTTTCCTGAATATATTCAGGAAAAAACGCATACGCCCTTTTTGGCCAACCAAGCAAGCTTGCAAAGGAAATCTGCACTACAGTGAAGTCTCACTTCCCCCCGGTCAAAAGGGCCATCTGAAAAAAGTGTAAAATCCAGAAAGGCAGGACAGGCCATGGAGAACTGGGAGCCTTGTTATGCTGATGGGCGGGATGTAAATTGCCAACAGCCACTCGGGAGAAGTGTATGGTGTTTCCTGAAACATCTAAAAAACAAAGCAACAGAGCCTAGGGCACTTCCACTTATGGTCCTATAGCTTAGGGAAATTAAAATAAAAAGACACAGCCACCCCAAAGGTTGGGACGGCTCTGTTTACAAGAACCTGGTTTACGGTACAAGTTCAATATCGCAGAAAGTGAAAAATGGATAAAGAAGTTGTGGTACTTACGTACAATGCAGTATCACTCAGCAATGAAATCTATGTCATCAGGCCCGTAGCAGCATAATGAGTGGATTCAGGTGTGATGATTCTAACTGAAATAAGTCACACAGAAAAAGAAACATCATAAGATATCACTAATACACGGAATGTAAACTTGGCTACACAGGAACTGAATTACAAAACAGAACAGGGTCTCAAATTTAGAAAACCAACTTATGCTTGCTTAAGGGGAAAGGTGAGTTGGGGTGCTGCATAAAACCAGAGATTGAAATGAGCACAGATAAAGTTCCTTAAGCCAAATATGGAATAGACAAGAGCTACTCCTTGCTCAACGAAATGGATTCAACACCCCATATTAAACACCTAAGAATGTACCTGACTAGGAAGTATCTTAAAACCTATGGATTGCTATGTCTCCGAAAGAGAATCAAGCGTGTGTGCAGGGGCATAATCGCAGCAGTGATAGGATTGGAGAAGTTCGGTGAGCAAATGAAGACCTTTTGAAGTCATATTGCATGGTTCCCATTCCACGGGTCTCAACTCTCCAGGTTGAAGGTATTCTTCCTTCAGCTAAAACATGCATGTGGAACCCAGAGTATGATCAACCGTGTGATCGGGAGACGTGTTCCAATATGTGTCAGTTTTCGTCCCCTGGTACTCGGGTGCAACATTCCAGACGCTTTACTAACACTCTCCCGACTTGGAGAGTCAGTGCCTTTAACCTCCTGTTTGGCCCAGTTTGCAATTTCTGCGGAAGATGAACAGGAATAGGGAGAACCAATGACAGACTAGCTGGAGGTGTCTGGACGGGCAAATTTAACTCTCATTTCCCACCAGGAAGAGGAATTAACCAAAGGCTCAGCGTGCCGTGCCGGAACCAGATTAGGGCCTGAAGCAATCCTGCGGTGATGCGGCCAGCTCACGAGAAAGCGAGTTGAAGAAAGGAGCTCAGGGGCACTGTAATTCACAAACCTGCAGAGTTATAAATGACAGCTATCGTCCAAAAATATACTGAAGTAAGGCTGCCAAGAGGACTTGAAAGCGGGGCAGAATTGCAGGAAACCGATTTCAGGAGGTAGACTGGAATTGCATTGAAAGCATAGGAAAAGAGGCAGAACGTCCACAATGATGCACTTGGCCAAAAAGGGCGTATGCGTTTTTTCCTGAATATATTCAGGAAAAAACGCATACGCCCTTTTTGGCCAACCAAGCAAGCTTGCAAAGGAAATCTGCACTACAGTGAAGTCTCACTTCCCCCCGGTCAAAAGGGCCATCTGAAAAAAGTGTAAAATCCAGAAAGGCAGGACAGGCCATGGAGAACTGGGAGCCTTGTTATGCTGATGGGCGGGATGTAAATTGCCAACAGCCACTCGGGAGAAGTGTATGGTGTTTCCTGAAACATCTAAAAAACAAAGCAACAGAGCCTAGGGCACTTCCACTTATGGTCCTATAGCTTAGGGAAATTAAAATAAAAAGACACAGCCACCCCAAAGGTTGGGACGGCTCTGTTTACAAGAACCTGGTTTACGGTACAAGTTCAATATCGCAGAAAGTGAAAAATGGATAAAGAAGTTGTGGTACTTACGTACAATGCAGTATCACTCAGCAATGAAATCTATGTCATCAGGCCCGTAGCAGCATAATGAGTGGATTCAGGTGTGATGATTCTAACTGAAATAAGTCACACAGAAAAAGAAACATCATAAGATATCACTAATACACGGAATGTAAACTTGGCTACATAGGAACTGAATTACAAAACAGAACAGGGTCTCAAATTTAGAAAACCAACTTATGCTTGCTTAAGGGGAAAGGTGAGTTGGGGTGCTGCATAAAACCAGAGATTGAAATGAGCACAGATAAAGTTCCTTAAGCCAAATATGGAATAGACAAGAGCTACTCCTTGCTCAACGAAATGGATTCAACACCCCATATTAAACACCTAAGAATGTACCTGACTAGGAAGTATCTTAAAACCTATGGATTGCTATGTCTCCGAAAGAGAATCAAGCGTGTGTGCAGGGGCATAATCGCAGCAGTGATAGGATTGGAGAAGTTCGGTGAGCAAATGAAGACCTTTTGAAGTCATATTGCATGGTTCCCATTCCACGGGTCTCAACTCTCCAGGTTGAAGGTATTCTTCCTTCAGCTAAAACATGCATGTGGAACCCAGAGTATGATCAACCGTGTGATCGGGAGACGTGTTCCAATATGTGTCAGTTTTCGTCCCCTGGTACTCGGGTGCAACATTCCAGACGCTTTACTAACACTCTCCCGACTTGGAGAGTCAGTGCCTTTAACCTCCTGTTTGGCCCAGTTTGCAATTTCTGCGGAAGATGAACAGGAATAGGGAGAACCAATGACAGACTAGCTGGAGGTGTCTGGACGGGCAAATTTAACTCTCATTTCCCACCAGGAAGAGGAATTAACCAAAGGCTCAGCGTGCCGTGCCGGAACCAGATTAGGGCCTGAAGCAATCCTGCGGTGATGCGGCCAGCTCACGAGAAAGCGAGTTGAAGAAAGGAGCTCAGGGGCACTGTAATTCACAAACCTGCAGAGTTATAAATGACAGCTATCGTCCAAAAATATACTGAAGTAAGGCTGCCAAGAGGACTTGAAAGCGGGGCAGAATTGCAGGAAACCGATTTCAGGAGGTAGACTGGAATTGCATTGAAAGCATAGGAAAAGAGGCAGAACGTCCACAATGATGCACTTGGCCAAAAAGGGCGTATGCGTTTTTTCCTGAATATATTCAGGAAAAAACGCATACGCCCTTTTTGGCCAACCAAGCAAGCTTGCAAAGGAAATCTGCACTACAGTGAAGTCTCACTTCCCCCCGGTCAAAAGGGCCATCTGAAAAAAGTGTAAAATCCAGAAAGGCAGGACAGGCCATGGAGAACTGGGAGCCTTGTTATGCTGATGGGCGGGATGTCAATTGCCAACAGCCACTCGGGAGAAGTGTATGGTGTTTCCTGAAACATCTAAAAAACAAAGCAACAGAGCCTAGGGCACTTCCACTTATGGTCCTATAGCTTAGGGAAATTAAAATAAAAAGACACAGCCACCCCAAAGGTTGGGACGGCTCTGTTTACAAGAACCTGGTTTACGGTACAAGTTCAATATCGCAGAAAGTGAAAAATGGATAAAGAAGTTGTGGTACTTACGTACAATGCAGTATCACTCAGCAATGAAATCTATGTCATCAGGCCCGTAGCAGCATAATGAGTGGATTCAGGTATGATGATTCTAACTGAAATAAGTCACACAGGAAAAGAAACATCATAAGATATCACTAATACACGGAATGTAAACTTGGCTACATAGGAAGTGAATTACAAAACAGAACAGGGTCTCAAATTTAGAAAACCAACTTATGCTTGCTTAAGGGGAAAGGTGAGTTGGGGTGCTGCATAAAACCAGAGATTGAAATGAGCACAGATAAAGTTCCTTAAGCCAAATATGGAATAGACAAGAGCTACTCCTTGCTCAACGAAATGGATTCAACACCCCATATTAAACACCTAAGAATGTACCTGACTAGGAAGTATCTTAAAACCTATGGATTGCTATGTCTCCGAAAGAGAATCAAGCGTGTGTGCAGGGGCATAATCGCAGCAGTGATAGGATTGGAGAAGTACGGTGAGCAAATGAAGACCCTTTGAAATCATATTGCATGGTACCCATTCCACGGGTCTCAACTCTCCAGGTTGAAGGTATTCTTCCTTCACCTAAAACATGCATGTGGAACCCAGAGTATGATCAACCGTGTGATCGGGAGACGTGTTCCAATATGTCTCAGTTTTCGTCCCCTGGTACTCGGGTGCAACATTCCAGACGCTTTACTAACACTCTCCCGACTTGGAGAGTCAGTGCCTTTAACCTCCTGTTTGGCCCAGTTTGCAATTTCTGCGGAAGATGAACAGGAATAGGGAGAACCAATGACAGACCAGCTGGAGGTGTCTGGACGGGCAAATTTAACTCTCATTTCCCACCAGGAAGAGGAATTAAACAAAGGCTCAGCGTGCCGTGCCGGAACCAGATTAGGGCCTGAAGCAATCCTGCGGTGATGCGGCCAGCTCACGAGAAAGCGAGTTGAAGAAAGGAGCTCAGGGGCACTGTAATTCACAAACCTGCAGAGTTATAAATGACAGCTATCGTCCAAAAATATACTGAAGTAAGGCTGCCAAGAGGACTTGAAAGCGGGGCAGAATTGCAGGAAACCGATTTCAGGAGGTAGACTGGAATTGCATTGAAAGCATAGGAAAAGAGGCAGAACGTCCACAATGACGCACTTGGCCAAAAAGGGCGTATGCGTTTTTTCCTGAATATATTCAGGAAAAAACGCATACGCCCTTTTTGGCCAACCAAGCAAGCTTGCAAAGGAAATCTGCACTACAGTGAAGTCTCACTTCCCCCCGGTCAAAAGGGCCATCTGAAAAAAGTGTAAAATCCAGAAAGGCAGGACAGGCCATGGAGAACTGGGAGCCTTGTTATGCTGATGGGCGGGATGTAAATTGCCAACAGCCACTCGGGAGAAGTGTATGGTGTTTCCTGAAACATCTAAAAAACAAAGCAACAGAGCCTAGGGCACTTCCACTTATGGTCCTATAGCTTAGGGAAATTAAAATAAAAAGACACAGCCACCCCAAAGGTTGGGACGGCTCTGTTTACAAGAACCTGGTTTACGGTACAAGTTCAATATCGCAGAAAGTGAAAAATGGATAAAGAAGTTGTGGTACTTACGTACAATGCAGTATCACTCAGCAATGAAATCTATGTCATCAGGCCCGTAGCAGCATAATGAGTGGATTCAGGTGTGATGATTCTAACTGAAATAAGTCACACAGAAAAAGAAACATCATAAGATATCACTAATACACGGAATGTAAACTTGGCTACACAGGAACTGAATTACAAAACAGAACAGGGTCTCAAATTTAGAAAACCAACTTATGCTTGCTTAAGGGGAAAGGTGAGTTGGGGTGCTGCATAAAACCAGAGATTGAAATGAGCACAGATAAAGTTCCTTAAGCCAAATATGGAATAGACAAGAGCTACTCCTTGCTCAACGAAATGGATTCAACACCCCATATTAAACACCTAAGAATGTACCTGACTAGGAAGTATCTTAAAACCTATGGATTGCTATGTCTCCGAAAGAGAATCAAGCGTGTGTGCAGGGGCATAATCGCAGCAGTGATAGGATTGGAGAAGTTCGGTGAGCAAATGAAGACCTTTTGAAGTCATATTGCATGGTTCCCATTCCACGGGTCTCAACTCTCCAGGTTGAAGGTATTCTTCCTTCAGCTAAAACATGCATGTGGAACCCAGAGTATGATCAACCGTGTGATCGGGAGACGTGTTCCAATATGTGTCAGTTTTCGTCCCCTGGTACTCGGGTGCAACATTCCAGACGCTTTACTAACACTCTCCCGACTTGGAGAGTCAGTGCCTTTAACCTCCTGTTTGGCCCAGTTTGCAATTTCTGCGGAAGATGAACAGGAATAGGGAGAACCAATGACAGACTAGCTGGAGGTGTCTGGACGGGCAAATTTAACTCTCATTTCCCACCAGGAAGAGGAATTAACCAAAGGCTCAGCGTGCCGTGCCGGAACCAGATTAGGGCCTGAAGCAATCCTGCGGTGATGCGGCCAGCTCACGAGAAAGCGAGTTGAAGAAAGGAGCTCAGGGGCACTGTAATTCACAAACCTGCAGAGTTATAAATGACAGCTATCGTCCAAAAATATACTGAAGTAAGGCTGCCAAGAGGACTTGAAAGCGGGGCAGAATTGCAGGAAACCGATTTCAGGAGGTAGACTGGAATTGCATTGAAAGCATAGGAAAAGAGGCAGAACGTCCACAATGATGCACTTGGCCAAAAAGGGCGTATGCGTTTTTTCCTGAATATATTCAGGAAAAAACGCATACGCCCTTTTTGGCCAACCAAGCAAGCTTGCAAAGGAAATCTGCACTACAGTGAAGTCTCACTTCCCCCCGGTCAAAAGGGCCATCTGAAAAAAGTGTAAAATCCAGAAAGGCAGGACAGGCCATGGAGAACTGGGAGCCTTGTTATGCTGATGGGCGGGATGTAAATTGCCAACAGCCACTCGGGAGAAGTGTATGGTGTTTCCTGAAACATCTAAAAAACAAAGCAACAGAGCCTAGGGCACTTCCACTTATGGTCCTATAGCTTAGGGAAATTAAAATAAAAAGACACAGCCACCCCAAAGGTTGGGACGGCTCTGTTTACAAGAACCTGGTTTACGGTACAAGTTCAATATCGCAGAAAGTGAAAAATGGATAAAGAAGTTGTGGTACTTACGTACAATGCAGTATCACTCAGCAATGAAATCTATGTCATCAGGCCCGTAGCAGCATAATGAGTGGATTCAGGTGTGATGATTCTAACTGAAATAAGTCACACAGAAAAAGAAACATCATAAGATATCACTAATACACGGAATGTAAACTTGGCTACATAGGAACTGAATTACAAAACAGAACAGGGTCTCAAATTTAGAAAACCAACTTATGCTTGCTTAAGGGGAAAGGTGAGTTGGGGTGCTGCATAAAACCAGAGATTGAAATGAGCACAGATAAAGTTCCTTAAGCCAAATATGGAATAGACAAGAGCTACTCCTTGCTCAACAAAATGGATTCAACACCCCATATTAAACACCTAAGAATGTACCTGACTAGGAAGTATCTTAAAACCTATGGATTGCTATGTCTCCGAAAGAGAATCAAGCGTGTGTGCAGGGGCATAATCGCAGCAGTGATAGGATTGGAGAAGTTCGGTGAGCAAATGAAGACCTTTTGAAGTCATATTGCATGGTTCCCATTCCACGGGTCTCAACTCTCCAGGTTGAAGGTATTCTTCCTTCAGCTAAAACATGCATGTGGAACCCAGAGTATGATCAACCGTGTGATCGGGAGACGTGTTCCAATATGTGTCAGTTTTCGTCCCCTGGTACTCGGGTGCAACATTCCAGACGCTTTACTAACACTCTCCCGACTTGGAGAGTCAGTGCCTTTAACCTCCTGTTTGGCCCAGTTTGCAATTTCTGCGGAAGATGAACAGGAATAGGGAGAACCAATGACAGACTAGCTGGAGGTGTCTGGACGGGCAAATTTAACTCTCATTTCCCACCAGGAAGAGGAATTAACCAAAGGCTCAGCGTGCCGTGCCGGAACCAGATTAGGGCCTGAAGCAATCCTGCGGTGATGCGGCCAGCTCACGAGAAAGCGAGTTGAAGAAAGGAGCTCAGGGGCACTGTAATTCACAAACCTGCAGAGTTATAAATGACAGCTATCGTCCAAAAATATACTGAAGTAAGGCTGCCAAGAGGACTTGAAAGCGGGGCAGAATTGCAGGAAACCGATTTCAGGAGGTAGACTGGAATTGCATTGAAAGCATAGGAAAAGAGGCAGAACGTCCACAATGATGCACTTGGCCAAAAAGGGCGTATGCGTTTTTTCCTGAATATATTCAGGAAAAAACGCATACGCCCTTTTTGGCCAACCAAGCAAGCTTGCAAAGGAAATCTGCACTACAGTGAAGTCTCACTTCCCCCCGGTCAAAAGGGCCATCTGAAAAAAGTGTAAAATCCAGAAAGGCAGGACAGGCCATGGAGAACTGGGAGCCTTGTTATGCTGATGGGCGGGATGTCAATTGCCAACAGCCACTCGGGAGAAGTGTATGGTGTTTCCTGAAACATCTAAAAAACAAAGCAACAGAGCCTAGGGCACTTCCACTTATGGTCCTATAGCTTAGGGAAATTAAAATAAAAAGACACAGCCACCCCAAAGGTTGGGACGGCTCTGTTTACAAGAACCTGGTTTACGGTACAAGTTCAATATCGCAGAAAGTGAAAAATGGATAAAGAAGTTGTGGTACTTACGTACAATGCAGTATCACTCAGCAATGAAATCTATGTCATCAGGCCCGTAGCAGCATAATGAGTGGATTCAGGTATGATGATTCTAACTGAAATAAGTCACACAGGAAAAGAAACATCATAAGATATCACTAATACACGGAATGTAAACTTGGCTACATAGGAAGTGAATTACAAAACAGAACAGGGTCTCAAATTTAGAAAACCAACTTATGCTTGCTTAAGGGGAAAGGTGAGTTGGGGTGCTGCATAAAACCAGAGATTGAAATGAGCACAGATAAAGTTCCTTAAGCCAAATATGGAATAGACAAGAGCTACTCCTTGCTCAACGAAATGGATTCAACACCCCATATTAAACACCTAAGAATGTACCTGACTAGGAAGTATCTTAAAACCTATGGATTGCTATGTCTCCGAAAGAGAATCAAGCGTGTGTGCAGGGGCATAATCGCAGCAGTGATAGGATTGGAGAAGTACGGTGAGCAAATGAAGACCCTTTGAAATCATATTGCATGGTACCCATTCCACGGGTCTCAACTCTCCAGGTTGAAGGTATTCTTCCTTCACCTAAAACATGCATGTGGAACCCAGAGTATGATCAACCGTGTGATCGGGAGACGTGTTCCAATATGTGTCAGTTTTCGTCCCCTGGTACTCGGGTGCAACATTCCAGACGCTTTACTAACACTCTCCCGACTTGGAGAGTCAGTGCCTTTAACCTCCTGTTTGGCCCAGTTTGCAATTTCTGCGGAAGATGAACAGGAATAGGGAGAACCAATGACAGACCAGCTGGAGGTGTCTGGACGGGCAAATTTAACTCTCATTTCCCACCAGGAAGAGGAATTAAACAAAGGCTCAGCGTGCCGTGCCGGAACCAGATTAGGGCCTGAAGCAATCCTGCGGTGATGCGGCCAGCTCACGAGAAAGCGAGTTGAAGAAAGGAGCTCAGGGGCACTGTAATTCACAAACCTGCAGAGTTATAAATGACAGCTATCGTCCAAAAATATACTGAAGTAAGGCTGCCAAGAGGACTTGAAAGCGGGGCAGAATTGCAGGAAACCGATTTCAGGAGGTAGACTGGAATTGCATTGAAAGCATAGGAAAAGAGGCAGAACGTCCACAATGACGCACTTGGCCAAAAAGGGCGTATGCGTTTTTTCCTGAATATATTCAGGAAAAAACGCATACGCCCTTTTTGGTCAACCAAGCAAGCTTGCAAAGGAAATCTGCACTACAGTGAAGTCTCACTTCCCCCCGGTCAAAAGGGCCATCTGAAAAAAGTGTAAAATCCAGAAAGGCAGGACAGGCCATGGAGAACTGGGAGCCTTGTTATGCTGATGGGCGGGATGTAAATTGCCAACAGCCACTCGGGAGAAGTGTATGGTGTTTCCTGAAACATCTAAAAAACAAAGCAACAGAGCCTAGGGCACTTCCACTTATGGTCCTATAGCTTAGGGAAATTAAAATAAAAAGACACAGCCACCCCAAAGGTTGGGACGGCTCTGTTTACAAGAACCTGGTTTACGGTACAAGTTCAATATCGCAGAAAGTGAAAAATGGATAAAGAAGTTGTGGTACTTACGTACAATGCAGTATCACTCAGCAATGAAATCTATGTCATCAGGCCCGTAGCAGCATAATGAGTGGATTCAGGTGTGATGATTCTAACTGAAATAAGTCACACAGAAAAAGAAACATCATAAGATATCACTAATACACGGAATGTAAACTTGGCTACACAGGAACTGAATTACAAAACAGAACAGGGTCTCAAATTTAGAAAACCAACTTATGCTTGCTTAAGGGGAAAGGTGAGTTGGGGTGCTGCATAAAACCAGAGATTGAAATGAGCACAGATAAAGTTCCTTAAGCCAAATATGGAATAGACAAGAGCTACTCCTTGCTCAACGAAATGGATTCAACACCCCATATTAAACACCTAAGAATGTACCTGACTAGGAAGTATCTTAAAACCTATGGATTGCTATGTCTCCGAAAGAGAATCAAGCGTGTGTGCAGGGGCATAATCGCAGCAGTGATAGGATTGGAGAAGTTCGGTGAGCAAATGAAGACCTTTTGAAGTCATATTGCATGGTTCCCATTCCACGGGTCTCAACTCTCCAGGTTGAAGGTATTCTTCCTTCAGCTAAAACATGCATGTGGAACCCAGAGTATGATCAACCGTGTGATCGGGAGACGTGTTCCAATATGTGTCAGTTTTCGTCCCCTGGTACTCGGGTGCAACATTCCAGACGCTTTACTAACACTCTCCCGACTTGGAGAGTCAGTGCCTTTAACCTCCTGTTTGGCCCAGTTTGCAATTTCTGCGGAAGATGAACAGGAATAGGGAGAACCAATGACAGACTAGCTGGAGGTGTCTGGACGGGCAAATTTAACTCTCATTTCCCACCAGGAAGAGGAATTAACCAAAGGCTCAGCGTGCCGTGCCGGAACCAGATTAGGGCCTGAAGCAATCCTGCGGTGATGCGGCCAGCTCACGAGAAAGCGAGTTGAAGAAAGGAGCTCAGGGGCACTGTAATTCACAAACCTGCAGAGTTATAAATGACAGCTATCGTCCAAAAATATACTGAAGTAAGGCTGCCAAGAGGACTTGAAAGCGGGGCAGAATTGCAGGAAACCGATTTCAGGAGGTAGACTGGAATTGCATTGAAAGCATAGGAAAAGAGGCAGAACGTCCACAATGATGCACTTGGCCAAAAAGGGCGTATGCGTTTTTTCCTGAATATATTCAGGAAAAAACGCATACGCCCTTTTTGGCCAACCAAGCAAGCTTGCAAAGGAAATCTGCACTACAGTGAAGTCTCACTTCCCCCCGGTCAAAAGGGCCATCTGAAAAAAGTGTAAAATCCAGAAAGGCAGGACAGGCCATGGAGAACTGGGAGCCTTGTTATGCTGATGGGCGGGATGTAAATTGCCAACAGCCACTCGGGAGAAGTGTATGGTGTTTCCTGAAACATCTAAAAAACAAAGCAACAGAGCCTAGGGCACTTCCACTTATGGTCCTATAGCTTAGGGAAATTAAAATAAAAAGACACAGCCACCCCAAAGGTTGGGACGGCTCTGTTTACAAGAACCTGGTTTACGGTACAAGTTCAATATCGCAGAAAGTGAAAAATGGATAAAGAAGTTGTGGTACTTACGTACAATGCAGTATCACTCAGCAATTAAATCTATGTCATCAGGCCCGTAGCAGCATAATGAGTGGATTCAGGTGTGATGATTCTAACTGAAATAAGTCACACAGAAAAAGAAACATCATAAGATATCACTAATACACGGAATGTAAACTTGGCTACATAGGAACTGAATTACAAAACAGAACAGGGTCTCAAATTTAGAAAACCAACTTATGCTTGCTTAAGGGGAAAGGTGAGTTGGGGTGCTGCATAAAACCAGAGATTGAAATGAGCACAGATAAAGTTCCTTAAGCCAAATATGGAATAGACAAGAGCTACTCCTTGCTCAACGAAATGGATTCAACACCCCATATTAAACACCTAAGAATGTACCTGACTAGGAAGTATCTTAAAACCTATGGATTGCTATGTCTCCGAAAGAGAATCAAGTGTGTGTGCAGGGGCATAATCGCAGCAGTGATAGGATTGGAGAAGTTCGGTGAGCAAATGAAGACCTTTTGAAGTCATATTGCATGGTTCCCATTCCACGGGTCTCAACTCTCCAGGTTGAAGGTATTCTTCCTTCAGCTAAAACATGCATGTGGAACCCAGAGTATGATCAACCGTGTGATCGGGAGACGTGTTCCAATATGTGTCAGTTTTCGTCCCCTGGTACTCGGGTGCAACATTCCAGACGCTTTACTAACACTCTCCCGACTTGGAGAGTCAGTGCCTTTAACCTCCTGTTTGGCCCAGTTTGCAATTTCTGCGGAAGATGAACAGGAATAGGGAGAACCAATGACAGACTAGCTGGAGGTGTCTGGACGGGCAAATTTAACTCTCATTTCCCACCAGGAAGAGGAATTAACCAAAGGCTCAGCGTGCCGTGCCGGAACCAGATTAGGGCCTGAAGCAATCCTGCGGTGATGCGGCCAGCTCACGAGAAAGCGAGTTGAAGAAAGGAGCTCAGGGGCACTGTAATTCACAAACCTGCAGAGTTATAAATGACAGCTATCGTCCAAAAATATACTGAAGTAAGGCTGCCAAGAGGACTTGAAAGCGGGGCAGAATTGCAGGAAACCGATTTCAGGAGGTAGACTGGAATTGCATTGAAAGCATAGGAAAAGAGGCAGAACGTCCACAATGATGCACTTGGCCAAAAAGGGCGTATGCGTTTTTTCCTGAATATATTCAGGAAAAAACGCATACGCCCTTTTTGGCCAACCAAGCAAGCTTGCAAAGGAAATCTGCACTACAGTGAAGTCTCACTTCCCCCCGGTCAAAAGGGCCATCTGAAAAAAGTGTAAAATCCAGAAAGGCAGGACAGGCCATGGAGAACTGGGAGCCTTGTTATGCTGATGGGCGGGATGTCAATTGCCAACAGCCACTCGGGAGAAGTGTATGGTGTTTCCTGAAACATCTAAAAAACAAAGCAACAGAGCCTAGGGCACTTCCACTTATGGTCCTATAGCTTAGGGAAATTAAAATAAAAAGACACAGCCACCCCAAAGGTTGGGACGGCTCTGTTTACAAGAACCTGGTTTACGGTACAAGTTCAATATCGCAGAAAGTGAAAAATGGATAAAGAAGTTGTGGTACTTACGTACAATGCAGTATCACTCAGCAATGAAATCTATGTCATCAGGCCCGTAGCAGCATAATGAGTGGATTCAGGTATGATGATTCTAACTGAAATAAGTCACACAGGAAAAGAAACATCATAAGATATCACTAATACACGGAATGTAACCTTGGCTACATAGGAAGTGAATTACAAAACAGAACAGGGTCTCAAATTTAGAAAACCAACTTATGCTTGCTTAAGGGGAAAGGTGAGTTGGGGTGCTGCATAAAACCAGAGATTGAAATGAGCACAGATAAAGTTCCTTAAGCCAAATATGGAATAGACAAGAGCTACTCCTTGCTCAACGAAATGGATTCAACACCCCATATTAAACACCTAAGAATGTACCTGACTAGGAAGTATCTTAAAACCTATGGATTGCTATGTCTCCGAAAGAGAATCAAGCGTGTGTGCAGGGGCATAATCGCAGCAGTGATAGGATTGGAGAAGTACGGTGAGCAAATGAAGACCCTTTGAAGTCATATTGCATGGTACCCATTCCACGGGTCTCAACTCTCCAGGTTGAAGGTATTCTTCCTTCAGCTAAAACATGCATGTGGAACCCAGAGTATGATCAACCGTGTGATCGGGAGACGTGTTCCAATATGTGTCAGTTTTCGTCCCCTGGTACTCGGGTGCAACATTCCAGACGCTTTACTAACACTCTCCCGACTTGGAGAGTCAGTGCCTTTAACCTCCTGTTTGGCCCAGTTTGCAATTTCTGCGGAAGATGAACAGGAATAGGGAGAACCAATGACAGACTAGCTGGAGGTGTCTGGATGGGCAAATTTAACTCTCATTTCCCACCAGGAAGAGGAATTAACCAAAGGCTCAGCGTGCCGTGCCGGAACCAGATTAGGGCCTGAAGCAATCCTGCGGTGATGCGGCCAGCTCACGAGAAAGCGAGTTGAAGAAAGGAGCTCAGGGGCACTGTAATTCACAAACCTGCAGAGTTATAAATGACAGCTATCGTCCAAAAATATACTGAAGTAAGGCTGCCAAGAGGACTTGAAAGCGGGGCAGAATTGCAGGAAACCGATTTCAGGAGGTAGACTGGAATTGCATTTAAAGCATAGGAAAAGAGGCAGAACGTCCACAATGATGCACTTGGCCAAAAAGGGCGTATGCGTTTTTTCCTGAATATATTCAGGAAAAAACGCATACGCCCTTTTTGGCCAACCAAGCAAGCTTGCAAAGGAAATCTGCACTACAGTGAAGTCTCACTTCCCCCCGGTCAAAAGGGCCATCTGAAAAAAGTGTAAAATCCAGAAAGGCAGGACAGGCCATGGAGAACTGGGAGCCTTGTTATGCTGATGGGCGGGATGTAAATTGCCAACAGCCACTCGGGAGAAGTGTATGGTGTTTCCTGAAACATCTAAAAAACAAAGCAACAGAGCCTAGGGCACTTCCACTTATGGTCCTATAGCCTAGGGAAATTAAAATCAAAAGACACAGCCACCCCAAAGGTTGGGACGGCTCTGTTTACAAGAACCTGGTTTACGGTACAAGTTCAATATCGCAGAAAGTGAAAAATGGATAAAGAAGTTGTGGTACTTACGTACAATGCAGTATCACTCAGCAATGAAATCTATGTCATCAGGCCCGTAGCAGCATAATGAGTGGATTCAGGTATGATGATTCTAACTGAAATAAGTCACACAGGAAAAGAAACATCATAAGATATCACTAATACACGGAATGTAAACTTGGCTACATAGGAAGTGAATTACAAAACAGAACAGGGTCTCAAATTTAGAAAACCAACTTATGCTTGCTTAAGGGGAAAGGTGAGTTGGGGTGCTGCATAAAACCAGAGATTGAAATGAGCACAGATAAAGTTCCTTAAGCCAAATATGGAATAGACAAGAGCTACTCCTTGCTCAACGAAATGGATTCAACACCCCATATTAAACACCTAAGAATGTACCTGACTAGGAAGTATCTTAAAACCTATGGATTGCTATGTCTCCGAAAGAGAATCAAGCGTGTGTGCAGGGGCATAATCGCAGCAGTGATAGGATTGGAGAAGTACGGTGAGCAAATGAAGACCCTTTGAAATCATATTGCATGGTACCCATTCCACGGGTCTCAACTCTCCAGGTTGAAGGTATTCTTCCTTCAGCTAAAACATGCATGTGGAACCCAGAGTATGATCAACCGTGTGATCGGGAGACGTGTTCCAATATGTGTCAGTTTTTGTCCCCTGGTACTCGGGTGCAACATTCCAGACGCTTTACTAACACTCTCCCGACTTGGAGAGTCAGTGCCTTTAACCTCCTGTTTGGCCCAGTTTGCAATTTCTGCGGAAGATGAACAGGAATAGGGAGAACCAATGACAGACAAGCTGGAGGTGTCTGGACGGGCAAATTTAACTCTCATTTCCCACCAGGAAGAGGAATTAAACAAAGGCTCAGCGTGCCGTGCCGGAACCAGATTAGGGCCTGAAGCAATCCTGCGGTGATGCGGCCAGCTCACGAGAAAGCGAGTTGAAGAAAGGAGCTCAGGGGCACTGTAATTCACAAACCTGCAGAGTTATAAATGACAGCTATCGTCCAAAAATATACTGAAGTAAGGCTGCCAAGAGGACTTGAAAGCGGGGCAGAATTGCAGGAAACCGATTTCAGGAGGTAGACTGGAATTGCATTTAAAGCATAGGAAAAGAGGCAGAACGTCCACAATGATGCACTTGGCCAAAAAGGGCGTATGCGTTTTTTCCTGAATATATTCAGGAAAAAACTCATACGCCCTTTCTGGCCAACCAAGCAAGCTTGCAAAGGAAATCTGCACTACAGTGAAGTCTCACTTCCCCCCGGTCAAAAGGGCCATCTGAAAAAAGTGTAAAATCCAGAAAGGCAGGACAGGCCATGGAGAACTGGGAGCCTTGTTATGCTGATGGGCGGGATGTAAATTGCCAACAGCCACTCGGGAGAAGTGTATGGTGTTTCCTGAAACATCTAAAAAACAAAGCAACAGAGCCTAGGGCACTTCCACTTATGGTCCTATAGCTTAGGGAAATTAAAATCAAAAAGACACAGCCACCCCAAAAGTTGGGACGGCTCTGTTTACAAGAACCTGGTTTACGGTACAAGTTCAATATCACAGAAAGTGAAAAATGGATAAAGAAGTTGTGGTACTTACGTACAATGCAGTATCACTCAGCAATGAAATCTATGTCATCAGGCGCGTAGCAGCATAATGACTGGATTCAGGTATGATGATTCTAACTGAAATAAGTCACACAGGAAAAGAAACATCATAAGATATCACTAATACACGGAATGTAAACTTGGCTACACAGGAACTGAATTACAAAACAGAACAGGGTCACAAATTTAGAAACCCAACTTATGCTTGCTTAAGGGGAAAGGTGAGTTGGGGTGCTGCATAAAACCAGAGATTGAAATGAGCACAGATAAAGTTCCTTAAGCCAAATATGGATTAGACAAGAGCTACTCCTTGCTCAACGAAATGGACTCAACACCCCATATTAAATGCCTAAGAGTGTACCTGACTAGGAAGTATCTTAAAACCTATGGATTGCTATGTCTCCGAAAAAGAATCAAGCGTGTGTTCAGGGGCATAAACGCAGCAGTGATAGGATTGGAGAAGTTCGGTGAGCAAATGAAGACCCTTTGAAGTCATATTGCATGGTACCCATTTCACGGGTCTCAACTCTCCAGGTTGAAGGTATTCTTCCTTCAGCTAAAACATGCATGTGGAACCCAGAGTATGATCAACCGTGTGATCGGGAGACGTGTTCCAATATGTGTCAGTTTTCGTCCCCTGGTACTCGGGTGCAACATTCCAGACGCTTTACTAACACTCTCCCGACTTGGAGAGTCAGTGCCTTTAACCTCCTGTTTGGCCCAGTTTGCAATTTCTGCGGAAGATGAACAGGAATAGGGAGAACCAATGACAGACCAGCTGGAGGTGTCTGGACGGGCAAATTTAACTCTCATTTCCCACCAGGAAGAGGAATTAACCAAAGGCTCAGCGTGCCGTGCCGGAACCAGATTAGGGCCTGAAGCCATCCTGCGGTGTTGCGGCCAGCTCACGAGAAAGCGACTTGAAGAAAGGAGCTCAGGGGCACTGTAATTCACAAACCTGCAGAGTTATAAATGACAGCTATCGTCCAAAAATATACTGAAGTAAGGCTGCCAAGAGGACTTGAAAGCGGGGCAGAATTGCAGGAAACCGATTTCAGGAGGTAGACTGGAATTGCATTTAAAGCATAGGAAAAGAGGCAGAACGTCCACAATGATGCACTTGGCCAAAAAGGGCGTATGCGTTTTTTCCTGAATATATTCAGGAAAAAACGCATACGCCCTTTTTGGCCAACCAAGCAAGCTTGCAAAGGAAATCTGCACTACAGTGAAGTCTCACTTCCCCCCGGTCAAAAGGGCCATCTGAAAAAAGTGTAAAATCCAGAAAGGCAGGACAGGCCATGGAGAACTGGGAGCCTTGTTATGCTGATGGGCGGGATGTAAATTGCCAACAGTCACTCGGGAGAAGTGTATGGTGTTTCCTGAAACATCTAAAAAACAAAGCAACAGAGCCTAGGGCACTTCCACTTATGGTCCTATAGCTTAGGGAAATTAAAATCAAAAGACACAGCCACCCCAAAGGTTGGGACGGCTCTGTTTACAAGAACCTGGTTTACGGTACAAGTTCAATATCGCAGAAAGTGAAAAATGGATAAAGAAGTTGTGGTACTTACGTACAATGCAGTATCACTCAGCAATGAAATCTATGTCATCAGGCCCGTAGCAGCATAATGAGTGGATTCAGGTATGATGATTCTAACTGAAATAAGTCACACAGGAAAAGAAACATCATAAGATATCACTAATACACGGAATGTAACCTTGGCTACACAGGAACTGAATTACAAAACAGAACAGGGTCTCAAATTTAGAAAACCAACTTATGCTTGCTTAAGGGGAAAGGTGAGTTGGGGTGCTGCATAAAACCAGAGATTGAAATGAGCACAGATAAAGTTCCTTAAGCCAAATATGGAATAGACAAGAGCTACTCCTTGCTCAACGAAATGGATTCAACACCCCATATTAAACACCTAAGAATGTACCTGACTAGGAAGTATCTTAAAACCTATGGATTGCTATGTCTCCGAAAGAGAATCAAGCGTGTGTGCAGGGGCATAATCGCAGCAGTGATAGGATTGGAGAAGTACGGTGAGCAAATGAAGACCCTTTGAAATCATATTGCATGGTACCCATTCCACGGGTCTCAACTCTCCAGGTTGAAGGTATTCTTCCTTCAGCTAAAACATGCATGTGGAACCCAGAGTATGATCAACCGTGTGATCGGGAGACGTGTTCCAATATGTGTCAGTTTTTGTCCCCTGGTACTCGGGTGCAACATTCCAGACGCTTTACTAACACTCTCCCGACTTGGAGAGTCAGTGCCTTTAACCTCCTGTTTGGCCCAGTTTGCAATTTCTGCGGAAGATGAACAGGAATAGGGAGAACCAATGACAGACAAGCTGGAGGTGTCTGGACGGGCAAATTTAACTCTCATTTCCCACCAGGAAGAGGAATTAAACAAAGGCTCAGCGTGCCGTGCCGGAACCAGATTAGGGCCTGAAGCAATCCTGCGGTGATGCGGCCAGCTCACGAGAAAGCGAGTTGAAGAAAGGAGCTCAGGGGCACTGTAATTCACAAACCTGCAGAGTTATAAATGACAGCTATCGTCCAAAAATATACTGAAGTAAGGCTGCCAAGAGGACTTGAAAGCGGGGCAGAATTGCAGGAAACCGATTTCAGGAGGTAGACTGGAATTGCATTTAAAGCATAGGAAAAGAGGCAGAACGTCCACAATGATGCACTTGGCCAAAAAGGGCGTATGCGTTTTTTCCTGAATATATTCAGGAAAAAACTCATACGCCCTTTCTGGCCAACCAAGCAAGCTTGCAAAGGAAATCTGCACTACAGTGAAGTCTCACTTCCCCCCGGTCAAAAGGGCCATCTGAAAAAAGTGTAAAATCCAGAAAGGCAGGACAGGCCATGGAGAACTGGGAGCCTTGTTATGCTGATGGGCGGGATGTAAATTGCCAACAGCCACTCGGGAGAAGTGTATGGTGTTTCCTGAAACATCTAAAAAACAAAGCAACAGAGCCTAGGGCACTTCCACTTATGGTCCTATAGCTTAGGGAAATTAAAATCAAAAAGACACAGCCACCCCAAAAGTTGGGACGGCTCTGTTTACAAGAACCTGGTTTACGGTACAAGTTCAATATCACAGAAAGTGAAAAATGGATAAAGAAGTTGTGGTACTTACGTACAATGCAGTATCACTCAGCAATGAAATCTATGTCATCAGGCGCGTAGCAGCATAATGAGTGGATTCAGGTATGATGATTCTAACTGAAATAAGTCACACAGGAAAAGAAACATCATAAGATATCACTAATACACGGAATGTAAACTTGGCTACACAGGAACTGAATTACAAAACAGAACAGGGTCTCAAATTTAGAAACCCAACTTATGCTTGCTTAAGGGGAAAGGTGAGTTGGGGTGCTGCATAAAACCAGAGATTGAAATGAGCACAGATAAAGTTCCTTAAGCCAAATATGGATTAGACAAGAGCTACTCCTTGCTCAACGAAATGGACTCAACACCCCATATTAAATGCCTAAGAGTGTACCTGACTAGGAAGTATCTTAAAACCTATGGATTGCTATGTCTCCGAAAAAGAATCAAGCGTGTGTTCAGGGGCATAAACGCAGCAGTGATAGGATTGGAGAAGTTCGGTGAGCAAATGAAGACCCTTTGAAGTCATATTGCATGGTACCCATTTCACGGGTCTCAACTCTCCAGGTTGAAGGTATTCTTCCTTCAGCTAAAACATGCATGTGGAACCCAGAGTATGATCAACCGTGTGATCGGGAGACGTGTTCCAATATGTGTCAGTTTTCGTCCCCTGGTACTCGGGTGCAACATTCCAGACGCTTTACTAACACTCTCCCGACTTGGAGAGTCAGTGCCTTTAACCTCCTGTTTGGCCCAGTTTGCAATTTCTGCGGAAGATGAACAGGAATAGGGAGAACCAATGACAGACCAGCTGGAGGTGTCTGGACGGGCAAATTTAACTCTCATTTCCCACCAGGAAGAGGAATTAACCAAAGGCTCAGCGTGCCGTGCCGGAACCAGATTAGGGCCTGAAGCCATCCTGCGGTGTTGCGGCCAGCTCACGAGAAAGCGACTTGAAGAAAGGAGCTCAGGGGCACTGTAATTCACAAACCTGCAGAGTTATAAATGACAGCTATCGTCCAAAAATATACTGAAGTAAGGCTGCCAAGAGGACTTGAAAGCGGGGCAGAATTGCAGGAAACCGATTTCAGGAGGTAGACTGGAATTGCATTTAAAGCATAGGAAAAGAGGCAGAACGTCCACAATGATGCACTTGGCCAAAAAGGGCGTATGCGTTTTTTCCTGAATATATTCAGGAAAAAACGCATACGCCCTTTTTGGCCAACCAAGCAAGCTTGCAAAGGAAATCTGCACTACAATGAAGTCTCACTTCCCCCCGGTCAAAAGGGCCATCTGAAAAAAGTGTAAAATCCAGAAAGGCAGGACAGGCCATGGAGAACTGG
Organism: Lagenorhynchus albirostris; assembly: GCF_949774975.1. Taxonomy (NCBI): domain Eukaryota; kingdom Metazoa; phylum Chordata; class Mammalia; order Artiodactyla; family Delphinidae; genus Lagenorhynchus; species Lagenorhynchus albirostris. The sequence goes on along the minus strand of NW_026783452.1, from coordinate 770,794 downwards.
GAGCCTTGTTATGCTGATGGGCGGGATGTAAATTGCCAACAGTCACTCGGAAGAAGTGTATGGTGTTTCCTGAAACATCTAAAAAACAAAGCAACAGAGCCTAGGGCACTTCCACTTATGGTCCTATAGCTTAGGGAAATTAAAATCAAAAGACACAGCCACCCCAAAGGTTGGGACGGCTCTGTTTACAAGAACCTGGTTTACGGTACAAGTTCAATATCGCAGAAAGTGAAAAATGGATAAAGAAGTTGTGGTACTTACGTACAATGCAGTATCACTCAGCAATGAAATCTATGTCATCAGGCCCGTAGCAGCATAATGAGTGGATTCAGGTATGATGATTCTAACTGAAATAAGTCACACAGGAAAAGAAACATCATAAGATATCACTAATACACGGAATGTAACCTTGGCTACACAGGAACTGAATTACAAAACAGAACAGGGTCTCAAATTTAGAAAACCAACTTATGCTTGCTTAAGGGGAAAGGTGAGTTGGGGTGCTGCATAAAACCAGAGATTGAAATGAGCACAGATAAAGTTCCTTAAGCCAAATATGGAATAGACAAGAGCTACTCCTTGCTCAACGAAATGGACTCAACACCCCATATTAAATGCCTAAGAGTGTACCTGACTAGGAAGTATCTTAAAACCTATGGATTGCTATGTCTCCGAAAGAGAATCAAGCGTGTGTACAGGGGCATAAACGCAGCAGTGATAGGACTGGAGAGGTTCGGTGAGCAAATGAAGACTCTTTGAAGTCATATTGCATGGTACCCATTCCACGGGTCTCAACTCTCCAGGTTTAAGGTATTCTTCCTTCAGCTAAAACATGTATGTGGAACCCAGAGTACGATCAACCGTGTGATCGGGAGACGTGTTCCAATATGTCTCAGTTTTCGTCCCCTGGTACTCGGGTGCAACATTCCAGACGCTTTACTAACACTCTCCCGACTTGGAGAGTCAGTGCCTTTAACCTCCTGTTTGGCCCAGTTTGCAATTTCTGCAGAAGATGAACAGGAATAGGGAGAACCAATGACAGACTAGCTGGAGGTGTCTGGACTGGCAAATTTAACTCTCATTTCCCACCAGGAAGAGGAATTAACCAAAGGCTCAGCGTGCCGTGCCGGAACTAGATTAGGGCCTGAAGCCATCCTGCGGTGTTGCGGCCAGCTCACGAGAAAGCGAGTTGAAGAAAGGAGATCAGGGGCACTGTAATTCTCAAACCTGCAGAGTTATAAATGACAGCTATCGTCCAAAAATATACTGAAGTAAGGCTGCCAAGAGGACTTGAAAGCGGGGCAGAATTGCAGGACACCGATTTCAGGAGGTAGACTGGAATTGCATTGAAAGCATAGGAAAAGAGGCAGAACGTCCACAATGATGCACTTGGCCAAAAGGGCGTATGCGTTTTTTCCGGAATATATTCAGGAAAAAACGCATACGCCCTTTTTGGCCAACCAAGCAACCTTGCAAAGGAAATCTGCACTACAATGAAGTCTCACTTCCCCCCGGTCAAAAGGGCCATCTGAAAAAAGTGTAAAATCCAGAAAGGCAGGACAGGCCATGGAGAACTGGGAGCCTTGTTATGCTGATGGGCGGGATGTAAATTGCCAACAGCCACTTGGGAGAAGTGTATGGTGTTTCCTGAAACATCTAAAAAACAAAGCAACAGAGCCTAGGGCACTTCCACTTATGGTCCTATAGCTTAGGGAAATTAAAATAAAAAGACACAGCCACCCCAAAGGTTGGGACGGCTCTGTTTACAAGAACCTGGTTTACGGTACAAGTTCAATATCGCAGAAAGTGAAAAATGGATAAAGAAGTTGTGGTACTTACGTACAATGCAGTATCACTCAGCAATGAAATCTATGTCATCAGGCCCGTAGCAGCATAATGAGTGGATTCAGGTGTGATGATTCTAACTGAAATAAGTCACACAGAAAAAGAAACATCATAAGATATCACTAATACACGGAATGTAAACTTGGCTACACAGGAACTGAATTACAAAACAGAACAGGGTCTCAAATTTAGAAAACCAACTTATGCTTGCTTAAGGGGAAAGGTGAGTTGGGGTGCTGCATAAAACCAGAGATTGAAATGAGCACAGATAAAGTTCCTTAAGCCAAATATGGAATAGACAAGAGCTACTCCTTGCTCAACGAAATGGATTCAACACCCCATATTAAACACCTAAGAATGTACCTGACTAGGAAGTATCTTAAAACCTATGGATTGCTATGTCTCCGAAAGAGAATCAAGCGTGTGTGCAGGGGCATAATCGAAGCAGTGATAGGATTGGAGAAGTTCGGTGAGCAAATGAAGACCTTTTGAAGTCATATTGCATGGTTCCCATTCCACGGGTCTCAACTCTCCAGGTTGAAGGTATTCTTCCTTCAGCTAAAACATGCATGTGGAACCCAGAGTATGATCAACCGTGTGATCGGGAGACGTGTTCCAATATGTGTCAGTTTTCGTCCCCTGGTACTCGGGTGCAACATTCCAGACGCTTTACTAACACTCTCCCGACTTGGAGAGTCAGTGCCTTTAACCTCCTGTTTGGCCCAGTTTGCAATTTCTGCGGAAGATGAACAGGAATAGGGAGAACCAATGACAGACTAGCTGGAGGTGTCTGGACGGGCAAATTTAACTCTCATTTCCCACCAGGAAGAGGAATTAACCAAAGGCTCAGCGGGCCGTGCCGGAACCAGATTAGGGCCTGAAGCAATCCTGCGGTGATGCGGCCAGCTCACGAGAAAGCGAGTTGAAGAAAGGAGCTCAGGGGCACTGTAATTCACAAACCTGCAGAGTTATAAATGACAGCTATCGTCCAAAAATATACTGAAGTAAGGCTGCCAAGAGGACTTGAAAGCGGGGCAGAATTGCAGGAAACCGATTTCAGGAGGTAGACTGGAATTGCATTGAAAGCATAGGAAAAGAGGCAGAACGTCCACAATGATGCACTTGGCCAAAAAGGGCGTATGCGTTTTTTCCTGAATATATTCAGGAAAAAACGCATACGCCCTTTTTGGCCAACCAAGCAAGCTTGCAAAGGAAATCTGCACTACAGTGAAGTCTCACTTCCCCCCGGTCAAAAGGGCCATCTGAAAAAAGTGTAAAATCCAGAAAGGCAGGACAGGCCATGGAGAACTGGGAGCCTTGTTATGCTGATGGGCGGGATGTAAATTGCCAACAGCCACTCGGGAGAAGTGTATGGTGTTTCCTGAAACATCTAAAAAACAAAGCAACAGAGCCTAGGGCACTTCCACTTATGGTCCTATAGCTTAGGGAAATTAAAATAAAAAGACACAGCCACCCCAAAGGTTGGGACGGCTCTGTTTACAAGAACCTGGTTTACGGTACAAGTTCAATATCGCAGAAAGTGAAAAATGGATAAAGAAGTTGTGGTACTTACGTACAATGCAGTATCACTCAGCAATTAAATCTATGTCATCAGGCCCGTAGCAGCATAATGAGTGGATTCAGGTGTGATGATTCTAACTGAAATAAGTCACACAGAAAAAGAAACATCATAAGATATCACTAATACACGGAATGTAAACTTGGCTACACAGGAACTGAATTACAAAACAGAACAGGGTCTCAAATTTAGAAAACCAACTTATGCTTGCTTAAGGGGAAAGGTGAGTTGGGGTGCTGCATAAAACCAGAGATTGAAATGAGCACAGATAAAGTTCCTTAAGCCAAATATGGAATAGACAAGAGCTACTCCTTGCTCAACGAAATGGACTCAACACCCCATATTAAATGCCTAAGAGTGTACCTGACTAGGAAGTATCTTAAAACCTATGGATTGCTATGTCTCCGAAAGAGAATCAAGCGTGTGTACAGGGGCATAAACGCAGCAGTGATAGGACTGGAGAGGTTCGGTGAGCAAATGAAGACTCTTTGAAGTCATATTGCATGGTACCCATTCCACGGGTCTCAACTCTCCAGGTTTAAGGTATTCTTCCTTCAGCTAAAACATGTATGTGGAACCCAGAGTACGATCAACCGTGTGATCGGGAGACGTGTTCCAATATGTCTCAGTTTTCGTCCCCTGGTACTCGGGTGCAACATTCCAGACGCTTTACTAACACTCTCCCGACTTGGAGAGTCAGTGCCTTTAACCTCCTGTTTGGCCCAGTTTGCAATTTCTGCAGAAGATGAACAGGAATAGGGAGAACCAATGACAGACTAGCTGGAGGTGTCTGGACTGGCAAATTTAACTCTCATTTCCCACCAGGAAGAGGAATTAACCAAAGGCTCAGCGTGCCGTGCCGGAACTAGATTAGGGCCTGAAGCCATCCTGCGGTGTTGCGGCCAGCTCACGAGAAAGCGAGTTGAAGAAAGGAGATCAGGGGCACTGTAATTCTCAAACCTGCAGAGTTATAAATGACAGCTATCGTCCAAAAATATACTGAAGTAAGGCTGCCAAGAGGACTTGAAAGCGGGGCAGAATTGCAGGACACCGATTTCAGGAGGTAGACTGGAATTGCATTGAAAGCATAGGAAAAGAGGCAGAACGTCCACAATGATGCACTTGGCCAAAAGGGCGTATGCGTTTTTTCCGGAATATATTCAGGAAAAAACGCATACGCCCTTTTTGGCCAACCAAGCAACCTTGCAAAGGAAATCTGCACTACAATGAAGTCTCACTTCCCCCCGGTCAAAAGGGCCATCTGAAAAAAGTGTAAAATCCAGAAAGGCAGGACAGGCCATGGAGAACTGGGAGCCTTGTTATGCTGATGGGCGGGATGTAAATTGCCAACAGCCACTTGGGAGAAGTGTATGGTGTTTCCTGAAACATCTAAAAAACAAAGCAACAGAGCCTAGGGCACTTCCACTTATGGTCCTATAGCTTAGGGAAATTAAAATAAAAAGACACAGCCACCCCAAAGGTTGGGACGGCTCTGTTTACAAGAACCTGGTTTACGGTACAAGTTCAATATCGCAGAAAGTGAAAAATGGATAAAGAAGTTGTGGTACTTACGTACAATGCAGTATCACTCAGCAATGAAATCTATGTCATCAGGCCCGTAGCAGCATAATGAGTGGATTCAGGTGTGATGATTCTAACTGAAATAAGTCACACAGAAAAAGAAACATCATAAGATATCACTAATACACGGAATGTAAACTTGGCTACATAGGAACTGAATTACAAAACAGAACAGGGTCTCAAATTTAGAAAACCAACTTATGCTTGCTTAAGGGGAAAGGTGAGTTGGGGTGCTGCATAAAACCAGAGATTGAAATGAGCACAGATAAAGTTCCTTAAGCCAAATATGGAATAGACAAGAGCTACTCCTTGCTCAACGAAATGGATTCAACACCCCATATTAAACACCTAAGAATGTACCTGACTAGGAAGTATCTTAAAACCTATGGATTGCTATGTCTCCGAAAGAGAATCAAGTGTGTGTGCAGGGGCATAATCGCAGCAGTGATAGGATTGGAGAAGTTCGGTGAGCAAATGAAGACCTTTTGAAGTCATATTGCATGGTTCCCATTCCACGGGTCTCAACTCTCCAGGTTGAAGGTATTCTTCCTTCAGCTAAAACATGCATGTGGAACCCAGAGTATGATCAACCGTGTGATCGGGAGACGTGTTCCAATATGTGTCAGTTTTCGTCCCCTGGTACTCGGGTGCAACATTCCAGACGCTTTACTAACACTCTCCCGACTTGGAGAGTCAGTGCCTTTAACCTCCTGTTTGGCCCAGTTTGCAATTTCTGCGGAAGATGAACAGGAATAGGGAGAACCAATGACAGACTAGCTGGAGGTGTCTGGACGGGCAAATTTAACTCTCATTTCCCACCAGGAAGAGGAATTAACCAAAGGCTCAGCGGGCCGTGCCGGAACCAGATTAGGGCCTGAAGCAATCCTGCGGTGATGCGGCCAGCTCACGAGAAAGCGAGTTGAAGAAAGGAGCTCAGGGGCACTGTAATTCACAAACCTGCAGAGTTATAAATGACAGCTATCGTCCAAAAATATACTGAAGTAAGGCTGCCAAGAGGACTTGAAAGCGGGGCAGAATTGCAGGAAACCGATTTCAGGAGGTAGACTGGAATTGCATTGAAAGCATAGGAAAAGAGGCAGAACGTCCACAATGATGCACTTGGCCAAAAAGGGCGTATGCGTTTTTTCCTGAATATATTCAGGAAAAAACGCATACGCCCTTTTTGGCCAACCAAGCAAGCTTGCAAAGGAAATCTGCACTACAGTGAAGTCTCACTTCCCCCCGGTCAAAAGGGCCATCTGAAAAAAGTGTAAAATCCAGAAAGGCAGGACAGGCCATGGAGAACTGGGAGCCTTGTTATGCTGATGGGCGGGATGTCAATTGCCAACAGCCACTCGGGAGAAGTGTATGGTGTTTCCTGAAACATCTAAAAAACAAAGCAACAGAGCCTAGGGCACTTCCACTTATGGTCCTATAGCTTAGGGAAATTAAAATAAAAAGACACAGCCACCCCAAAGGTTGGGACGGCTCTGTTTACAAGAACCTGGTTTACGGTACAAGTTCAATATCGCAGAAAGTGAAAAATGGATAAAGAAGTTGTGGTACTTACGTACAATGCAGTATCACTCAGCAATGAAATCTATGTCATCAGGCCCGTAGCAGCATAATGAGTGGATTCAGGTATGATGATTCTAACTGAAATAAGTCACACAGGAAAAGAAACATCATAAGATATCACTAATACACGGAATGTAAACTTGGCTACATAGGAAGTGAATTACAAAACAGAACAGGGTCTCAAATTTAGAAAACCAACTTATGCTTGCTTAAGGGGAAAGGTGAGTTGGGGTGCTGCATAAAACCAGAGATTGAAATGAGCACAGATAAAGTTCCTTAAGCCAAATATGGAATAGACAAGAGCTACTCCTTGCTCAACGAAATGGATTCAACACCCCATATTAAACACCTAAGAATGTACCTGACTAGGAAGTATCTTAAAACCTATGGATTGCTATGTCTCCGAAAGAGAATCAAGCGTGTGTGCAGGGGCATAATCGCAGCAGTGATAGGATAGGAGAAGTACGGTGAGCAAATGAAGACCCTTTGAAGTCATATTGCATGGTACCCATTCCACGGGTCTCAACTCTCCAGGTTGAAGGTATTCTTCCTTCAGCTAAAACATGCATGTGGAACCCAGAGTATGATCAACCGTGTGATCGGGAGACGTGTTCCAATATGTGTCAGTTTTCGTCCCCTGGTACTCGGGTGCAACATTCCAGACGCTTTACTAACACTCTCCCGACTTGGAGAGTCAGTGCCTTTAACCTCCTGTTTGGCCCAGTTTGCAATTTCTGCGGAAGATGAACAGGAATAGGGAGAACCAATGACAGACTAGCTGGAGGTGTCTGGATGGGCAAATTTAACTCTCATTTCCCACCAGGAAGAGGAATTAACCAAAGGCTCAGCGTGCCGTGCCGGAACCAGATTAGGGCCTGAAGCAATCCTGCGGTGATGCGGCCAGCTCACGAGAAAGCGAGTTGAAGAAAGGAGCTCAGGGGCACTGTAATTCACAAACCTGCAGAGTTATAAATGACAGCTATCGTCCAAAAATATACTGAAGTAAGGCTGCCAAGAGGACTTGAAAGCGGGGCAGAATTGCAGGAAACCGATTTCAGGAGGTAGACTGGAATTGCATTTAAAGCATAGGAAAAGAGGCAGAACGTCCACAATGATGCACTTGGCCAAAAAGGGCGTATGCGTTTTTTCCTGAATATATTCAGGAAAAAACTCATACGCCCTTTCTGGCCAACCAAGCAAGCTTGCAAAGGAAATCTGCACTACAATGAAGTCTCACTTCCCCCCGGTCAAAAGGGCCATCTGAAAAAAGTGTAAAATCCAGAAAGGCAGGACAGGCCATGGAGAACTGGGAGCCTTGTTATGCTGATGGGCGGGATGTAAATTGCCAACAGCCACTCGGGAGAAGTGTATGGTGTTTCCTGAAACATCTAAAAAACAAAGCAACAGAGCCTAGGGCACTTCCACTTATGGTCCTATAGCTTAGGGAAATTAAAATCAAAAAGACACAGCCACCCCAAAAGTTGGGACGGCTCTGTTTACAAGAACCTGGTTTACGGTACAAGTTCAATATCACAGAAAGTGAAAAATGGATAAAGAAGTTGTGGTACTTACGTACAATGCAGTATCACTCAGCAATGAAATCTATGTCATCAGGCGCGTAGCAGCATAATGAGTGGATTCAGGTATGATGATTCTAACTGAAATAAGTCACACAGGAAAAGAAACATCATAAGATATCACTAATACACGGAATGTAAACTTGGCTACACAGGAACTGAATTACAAAACAGAACAGGGTCTCAAATTTAGAAACCCAACTTATGCTTGCTTAAGGGGAAAGGTGAGTTGGGGTGCTGCATAAAACCAGAGATTGAAATGAGCACAGATAAAGTTCCTTAAGCCAAATATGGATTAGACAAGAGCTACTCCTTGCTCAACGAAATGGACTCAACACCCCATATTAAATGCCTAAGAGTGTACCTGACTAGGAAGTATCTTAAAACCTATGGATTGCTATGTCTCCGAAAAAGAATCAAGCGTGTGTTCAGGGGCATAAACGCAGCAGTGATAGGATTGGAGAAGTTCGGTGAGCAAATGAAGACCCTTTGAAGTCATATTGCATGGTACCCATTTCACCTGTCTCAACTCTCCAGGTTGAAGGTATTCTTCCTTCAGCTAAAACATGCATGTGGAACCCAGAGTATGATCAACCATGTGATCGGGAGACGTGTTCCAATATGTGTCAGTTTTCGTCCCCTGGTACTCGGGTGCAACATTCCAGACGCTTTACTAACACTCTCCCGACTTGGAGAGTCAGTGCCTTTAACCTCCTGTTTGGCCCAGTTTGCAATTTCTGCGGAAGATGAACAGGAATAGGGAGAACCAATGACAGACCAGCTGGAGGTGTCTGGACGGGCAAATTTAACTCTCATTTCCCACCAGGAAGAGGAATTAACCAAAGGCTCAGCGTGCCGTGCCGGAACCAGATTAGGGCCTGAAGCCATCCTGCGGTGTTGCGGCCAGCTCACGAGAAAGCGACTTGAAGAAAGGAGCTCAGGGGCACTGTAATTCACAAACCTGCAGAGTTATAAATGACAGCTATCGTCCAAAAATATACTGAAGTAAGGCTGCCAAGAGGACTTGAAAGCGGGGCAGAATTGCAGGAAACCGATTTCAGGAGGTAGACTGGAATTGCATTTAAAGCATAGGAAAAGAGGCAGAACGTCCACAATGATGCACTTGGCCAAAAAGGGCGTATGCGTTTTTTCCTGAATATATTCAGGAAAAAACGCATACGCCCTTTTTGGCCAACCAAGCAAGCTTGCAAAGGAAATCTGCACTACAATGAAGTCTCACTTCCCCCCGGTCAAAAGGGCCATCTGAAAAAAGTGTAAAATCCAGAAAGGCAGGACAGGCCATGGAGAACTGGGAGCCTTGTTATGCTGATGGGCGGGATGTAAATTGCCAACAGTCACTCGGAAGAAGTGTATGGTGTTTCCTGAAACATCTAAAAAACAAAGCAACAGAGCCTAGGGCACTTCCACTTATGGTCCTATAGCTTAGGGAAATTAAAATCAAAAGACACAGCCACCCCAAAGGTTGGGACGGCTCTGTTTACAAGAACCTGGTTTACGGTACAAGTTCAATATCGCAGAAAGTGAAAAATGGATAAAGAAGTTGTGGTACTTACGTACAATGCAGTATCACTCAGCAATGAAATCTATGTCATCAGGCCCGTAGCAGCATAATGAGTGGATTCAGGTATGATGATTCTAACTGAAATAAGTCACACAGGAAAAGAAACATCATAAGATATCACTAATACACGGAATGTAACCTTGGCTACACAGGAACTGAATTACAAAACAGAACAGGGTCTCAAATTTAGAAAACCAACTTATGCTTGCTTAAGGGGAAAGGTGAGTTGGGGTGCTGCATAAAACCAGAGATTGAAATGAGCACAGATAAAGTTCCTTAAGCCAAATATGGAATAGACAAGAGCTACTCCTTGCTCAACGAAATGGACTCAACACCCCATATTAAATGCCTAAGAGTGTACCTGACTAGGAAGTATCTTAAAACCTATGGATTGCTATGTCTCCGAAAGAGAATCAAGCGTGTGTACAGGGGCATAAACGCAGCAGTGATAGGACTGGAGAGGTTCGGTGAGCAAATGAAGACTCTTTGAAGTCATATTGCATGGTACCCATTCCACGGGTCTCAACTCTCCAGGTTTAAGGTATTCTTCCTTCAGCTAAAACATGTATGTGGAACCCAGAGTACGATCAACCGTGTGATCGGGAGACGTGTTCCAATATGTCTCAGTTTTCGTCCCCTGGTACTCGGGTGCAACATTCCAGACGCTTTACTAACACTCTCCCGACTTGGAGAGTCAGTGCCTTTAACCTCCTGTTTGGCCCAGTTTGCAATTTCTGCAGAAGATGAACAGGAATAGGGAGAACCAATGACAGACTAGCTGGAGGTGTCTGGACGGGCAAATTTAACTCTCATTTCCCACCAGGAAGAGGAATTAACCAAAGGCTCAGCGTGCCGTGCCGGAACTAGATTAGGGCCTGAAGCCATCCTGCGGTGTTGCGGCCAGCTCACGAGAAAGCGAGTTGAAGAAAGGAGATCAGGGGCACTGTAATTCTCAAACCTGCAGAGTTATAAATGACAGCTATCGTCCAAAAATATACTGAAGTAAGGCTGCCAAGAGGACTTGAAAGCGGGGCAGAATTGCAGGACACCGATTTCAGGAGGTAGACTGGAATTGCATTGAAAGCATAGGAAAAGAGGCAGAACGTCCACAATGATGCACTTGGCCAAAAGGGCGTATGCGTTTTTTCCGGAATATATTCAGGAAAAAACGCATACGCCCTTTTTGGCCAACCAAGCAAGCTTGCAAAGGAAATCTGCACTACAATGAAGTCTCACTTCCCCCCGGTCAAAAGGGCCATCTGAAAAAAGTGTAAAATCCAGAAAGGCAGGACAGGCCATGGAGAACTGGGAGCCTTGTTATGCTGATGGGCGGGATGTAAATTGCCAACAGCCACTTGGGAGAAGTGTATGGTGTTTCCTGAAACATCTAAAAAACAAAGCAACAGAGCCTAGGGCACTTCCACTTATGGTCCTATAGCTTAGGGAAATTAAAATAAAAAGACACAGCCACCCCAAAGGTTGGGACGGCTCTGTTTACAAGAACCTGGTTTACGGTACAAGTTCAATATCGCAGAAAGTGAAAAATGGATAAAGAAGTTGTGGTACTTACGTACAATGCAGTATCACTCAGCAATGAAATCTATGTCATCAGGCCCGTAGCAGCATAATGAGTGGATTCAGGTGTGATGATTCTAACTGAAATAAGTCACACAGAAAAAGAAACATCATAAGATATCACTAATACACGGAATGTAAACTTGGCTACACAGGAACTGAATTACAAAACAGAACAGGGTCTCAAATTTAGAAAACCAACTTATGCTTGCTTAAGGGGAAAGGTGAGTTGGGGTGCTGCATAAAACCAGAGATTGAAATGAGCACAGATAAAGTTCCTTAAGCCAAATATGGAATAGACAAGAGCTACTCCTTGCTCAACGAAATGGATTCAACACCCCATATTAAACACCTAAGAATGTACCTGACTAGGAAGTATCTTAAAACCTATGGATTGCTATGTCTCCGAAAGAGAATCAAGCGTGTGTGCAGGGGCATAATCGCAGCAGTGATAGGATTGGAGAAGTTCGGTGAGCAAATGAAGACCTTTTGAAGTCATATTGCATGGTTCCCATTCCACGGGTCTCAACTCTCCAGGTTGAAGGTATTCTTCCTTCAGCTAAAACATGCATGTGGAACCCAGAGTATGATCAACCGTGTGATCGGGAGACGTGTTCCAATATGTGTCAGTTTTCGTCCCCTGGTACTCGGGTGCAACATTCCAGACGCTTTACTAACACTCTCCCGACTTGGAGAGTCAGTGCCTTTAACCTCCTGTTTGGCCCAGTTTGCAATTTCTGCGGAAGATGAACAGGAATAGGGAGAACCAATGACAGACTAGCTGGAGGTGTCTGGACGGGCAAATTTAACTCTCATTTCCCACCAGGAAGAGGAATTAACCAAAGGCTCAGCGTGCCGTGCCGGAACCAGATTAGGGCCTGAAGCAATCCTGCGGTGTTGCGGCCAGCTCACGAGAAAGCGAGTTGAAGAAAGGAGCTCAGGGGCACTGTAATTCACAAACCTGCAGAGTTATAAATGACAGCTATCGTCCAAAAATATACTGAAGTAAGGCTGCCAAGAGGACTTGAAAGCGGGGCAGAATTGCAGGAAACCGATTTCAGGAGGTAGACTGGAATTGCATTGAAAGCATAGGAAAAGAGGCAGAACGTCCACAATGATGCACTTGGCCAAAAAGGGCGTATGCGTTTTTTCCTGAATATATTCAGGAAAAAACGCATACGCCCTTTTTGGCCAACCAAGCAAGCTTGCAAAGGAAATCTGCACTACAGTGAAGTCTCACTTCCCCCCGGTCAAAAGGGCCATCTGAAAAAAGTGTAAAATCCAGAAAGGCAGGACAGGCCATGGAGAACTGGGAGCCTTGTTATGCTGATGGGCGGGATGTAAATTGCCAACAGCCACTCGGGAGAAGTGTATGGTGTTTCCTGAAACATCTAAAAAACAAAGCAACAGAGCCTAGGGCACTTCCACTTATGGTCCTATAGCTTAGGGAAATTAAAATAAAAAGACACAGCCACCCCAAAGGTTGGGACGGCTCTGTTTACAAGAACCTGGTTTACGGTACAAGTTCAATATCGCAGAAAGTGAAAAATGGATAAAGAAGTTGTGGTACTTACGTACAATGCAGTATCACTCAGCAATTAAATCTATGTCATCAGGCCCGTAGCAGCATAATGAGTGGATTCAGGTGTGATGATTCTAACTGAAATAAGTCACACAGAAAAAGAAACATCATAAGATATCACTAATACACGGAATGTAAACTTGGCTACATAGGAACTGAATTACAAAACAGAACAGGGTCTCAAATTTAGAAAACCAACTTATGCTTGCTTAAGGGGAAAGGTGAGTTGGGGTGCTGCATAAAACCAGAGATTGAAATGAGCACAGATAAAGTTCCTTAAGCCAAATATGGAATAGACAAGAGCTACTCCTTGCTCAACGAAATGGATTCAACACCCCATATTAAACACCTAAGAATGTACCTGACTAGGAAGTATCTTAAAACCTATGGATTGCTATGTCTCCGAAAGAGAATCAAGTGTGTGTGCAGGGGCATAATCGCAGCAGTGATAGGATTGGAGAAGTTCGGTGAGCAAATGAAGACCTTTTGAAGTCATATTGCATGGTTCCCATTCCACGGGTCTCAACTCTCCAGGTTGAAGGTATTCTTCCTTCAGCTAAAACATGCATGTGGAACCCAGAGTATGATCAACCGTGTGATCGGGAGACGTGTTCCAATATGTGTCAGTTTTCGTCCCCTGGTACTCGGGTGCAACATTCCAGACGCTTTACTAACACTCTCCCGACTTGGAGAGTCAGTGCCTTTAACCTCCTGTTTGGCCCAGTTTGCAATTTCTGCGGAAGATGAACAGGAATAGGGAGAACCAATGACAGACTAGCTGGAGGTGTCTGGACGGGCAAATTTAACTCTCATTTCCCACCAGGAAGAGGAATTAACCAAAGGCTCAGCGTGCCGTGCCGGAACCAGATTAGGGCCTGAAGCAATCCTGCGGTGATGCGGCCAGCTCACGAGAAAGCGAGTTGAAGAAAGGAGCTCAGGGGCACTGTAATTCACAAACCTGCAGAGTTATAAATGACAGCTATCGTCCAAAAATATACTGAAGTAAGGCTGCCAAGAGGACTTGAAAGCGGGGCAGAATTGCAGGAAACCGATTTCAGGAGGTAGACTGGAATTGCATTGAAAGCATAGGAAAAGAGGCAGAACGTCCACAATGATGCACTTGGCCAAAAAGGGCGTATGCGTTTTTTCCTGAATATATTCAGGAAAAAACGCATACGCCCTTTTTGGCCAACCAAGCAAGCTTGCAAAGGAAATCTGCACTACAGTGAAGTCTCACTTCCCCCCGGTCAAAAGGGCCATCTGAAAAAAGTGTAAAATCCAGAAAGGCAGGACAGGCCATGGAGAACTGGGAGCCTTGTTATGCTGATGGGCGGGATGTCAATTGCCAACAGCCACTCGGGAGAAGTGTATGGTGTTTCCTGAAACATCTAAAAAACAAAGCAACAGAGCCTAGGGCACTTCCACTTATGGTCCTATAGCTTAGGGAAATTAAAATAAAAAGACACAGCCACCCCAAAGGTTGGGACGGCTCTGTTTACAAGAACCTGGTTTACGGTACAAGTTCAATATCGCAGAAAGTGAAAAATGGATAAAGAAGTTGTGGTACTTACGTACAATGCAGTATCACTCAGCAATGAAATCTATGTCATCAGGCCCGTAGCAGCATAATGAGTGGATTCAGGTATGATGATTCTAACTGAAATAAGTCACACAGGAAAAGAAACATCATAAGATATCACTAATACACGGAATGTAAACTTGGCTACATAGGAAGTGAATTACAAAACAGAACAGGGTCTCAAATTTAGAAAACCAACTTATGCTTGCTTAAGGGGAAAGGTGAGTTGGGGTGCTGCATAAAACCAGAGATTGAAATGAGCACAGATAAAGTTCCTTAAGCCAAATATGGAATAGACAAGAGCTACTCCTTGCTCAACGAAATGGATTCAACACCCCATATTAAACACCTAAGAATGTACCTGACTAGGAAGTATCTTAAAACCTATGGATTGCTATGTCTCCGAAAGAGAATCAAGCGTGTGTGCAGGGGCATAATCGCAGCAGTGATAGGATAGGAGAAGTACGGTGAGCAAATGAAGACCCTTTGAAGTCATATTGCATGGTACCCATTCCACGGGTCTCAACTCTCCAGGTTGAAGGTATTCTTCCTTCAGCTAAAACATGCATGTGGAACCCAGAGTATGATCAACCGTGTGATCGGGAGACGTGTTCCAATATGTGTCAGTTTTCGTCCCCTGGTACTCGGGTGCAACATTCCAGACGCTTTACTAACACTCTCCCGACTTGGAGAGTCAGTGCCTTTAACCTCCTGTTTGGCCCAGTTTGCAATTTCTGCGGAAGATGAACAGGAATAGGGAGAACCAATGACAGACTAGCTGGAGGTGTCTGGATGGGCAAATTTAACTCTCATTTCCCACCAGGAAGAGGAATTAACCAAAGGCTCAGCGTGCCGTGCCGGAACCAGATTAGGGCCTGAAGCAATCCTGCGGTGATGCGGCCAGCTCACGAGAAAGCGAGTTGAAGAAAGGAGCTCAGGGGCACTGTAATTCACAAACCTGCAGAGTTATAAATGACAGCTATCGTCCAAAAATATACTGAAGTAAGGCTGCCAAGAGGACTTGAAAGCGGGGCAGAATTGCAGGAAACCGATTTCAGGAGGTAGACTGGAATTGCATTTAAAGCATAGGAAAAGAGGCAGAACGTCCACAATGATGCACTTGGCCAAAAAGGGCGTATGCGTTTTTTCCTGAATATATTCAGGAAAAAACGCATACGCCCTTTTTGGCCAACCAAGCAAGCTTGCAAAGGAAATCTGCACTACAGTGAAGTCTCACTTCCCCCCGGTCAAAAGGGCCATCTGAAAAAAGTGTAAAATCCAGAAAGGCAGGACAGGCCATGGAGAACTGGGAGCCTTGTTATGCTGATGGGCGGGATGTAAATTGCCAACAGCCACTCGGGAGAAGTGTATGGTGTTTCCTGAAACATCTAAAAAACAAAGCAACAGAGCCTAGGGCACTTCCACTTATGGTCCTATAGCCTAGGGAAATTAAAATCAAAAGACACAGCCACCCCAAAGGTTGGGACGGCTCTGTTTACAAGAACCTGGTTTACGGTACAAGTTCAATATCGCAGAAAGTGAAAAATGGATAAAGAAGTTGTGGTACTTACGTACAATGCAGTATCACTCAGCAATGAAATCTATGTCATCAGGCCCGTAGCAGCATAATGAGTGGATTCAGGTATGATGATTCTAACTGAAATAAGTCACACAGGAAAAGAAACATCATAAGATATCACTAATACACGGAATGTAAACTTGGCTACATAGGAAGTGAATTACAAAACAGAACAGGGTCTCAAATTTAGAAAACCAACTTATGCTTGCTTAAGGGGAAAGGTGAGTTGGGGTGCTGCATAAAACCAGAGATTGAAATGAGCACAGATAAAGTTCCTTAAGCCAAATATGGAATAGACAAGAGCTACTCCTTGCTCAACGAAATGGATTCAACACCCCATATTAAACACCTAAGAATGTACCTGACTAGGAAGTATCTTAAAACCTATGGATTGCTATGTCTCCGAAAGAGAATCAAGCGTGTGTGCAGGGGCATAATCGCAGCAGTGATAGGATTGGAGAAGTACGGTGAGCAAATGAAGACCCTTTGAAATCATATTGCATGGTACCCATTCCACGGGTCTCAACTCTCCAGGTTGAAGGTATTCTTCCTTCAGCTAAAACATGCATGTGGAACCCAGAGTATGATCAACCGTGTGATCGGGAGACGTGTTCCAATATGTGTCAGTTTTTGTCCCCTGGTACTCGGGTGCAACATTCCAGACGCTTTACTAACACTCTCCCGACTTGGAGAGTCAGTGCCTTTAACCTCCTGTTTGGCCCAGTTTGCAATTTCTGCGGAAGATGAACAGGAATAGGGAGAACCAATGACAGACAAGCTGGAGGTGTCTGGACGGGCAAATTTAACTCTCATTTCCCACCAGGAAGAGGAATTAAACAAAGGCTCAGCGTGCCGTGCCGGAACCAGATTAGGGCCTGAAGCAATCCTGCGGTGATGCGGCCAGCTCACGAGAAAGCGAGTTGAAGAAAGGAGCTCAGGGGCACTGTAATTCACAAACCTGCAGAGTTATAAATGACAGCTATCGTCCAAAAATATACTGAAGTAAGGCTGCCAAGAGGACTTGAAAGCGGGGCAGAATTGCAGGAAACCGATTTCAGGAGGTAGACTGGAATTGCATTTAAAGCATAGGAAAAGAGGCAGAACGTCCACAATGATGCACTTGGCCAAAAAGGGCGTATGCGTTTTTTCCTGAATATATTCAGGAAAAAACTCATACGCCCTTTCTGGCCAACCAAGCAAGCTTGCAAAGGAAATCTGCACTACAGTGAAGTCTCACTTCCCCCCGGTCAAAAGGGCCATCTGAAAAAAGTGTAAAATCCAGAAAGGCAGGACAGGCCATGGAGAACTGGGAGCCTTGTTATGCTGATGGGCGGGATGTAAATTGCCAACAGCCACTCGGGAGAAGTGTATGGTGTTTCCTGAAACATCTAAAAAACAAAGCAACAGAGCCTAGGGCACTTCCACTTATGGTCCTATAGCTTAGGGAAATTAAAATCAAAAAGACACAGCCACCCCAAAAGTTGGGACGGCTCTGTTTACAAGAACCTGGTTTACGGTACAAGTTCAATATCACAGAAAGTGAAAAATGGATAAAGAAGTTGTGGTACTTACGTACAATGCAGTATCACTCAGCAATGAAATCTATGTCATCAGGCGCGTAGCAGCATAATGAGTGGATTCAGGTATGATGATTCTAACTGAAATAAGTCACACAGGAAAAGAAACATCATAAGATATCACTAATACACGGAATGTAAACTTGGCTACACAGGAACTGAATTACAAAACAGAACAGGGTCTCAAATTTAGAAACCCAACTTATGCTTGCTTAAGGGGAAAGGTGAGTTGGGGTGCTGCATAAAACCAGAGATTGAAATGAGCACAGATAAAGTTCCTTAAGCCAAATATGGATTAGACAGGAGCTACTCCTTGCTCAACGAAATGGATTCAACACCCCATATTAAATGCCAAAGAGTGTACCTGACTAGGAAGTATCTTAAAACCTATGGATTGCTATGTCTCCGAAAAAGAATCAAGCGTGTGTTCAGGGGCATAAACGCAGCAGTGATAGGATTGGAGAAGTTCGGTGAGCAAATGAAGACCCTTTGAAGTCATATTGCATGGTACCCATTCCACGGGTCTCAACTCTCCAGGTTTAAGGTATTCTTCCTTCAGCTAAAACATGCATGTGGAACCCAGAGTATGATCAACCGTGTGATCGGGAGACGTGTTCCACTATGTCTCAGTTTTCGTCCCCTGGTACTCGGGTGCAACATTCCAGACGCTTTACTAACACTCTCCCGACTTGGAGAGTCAGTGCCTTTAACCTCCTGTTTGGCCCAGTTTGCAATTTCTGCGGAAGATGAACAGGAATAGGGAGAACCAATGACAGACTAGCTGGAGGTGTCTGGACGGGCAAATTTAACTCTCATTTCCCACCAGGAAGAGGAATTAACCAAAGGCTCAGCGTGCCGTGCCGGAACCAGATTAGCGCCTGAAGCCATCCTGCGGTGTTGCGGCCAGCTCACGAGAAAGCGAGTTGAAGAAAGGAGCTCAGGGGCACTGTAATTCACAAACCTGCAGAGTTATAAATACAGCTATCGTCCAAAAATATACTGAAGTAAGGCTGCCAAGAGGACTTGAAAGCGGGGCAGAATTGCAGGAAACCGATTTCAGGAGGTAGACTGGAATTGCATTTAAAGCATAGGAAAAGAGGCAGAACGTCCACAATGATGCACTTGGTCAAAAAGGGCGTATGCGTTTTTTCCTGAATATATTCAGGAAAAAACGCATACGCCCTTTTTGGCCAACCAAGCAAGCTTGCAAAGGAAATCTGCACTACAATGAAGTCTCACTTCCCCCCGGTCAAAAGGGCCATCTGAAAAAAGTGTAAAATCCAGAAAGGCAGGACAGGCCATGGAGAACTGGGAGCCTTGTTATGCTGATGGGCGGGATGTCAATTGCCAACAGCCACTCGGGAGAAGTGTATGGTGTTTCCTGAAACATCTAAAAAACAAAGCAACAGAGCCTAGGGCACTTCCACTTATGGTCCTATAGCTTAGGGAAATTAAAATCAAAAGACACAGCCACCCCAAAGGTTGGGACGGCTCTGTTTACAAGAACCTGGTTTACGGTACAAGTTCAATATCGCAGAAAGTGAAAAATGGATAAAGAAGTTGTGGTACTTACGTACAATGCAGTATCACTCAGCAATGAAATCTATGTCATCAGGCCCGTAGCAGCATAATGAGTGGATTCAGGTATGATGATTCTAACTGAAATAAGTCACACAGGAAAAGAAACATCATAAGATATCACTAATACACGGAATGTAACCTTGGCTACACAGGAACTGAATTACAAAACAGAACAGGGTCTCAAATTTAGAAAACCAACTTATGCTTGCTTAAGGGGAAAGGTGAGTTGGGGTGCTGCATAAAACCAGAGATTGAAATGAGCACAGATAAAGTTCCTTAAGCCAAATATGGAATAGACAAGAGCTACTCCTTGCTCAACGAAATGGACTCAACACCCCATATTAAATGCCTAAGAGTGTACCTGACTAGGAAGTATCTTAAAACCTATGGATTGCTATCTCTCCGAAAGAGAATCAAGGGTGTGTACAGGGGCATAAACGCAGCAGTGATAGGACTGGAGAGGTTCGGTGAGCAAATGAAGACCCTTTGAAGTCATATTGCATGGTACCCATTCCACGGGTCTCAACTCTCCAGGTTTAAGGTATTCTTCCTTCAGCTAAAACATGTATGTGGAACCCAGAGTATGATCAACCGTGTGATCGGGAGACGTGTTCCAATATGTGTCAGTTTTCGTCCCCTGGTACTCGGGTGCAACATTCCAGACGCTTTACTAACACTCTCCCGACTTGGAGAGTCAGTGCCTTTAACCTCCTGTTTGGCCCAGTTTGCAATTTCTGCGGAAGATGAACAGGAATAGGGAGAACCAATGAGAGACTAGCTGGAGGTGTCTGGACGGGCAAATTTAGCTCTCATTTCCCACCAGGAAGAGGAATTAACCAAAGGCTCAGCGTGCCGTGCCGGAACCAGATTAGGGCCTGAAGCCATCCTGCGGTGTTGCGGCCAGCTCACGAGAAAGCGAGTTGAAGAAAGGAGCTCAGGGACACTGTAATTCACAAACCTGCAGAGTTATAAATGACAGCTATCGTCCAAAAATATACTGAAGTAAGGCTGCCAAGAGGACTTGAAAGCGGGGCAGAATTGCAGGACACCGATTTCAGGAGGTAGACTGGAATTGCATTGAAAGCATAGGAAAAGAGGCAGAACGTCCACAATGATGCACTTGGCCAAAAGGGCGTATGCGTTTTTTCCGGAATATATTCAGGAAAAAACGCATACGCCCTTTTTGGCCAACCAAGCAAGCTTGCAAAGGAAATCTGCACTACAATGAAGTCTCACTTCCCCCCGGTCAAAAGGGCCATCTGAAAAAAGTGTAAAATCCAGAAAGGCAGGACAGGCCATGGAGAACTGGGAGCCTTGTTATGCTGATGGGCGGGATGTCAATTGCCAACAGCCACTCGGGAGAAGTGTATGGTGTTTCCTGAAACATCTAAAAAACAAAGCAACAGAGCCTAGGGCACTTCCACTTATGGTCCTATAGCTTAGGGAAATTAAAATCAAAAGACACAGCCACCCCAAAGGTTGGGACGGCTCTGTTTACAAGAACCTGGTTTACGGTACAAGTTCAATATCGCAGAAAGTGAAAAATGGATAAAGAAGTTGTGGTACTTACGTACAATGCAGTATCACTCAGCAATGAAATCTATGTCATCAGGCCCGTAGCAGCATAATGAGTGGATTCAGGTATGATGATTCTAACTGAAATAAGTCACACAGGAAAAGAAACATCATAAGATATCACTAATACACGGAATGTAAACTTGGCTACACAGGAACTGAATTACAAAACAGAACAGGGTCTCAAATTTAGAAACCCAACTTATGCTTGCTTAAGGGGAAAGGTGAGTTGGGGTGCTGCATAAAACCAGAGATTGAAATGAGCACAGATAAAGTTCCTTAAGCCAAATATGGATTAGACAAGAGCTACTCCTTGCTCAACGAAATGGACTCAACACCCCATATTAAATGCCAAAGAGTGTACCTGACTAGGAAGTATCTTAAAACCTATGGATTGCTATGTCTCCGAAAAAGAATCAAGCGTGTGTTCAGGGGCATAAACGCAGCAGTGATAGGATTGGAGAAGTTCGGTGAGCAAATGAAGACCCTTTGAAGTCATATTGCATGGTACCCATTCCACGGGTCTCAACTCTCCAGGTTTAAGGTATTCTTCCTTCAGCTAAAACATGTATGTGGAACCCAGAGTATGATCAACCGTGTGATCGGGAGACGTGTTCCAATATGTGTCAGTTTTCGTCCCCTGGTACTCGGGTGCAACATTCCAGACGCTTTACTAACACTCTCCCGACTTGGAGAGTCAGTGCCTTTAACCTCCTGTTTGGCCCAGTTTGCAATTTCTGCGGAAGATGAACAGGAATAGGGAGAACCAATGAGAGACTAGCTGGAGGTGTCTGGACGGGCAAATTTAGCTCTCATTTCCCACCAGGAAGAGGAATTAACCAAAGGCTCAGCGTGCCGTGCCGGAACCAGATTAGGGCCTGAAGCCATCCTGCGGTGTTGCGGCCAGCTCACAAGAAAGCGACTTGAAGAAAGGAGCTCAGGGGCACTGTAATTCACAAACCTGCAGAGTTATAAATGACAGCTATCGTCCAAAAATATACTGAAGTAAGGCTGCCAAGAGGACTTGAAAGCGGGGCAGAATTGCAGGACACCGATTTCAGGAGGTAGACTGGAATTGCATTGAAAGCATAGGAAAAGAGGCAGAACGTCCACAATGATGCACTTGGCCAAAAGGGCGTATGCGTTTTTTCCGGAATATATTCAGGAAAAAACGCATACGCCCTTTTTCGCCAACCAAGCAAGCTTGCAAAGGAAATCTGCACTACAATGAAGTCTCACTTCCCCCTGGTCAAAAGGGCCATCTGAAAAAAGTGTAAAATCCAGAAAGGCAGGACAGGCCATGGAGAACTGGGAGCCTTGTTATGCTGATGGGCGGGATGTAAATTGCCAACAGCCACTCGGGAGAAGTGTATGGTGTTTCCTGAAACATCTAAAAAACAAAGCAACAGGGCCTAGGGCACTTCCACTTATGGTCCTATAGCTTAGGGAAATTAAAATCAAAAAGACACAGCCACCCCAAAGGTTGGGACGGCTCTGTTTACAAGAACCTGGTTTACGGTACAAGTTCAATATCGCAGAAAGTGAAAAATGGATAAAGAAGTTGTGGTACTTACGTACAATGCAGTATCACTCAGCAATGAAATCTATGTCATCAGGCCCGTAGCAGCATAATGAGTGGATTCAAGTATGATGATTCTAACTGAAATAAGTCACACAGGAAAAGAAACATCATAAGATATCACTAATACACGGAATGTAACCTTGGCTACACAGGAACTGAATTACAAAACAGAACAGGGTCTCAAATTTAGAAAACCAACTTATGCTTGCTTAAGGGGAAAGGTGAGTTGGGGTGCTGCATAAAACCAGAGATTGAAATGAGCACAGATAAAGTTCCTTAAGCCAAATATGGAATAGACAAGAGCTACTCCTTGCTCAACGAAATGGACTCAACACCCCATATTAAATGCCTAAGAGTGTACCTGACTAGGAAGTATCTTAAAACCTATGGATTGCTATGTCTCTGAAAGAGAATCAAGCGTGTGTACAGGGGCATAAACGCAGCAGTGATAGGATTGGAGAGGTTCGGTGAGCAAATGAAGACCCTTTGAAGTCATATTGCATGGTACCCATTCCACGGGTCTCAACTCTCCAGGTTTAAGGTATTCTTCCTTCAGCTAAAACATGCATGTGGAACCCAGAGTATGATCAACCGTGTGATCGGGAGACGTGTTCCACTATGTCTCAGTTTTCGTCCCCTGGTACTCGGGTGTAACATTCCAGACGCTTTACTAACACTCTCCCGACTTGGAGAGTCAGTGCCTTTAACCTCCTGTTTGGCCCAGTTTGCAATTTCTGCGGAAGATGAACAGGAATAGGGAGAACCAATGACAGACTAGCTGGAGGTGTCTGGACGGGCAAATTTAACTCTCATTTCCCACCAGGAAGAGGAATTAACCAAAGGCTCAGCGTGCCGTGCCGGAACCAGATTAGGGCCTGAAGCCATCCTGCGGTGTTGCGGCCAGCTCACGAGAAAGCGAGTTGAAGAAAGGAGCTCAGGGGCACTGTAATTCACAAACCTGCAGAGTTATAAATGACAGCTATCGTCCAAAAATATACTGAAGTAAGGCTGCCAAGAGGACTTGAAAGCGGGGCAGAATTGCAGGAAACCGATTTCAGGAGGTAGACTGGAATTGCATTTAAAGCATAGGAAAAGAGGCAGAACGTCCACAATGATGCACTTGGCCAAAAAGTGCGTATGCCTTTTTTCCTGAATATATTCAGGAAAAAACGCATACGCCCTTTTTGGCCAACCAAGCAAGCTTGCAAAGGAAATCTGCACTACAATGAAGTCTCACTTCCCCCCGGTCAAAAGGGCCATCTGAAAAAAGTGTAAAATCCAGAAAGGCAGGACAGGCCATGGAGAACTGGGAGCCTTGTTATGCTGATGGGCGGGATGTCAATTGCCAACAGCCACTCGGGAGAAGTGTATGGTGTTTCCTGAAACATCTAAAAAACAAAGCAACAGAGCCTAGTGCACTTCCACTTATGGTCCTATAGCTTAGGGAAATTAAAATCAAAAAGATACAGCCACCCCAAAGGTTGGGACGGCTCTGTTTACAAGAACCTGGTTTACGGTACAAGTTCAATATCGCAGAAAGTGAAAAATGGATAAAGAAGTTGTGGTACTTACGTACAATGCAATATCACTCAGCAATGAAATCTATGTCATCAGGCCCGTAGCAGCATAATGAGTGGATTCAGGTATGATGATTCTAACTGAAATAAGTCACACAGGAAAAGAAACATCATAAGATATCACTAATACACGGAATGTAACCTTGGCTACACAGGAACTGAATTACAAAACAGAACAGGGTCTCAAATTTAGAAAACCAACTTATGCTTGCTTAAGGGGAAAGGTGAGTTGGGGTGCTGCATAAAACCAGAGATTGAAATGAGCACAGATAAATTTCCTTAAGCCAAATATGGAATAGACAAGAGCTACTCCTTGCTCAACGAAATGGACTCAACACCCCATATTAAATGCCTAAGAGTGTACCTGACTAGGAAATATCTTAAAACCTATGGATTGCTATGTCTCTGAAAGAGAATCAAGTGTGTGTACAGGGGCATAAACGCAGCAGTGATAGGACTGGAGAGGTTCGGTGAGCAAATGAAGACCCTTTGAAGTCATATTGCATGGTACCCATTCCACGGTCTCAACTCTCCAGGTTGAAGGTATTCTTCCTTCAGCTAAAACATGTATGTGGAACCCAGAGTATGATCAACCGTGTGATCGGGAGACGTGTTCCAATATGTGTCAGTTTTGGTCCCCTGGTACTCGGGTGCAACATTCCAGACGCTCTACTAACACTCTCCCGACTTGGAGAGTCAGTGCCTTTAACCTCCTGTTTGGCCCAGTTTGCAATTTCTGCGGAAGATGAACAGGAATAGGGAGAACCAATGAGAGACTAGCTGGAGGTGTCTGGACGGGCAAATTTAACTCTCATTTCCCACCAGGAAGAGGAATTAACCAAAGGCTCAGCGTGCCGTGCCGGAACCAGATTAGGGCCTGAAGCCATCCTGCGGTGTTGCGGCCAGCTCACGAGAAAGCGAGTTGAAGAAAGGAGCTCAGGGGCACTGTAATTCACAAACTTGCAGAGTTATAAATGACAGCTATCGTCCAAAAATATACTGAAGTAAGGCTGCCAAGAGGACTTGAAAGCGGGGCAGAATTGCAGGAAACCGATTTCAGGAGGTAGACTGGAATTGCATTTAAAGCATAGGAAAAGAGGCAGAACGTCCACAATGATGCACTTGGCCAAAAAGGGCGTATGCGTTTTTTCCTGAATATATTCAGGAAAAAACGCATACGCCCTTTTTGGCCAACCAAGCAAGCTTGCAAAGGAAATCTGCACTACAATGAAGTCTCACTTCCCCCCGGTCAAAAGGGCCATCTGAAAAAAGTGTAAAATCCAGAAAGGCAGGACAGGCCATGGAGAACTGGGAGCCTTGTTATGCTGATGGGCGGGATGTAAATTGCCAACAGCCACTCGGGAGAAGTGTATGGTGTTTCCTGAAACATCTAAAAATCAAAGCAACAGAGCCTAGGGCACTTCCACTTATGATCCTATAGCTTAGGGAAATTAAAATCAAAAAGACACAGCCACCCCAAAGGTTGGGACGGCTCTGTTTACAAGAACCTGGTTTACGGTAAAAGTTCAATATCGCAGAAAGTGAAAAATGGATAAAGAAGTTGTGGTACTTACGTACAATGCAGTATCACTCAGCAATGAAATCTATGTCATCAGGCCCGTAGCAGCATAATGAGTGGATTCAGGTACGATGATTCTAACTGAAATAAGTCACACAGGAAAAGAAACATCATAAGATATCACTAATACACGGAATGTAACCTTGGCTACACAGGAACTGAATTACAAAACAGAACAGGGTCTCAAATTTAGAAAACCAACTTATGCTTGCTTAAGGGGAAAGGTGAGTTGGGGTGCTGCATAAAACCAGAGATTGAAATGAGCACAGATAAAGTTCCTTAAGCCAAATATGGAATAGACAAGAGCTACTCCTTGCTCAACGAAATGGACTCAACACCCCATATTAAATGCCTAAGAGTGTACCTGACTAGGAAGTATCTTAAAACCTATGGATTGCTATGTCTCTGAAAGAGAATCAAGTGTGTGTACAGGGGCATAAACGCAGCAGTGATAGGATTGGAGAGGTTCGGTGAGCAAATGAAGACCCTTTGAAGTCATATTGCATGGTACCCATTCCACGGGTCTCAACTCTCCAGGTTTAAGGTATTCTTCCTTCAGCTAAAACATGCATGTGGAACCCAGAGTATGATCAACCGTGTGATCGGGAGACGTGTTCCACTATGTCTCAGTTTTCGTCCCCTGGTACTCGGGTGCAACATTCCAGACGCTTTACTAACACTCTCCCGACTTGGAGAGTCAGTGCCTTTAACCTCCTGTTTGGCCCAGTTTGCAATTTCTGCGGAAGATGAACAGGAATAGGGAGAACCAATGAGAGACTAGCTGGAGGTGTCTGGACGGGCAAATTTAACTCTCATTTCCCAACAGGAAGAGGAATTAACCAAAGGCTCAGCGTGCCGTGCCGGAACCAGATTAGCGCCTGAAGCCATCCTGCGGTGTTGCGGCCAGCTCACGAGAAAGCGAGTTGAAGAAAGGAGCTCAGGGGCACTGTAATTCACAAACCTGCAGAGTTATAAATGACAGCTATCGTCCAAAAATATACTGAAGTAAGGCTGCCAAGAGGACTTGAAAGCGGGGCAGAATTGCAGGAAACCGATTTCAGGAGGTAGACTGGAATTGCATTTAAAGCATAGGAAAAGAGGCAGAACGTCCACAATGATGCACTTGGCCAAAAAGGGCGTATGCGTTTTTTCCTGAATATATTCAGGAAAAAACGCATACGCCCTTTTTGGCCAACCAAGCAAGCTTGCAAAGGAAATCTGCACTACAGTGAAGTCTCACTTGCCCCCGGTCAAAAGGGCCATCTGAAAAAAGTGTAAAATCCAGAAAGGCAGGACAGGCCATGGAGAACTGGGAGCCTTGTTATGCTGATGGGCGGGATGTAAATTGCCAACAGCCGCTCGGGAGAAGTGTATGGTGTTTCCTGAAACATCTAAAAAACAAAGCAACAGAGCCTAGGGCACTTCCACTTATGGTCCTATAGCTTAGGGAAATTAAAATCAAAAGACACAGCCACCCCAAAGGTTGGGACGGCTCTGTTTACAAGAACCTGGTTTACGGTACAAGTTCAATATCGCAGAAAGTGAAAAATGGATAAAGAAGTTGTGGTACTTACGTACAATGCAATATCACTCAGCAATGAAATCTATGTCATCAGGCCCGTAGCAGCATAATGAGTGGATTCAGGTACGATGATTCTAACTGAAATAAGTCACACAGAAAAAGAAACATCATAAGATATCACTAATACACGGAATGTAACCTTGGCTACACAGGAACTGAATTACAAAACAGAACAGGGTCTCAAATTTAGAAAACCAACTTATGCTTGCTTAAGGGGAAAGGTGAGTTGGGGTGCTGCATAAAACCAGAGATTGAAATGAGCACAGATAAAGTTCCTTAAGCCAAATATGGAATAGACAAGAGCTACTCCTTGCTCAACGAAATGGACTCAACACCCCATATTAAATGTCTAAGTGTGTACCTGACTAGGAAGTATCTTAAAACCTATGGATTGCTATGTCTCTGAAAGAGAATCAAGTGTGTGTACAGGGGCATAAACGCAGCAGTGATAGGATTGGAGAGGTTCGGTGAGCAAATGAAGACCCTTTGAAGTCATATTGCATGGTACCCATTCCACGGGTCTCAACTCTCCAGGTTTAAGGTATTCTTCCTTCAGCTAAAACATGCATGTGGAACCCAGAGTATGATCAACCGTGTGATCGGGAGACGTGTTCCAATATGTCTCAGTTTTCGTCCCCTGATACTCGGGTGCAACATTCCAGACGCTTTACTAACACTCTCCCGACTTGGAGAGTCAGTGCCTTTAACCTCCTGTTTGGCCCAGTTTGCAATTTCTGCAGAAGATGAACAGGAATAGGGAGAACCAATGACAGACTAGCTGGCGGTGTCTGGACGGGCAAATTTAACTCTCATTTCCCACCAGGAAGAGGAATTAACCAAAGGCTCAGCGTGCCGTGCCGGAACCAGATTAGGGCCTGAAGCCATCCTGCGGTGTTGCGGCCAGCTCACGAGAAAGCGACTTGAAGAAAGGAGCTCAGGGGCACTGTAATTCACAAACCTGCAGAGTTATAAATGACAGCTATCGTCCAAAAATATACTGAAGTAAGGCTGCCAAGAGGACTTGAAAGCGGGGCAGAATTGCAGGAAACCGATTTCAGGAGGTAGACTGGAATTGCATTGAAAGCATAGGAAAAGAGGCAGAACGTCCACAATGATGCACTTGGCCAAAAAGGGCGTATGCGTTTTTTCCTGAATATATTCAGGAAAAAACGCATACGCCCTTTTTGGCCAACCAAGCAAGCTTGCAAAGGAAATCTGCACTACAATGAAGTCTCACTTCCCCCCGGTCAAAAGGGCCATCTGAAAAAAGTGTAAAATCCAGAAAGGCAGGACAGGCCATGGAGAACTGGGAGCCTTGTTATGCTGATGGGCGGGATGTCAATTGCCAACAGCCACTCGGGAGAAGTGTATGGTGTTTCCTGAAACATCTAAAAAACAAAGCAACAGAGCCTAGGGCACTTCCACTTATGGTCCTATAGCTTAGGGAAATTAAAATCAAAAGACACAGCCACCCCAAAGGTTGGGACGGCTCTGTTTACAAGAACCTGGTTTACGGTACAAGTTCAATATCGCAGAAAGTGAAAAATGGATAAAGAAGTTGTGGTACTTACGTACAATGCAGTATCACTCAGCAATGAAATCTATGTCATCAGGCCCGTAGCAGCATAATGAGTGGATTCAGGTATGATGATTCTAACTGAAATAAGTCACACAGGAAAAGAAACATCATAAGATATCACTAATACACGGAATGTAACCTTGGCTACACAGGAACTGAATTACAAAACAGAACAGGGTCTCAAATTTAGAAAACCAACTTATGCTTGCTTAAGGGGAAAGGTGAGTTGGGGTGCTGCATAAAACCAGAGATTGAAATGAGCACAGATAAAGTTCCTTAAGCCAAATATGGAATAGACAAGAGCTACTCCTTGCTCAACGAAATGGACTCAACACCCCATATTAAATGCCTAAGTGTGTACCTGACTAGGAAGTATCTTAAAACCTATGGATTGCTATGTCTCTGAAAGAGAATCAAGTGTGTGTACAGGGGCATAAACGCAGCAGTGATAGGATTGGAGAGGTTCGGTGAGCAAATGAAGACCCTTTGAAGTCATATTGCATGGTACCCATTCCACGGGTCTCAACTCTCCAGGTTTAAGGTATTCTTCCTTCAGCTAAAACATGCATGTGGAACCCAGAGTATGATCAACTGTGTGATCGGGAGACGTGTTCCAATATGTCTCAGTTTTCGTCCCCTGGTACTCGGGTGCAACATTCCAGACGCTTTACTAACACTCTCCCGACTTGGAGAGTCAGTGCCTTTAACCTCCTGTTTGGCCCAGTTTGCAATTTCTGCGGAAGATGAACAGGAATAGGGAGAACCAATGAGAGACTAGATGGAGGTGTCTGGACGGGCAAATTTAACTCTCATTTCCCACCAGGAAGAGGAATTAACCAAAGGCTCAGCGTGCCGTGCCGGAACAAGATTAGGGCCTGAAGCCATCCTGCGGTGTTGCGGCCAGCTCACGAGAAAGCGACTTGAAGAAAGGAGCTCAGGGGCACTGTAATTCACAAACCTGCAGAGTTATAAATGACAGCTATCGTCCAAAAATATACTGAAGTAAGGCTGCCAAGAGGACTTGAAAGCGGGGCAGAATTGCAGGAAACCGATTTCAGGAGGTAGACTGGAATTGCATTGAAAGCATAGGAAAAGAGGCAGAACGTCCACAATGATGCACTTGGCCAAAAAGGGCGTATGCGTTTTTTCCGGAATATATTCAGGAAAAAACGCATACGCCCTTTTTCGCCAACCAAGCAAGCTTGCAAAGGAAATCTGCACTACAATGAAGTCTCACTTCCCCCTGGTCAAAAGGGCCATCTGAAAAAAGTGTAAAATCCAGAAAGGCAGGACAGGCCATGGAGAACTGGGAGCCTTGTTATGCTGATGGGCGGGATGTAAATTGCCAACAGCCACTCGGGAGAAGTGTATGGTGTTTCCTGAAACATCTAAAAAACAAAGCAACAGGGCCTAGGGCACTTCCACTTATGGTCCTATAGCTTAGGGAAATTAAAATCAAAAAGACACAGCCACCCCAAAGGTTGGGACGGCTCTGTTTACAAGAACCTGGTTTACGGTACAAGTTCAATATCGCAGAAAGTGAAAAATGGATAAAGAAGTTGTGGTACTTACGTACAATGCAGTATCACTCAGCAATGAAATCTATGTCATCAGGCCCGTAGCAGCATAATGAGTGGATTCAAGTATGATGATTCTAACTGAAATAAGTCACACAGGAAAAGAAACATCATAAGATATCACTAATACACGGAATGTAACCTTGGCTACACAGGAACTGAATTACAAAACAGAACAGGGTCTCAAATTTAGAAAACCAACTTATGCTTGCTTAAGGGGAAAGGTGAGTTGGGGTGCTGCATAAAACCAGAGATTGAAATGAGCACAGATAAATTTCCTGAAGCCAAATATGGAATAGACAAGAGCTACTCCTTGCTCAACGAAATGGACTCAACACCCCATATTAAATGCCTAAGAGTGTACCTGACTAGGAAGTATCTTAAAACCTATGGATTGCTATGTCTCTGAAAGAGAATCAAGCGTGTGTACAGGGGCATAAACGCAGCAGTGCTAGGATTGGAGAGGTTCGGTGAGCAAATGAAGACCCTTTGAAGTCATATTGCATGGTACCCATTCCACGGGTCTCAACTCTCCAGGTTTAAGGTATTCTTCCTTCAGCTAAAACATGCATGTGGAACCCAGAGTATGATCAACCATGTGACCGGGAGACGTGTTCAAATATGTGTCAGTTTTCGTCCCCTGGTACTCGGGTGTAACATTCCAGACGCTTTACTAACACTCTCCCGACTTGGAGAGTCAGTGCCTTTAACCTCCTGTTTGGCCCACTTTGCAATTTCTGCGGAAGATGAACAGGAATAGGGAGAACCAATGACAGACTAGCTGGAGGTGTCTGGACGGGCAAATTTAACTCTCATTTCCCACCAGGAAGAGGAATTAACCAAAGGCTCAGCGTGCCGTGCCGGAACCAGATTAGGGCCTGAAGCCATCCTGCGGTGTTGCGGCCAGCTCACGAGAAAGCGACTTGAAGAAAGGAGCTCAGGGGCACTGTAATTCACAAACCTGCAGAGTTATAAATGACAGCTATCGTCCAAAAATATACTGAAGTAAGGCTGCCAAGAGGACTTGAAAGCGGGGCAGAATTGCAGGAAACCGATTTCAGGAGGTAGACTGGAATTGCATTTAAAGCATAGGAAAAGAGGCAGAACGTCCACAATGATGCACTTGGCCAAAAAGTGCGTATGCCTTTTTTCCTGAATATATTCAGGAAAAAACGCATACGCCCTTTTTGGCCAACCAAGCAAGCTTGCAAAGGAAATCTGCACTACAATGAAGTCTCACTTCCCCCCGGTCAAAAGGGCCATCTGAAAAAAGTGTAAAATCCAGAAAGGCAGGACAGGCCATGGAGAACTGGGAGCCTTGTTATGCTGATGGGCGGGATGTCAATTGCCAACAGCCACTCGGGAGAAGTGTATGGTGTTTCCTGAAACATCTAAAAAACAAAGCAACAGAGCCTAGTGCACTTCCACTTATGGTCCTATAGCTTAGGGAAATTAAAATCAAAAAGATACAGCCACCCCAAAGGTTGGGACGGCTCTGTTTACAAGAACCTGGTTTACGGTACAAGTTCAATATCGCAGAAAGTGAAAAATGGATAAAGAAGTTGTGGTACTTACGTACAATGCAATATCACTCAGCAATGAAATCTATGTCATCAGGCCCGTAGCAGCATAATGAGTGGATTCAGGTATGATGATTCTAACTGAAATAAGTCACACAGGAAAAGAAACATCATAAGATATCACTAATACACGGAATGTAACCTTGGCTACACAGGAACTGAATTACAAAACAGAACAGGGTCTCAAATTTAGAAAACCAACTTATGCTTGCTTAAGGGGAAAGGTGAGTTGGGGTGCTGCATAAAACCAGAGATTGAAATGAGCACAGATAAATTTCCTTAAGCCAAATATGGAATAGACAAGAGCTACTCCTTGCTCAACGAAATGGACTCAACACCCCATATTAAATGCCTAAGAGTGTACCTGACTAGGAAATATCTTAAAACCTATGGATTGCTATGTCTCTGAAAGAGAATCAAGTGTGTGTACAGGGGCATAAACGCAGCAGTGATAGGACTGGAGAGGTTCGGTGAGCAAATGAAGACCCTTTGAAGTCATATTGCATGGTACCCATTCCACGGGTCTCAACTCTCCAGGTTTAAGGTATTCTTCCTTCAGCTAAAACATGCATGTGGAACCCAGAGTATGATCAACCGTGTGATCGGGAGACGTGTTCCAATATGTCTCAGTTTTCGTCCCCTGATACTCGGGTGCAACATTCCAGACTCTCTACTAACACTCTCCCGACTTGGAGAGTCAGTGCCTTTAACCTCCTGTTTGGCCCAGTTTGCAATTTCTGCGGAAGATGAACAGGAATAGGGAGAACCAATGACAGACTAGCTGGCGGTGTCTGGACGGGCAAATTTAACTCTCATTTCCCACCAGGAAGAGGAATTAACCAAAGGCTCAGCGTGCCGTGCCGGAACCAGATTAGGGCCTGAAGCCATCCTGCGGTGTTGCGGCCAGCTCACGAGAAAGCGAGTTGAAGAAAGGAGCTCAGGGGCACTGTAATTCACAAACCTGCAGAGTTATAAATGACAGCTATCGTCCAAAAATATACTGAAGTAAGGCTGCCAAGAGGACTTGAAAGCGGGGCAGAATTGCAGGAAACCGATTTCAGGAGGTAGACTGGAATTGCATTTAAAGCATAGGAAAAGAGGCAGAACGTCCACAATGATGCACTTGGCCAAAAAGGGCGTATGCGTTTTTTCCTGAATATATTCAGGAAAAAACGCATACGCCCTTTTTGGCCAACCAAGCAAGCTTGCAAAGGAAATCTGCACTACAGTGAAGTCTCACTTCCCCCCGGTCAAAAGGGCCATCTGAAAAAAGTGTAAAATCCAGAAAGGCAGGACAGGCCATGGAGAACTGGGAGCCTTGTTATGCTGATGGGCGGGATGTCAATTGCCAACAGCCACTCGGGAGAAGTGTATGGTGTTTCCTGAAACATCTAAAAAACAAAGCAACAGAGCCTAGGGCACTTCCACTTATGGTCCTATAGCTTAGGGAAATTAAAATCAAAAGACACAGCCACCCCAAAGGTTGGGACGGCTCTGTTTACAAGAACCTGGTTTACGGTACAAGTTCAATATCGCAGAAAGTGAAAAATGGATAAAGAAGTTGTGGTACTTACGTACAATGCAATATCACTCAGCAATGAAATCTATGTCATCAGGCCCGTAGCAGCATAATGAGTGGATTCAGGTACGATGATTCTAACTGAAATAAGTCACACAGGAAAAGAAACATCATAAGATATCACTAATACACGGAATGTAACCTTGGCTACACAGGAACTGAATTACAAAACAGAACAGGGTCTCAAATTTAGAAAACCAACTTATGCTTGCTTAAGGGGAAAGGTGAGTTGGGGTGCTGCATAAAACCAGAGATTGAAATGAGCACAGATAAAGTTCCTTAAGCCAAATATGGAATAGACAAGAGCTACTCCTTGCTCAACGAAATGGACTCAACACCCCATATTAAATGCCTAAGAGTGTACCTGACTAGGAAGTATCTTAAAACCTATGGATTGCTATGTCTCTGAAAGAGAATCAAGCGTGTGTACAGGGGCATAAACGCAGCAGTGATAGGACTGGAGAGGTTCGGTGAGCAAATGAAGACCCTTTGAAGTCATATTGCATGGTACCCATTCCACGGTCTCAACTCTCCAGGTTTAAGGTATTCTTCCTTCAGCTAAAACATGTATGTGGAACCCAGAGTATGATCAACCGTGTGATCGGGAGACGTGTTCCAATATGTGTCAGTTTTGGTCCCCTGGTACTCGGGTGCAACATTCCAGACGCTCTACTAACACTCTCCCGACTTGGAGAGTCAGTGCCTTTAACCTCCTGTTTGGCCCAGTTTGCAATTTCTGCGGAAGATGAACAGGAATAGGGAGAACCAATGAGAGACGAGCTGGAGGTGTCTGGACGGGCAAATTTAACTCTCATTTCCCACCAGGAAGAGGAATTAACCAAAGGCTCAGCGTGCCGTGCCGGAACCAGATTAGGGCCTGAAGCCATCCTGCGGTGTTGCGGCCAGCTCACGAGAAAGCGACTTGAAGAAAGGAGCTCAGGGGCACTGTAATTCACAAACCTGCAGAGTTATAAATGACAGCTATCGTCCAAAAATATACTGAAGTAAGGCTGCCAAGAGGACTTGAAAGCGGGGCAGAATTGCAGGAAACCGATTTCAGGAGGTAGACTGGAATTGCATTGAAAGCATAGGAAAAGAGGCAGAACGTCCACAATGATGCACTTGGCCAAAAAGGGCGTATGCGTTTTTTCCTGAATATATTCAGGAAAAAACGCATACGCCCTTTTTGGCCAACCAAGCAAGCTTGCAAAGGAAATCTGCACTACAATGAAGTCTCACTTCCCCCCGGTCAAAAGGGCCATCTGAAAAAAGTGTAAAATCCAGAAAGGCAGGACAGGCCATGGAGAACTGGGAGCCTTGTTATGCTGATGGGCGGGATGTAAATTGCCAACAGCCACTCGGGAGAAGTGTATGGTGTTTCCTGAAACATCTAAAAATCAAAGCAACAGAGCCTAGGGCACTTCCACTTATGATCCTATAGCTTAGCGAAATTAAAATCAAAAAGACACAGCCACCCCAAAGGTTGGGACGGCTCTGTTTACAAGAACCTGGTTTACGGTAAAAGTTCAATATCGCAGAAAGTGAAAAATGGATAAAGAAGTTGTGGTACTTACGTACAATGCAGTATCACTCAGCAATGAAATCTATGTCATCAGGCCCGTAGCAGCATAATGAGTGGATTCAGGTACGATGATTCTAACTGAAATAAGTCACACAGGAAAAGAAACATCATAAGATATCACTAATACACGGAATGTAACCTTGGCTACACAGGAACTGAATTACAAAACAGAACAGGGTCTCAAATTTAGAAAACCAACTTATGCTTGCTTAAGGGGAAAGGTGAGTTGGGGTGCTGCATAAAACCAGAGATTGAAATGAGCACAGATAAAGTTCCTTAAGCCAAATATGGAATAGACAAGAGCTACTCCTTGCTCAACGAAATGGACTCAACACCCCATATTAAATGCCTAAGAGTGTACCTGACTAGGAAGTATCTTAAAACCTATGGATTGCTATGTCTCTGAAAGAGAATCAAGTGTGTGTACAGGGGCATAAACGCAGCAGTGATAGGATTGGAGAGGTTCGGTGAGCAAATGAAGACCCTTTGAAGTCATATTGCATGGTACCCATTCCACGGGTCTCAACTCTCCAGGTTTAAGGTATTCTTCCTTCAGCTAAAACATGCATGTGGAACCCAGAGTATGATCAACCGTGTGATCGGGAGACGTGTTCCACTATGTCTCAGTTTTCGTCCCCTGGTACTCGGGTGCAACATTCCAGACGCTTTACTAACACTCTCCCGACTTGGAGAGTCAGTGCCTTTAACCTCCTGTTTGGCCCAGTTTGCAATTTCTGCGGAAGATGAACAGGAATAGGGAGAACCAATGAGAGACTAGCTGGAGGTGTCTGGACGGGCAAATTTAACTCTCATTTCCCAACAGGAAGAGGAATTAACCAAAGGCTCAGCGTGCCGTGCCGGAACCAGATTAGGGCCTGAAGCCATCCTGCGGTGTTGCGGCCAGCTCACGAGAAAGCGACTTGAAGAAAGGAGCTCAAGGGCACTGTAATTCACAAACCTGCAGAGTTATAAATGACAGCTATCGTCCAAAAATATACTGAAGTAAGGCTGCCAAGAGGACTTGAAAGCGGGGCAGAATTGCAGGAAACCGATTTCAGGAGGTAGACTGGAATTGCATTTAAAGCATAGGAAAAGAGGCAGAACGTCCACAATGATGCACTTGGCCAAAAAGGGCGTATGCGTTTTTTCCTGAATATATTCAGGAAAAAACGCATACGCCCTTTTTGGCCAACCAAGCAAGCTTGCAAAGGAAATCTGCACTACAATGAAGTCTCACTTCCCCCCGGTCAAAAGGGCCATCTGAAAAAAGTGTAAAATCCAGAAAGGCAGGACAGGCCATGGAGAACTGGGAGCCTTGTTATGCTGATGGGCGGGATGTCAATTGCCAACAGCCACTCGGGAGAAGTGTATGGTGTTTCCTGAAACATCTAAAAAACAAAGCAACAGAGCCTAGGGCACTTCCACTTATGGTCCTATAGCTTAGGGAAATTAAAATCAAAAGACACAGCCACCCCAAAGGTTGGGACGGCTCTGTTTACAAGAACCTGGTTTACGGTACAAGTTCAATATCGCAGAAAGTGAAAAATGGATAAAGAAGTTGTGGTACTTACGTACAATGCAGTATCACTCAGCAATGAAATCTATGTCATCAGGCCCGTAGCAGCATAATGAGTGGATTCAGGTACGATGATTCTAACTGAAATAAGTCACACAGGAAAAGAAACATCATAAGATATCACTAATACACGGAATGTAACCTTGGCTACACAGGAACTGAATTACAAAACAGAACAGGGTCTCAAATTTAGAAAACCAACTTATGCTTGCTTAAGGGGAAAGGTGAGTTGGGGTGCTGCATAAAACCAGAGATTGAAATGAGCACAGATAAAGTTCCTTAAGCCAAATATGGAATAGACAAGAGCTACTCCTTGCTCAACGAAATGGACTCAACACCCCATATTAAATGCCTAAGTGTGTACCTGACTAGGAAGTATCTTAAAACCTATGGATTGCTATGTCTCTGAAAGAGAATCAAGTGTGTGTACAGGGGCATAAACGCAGCAGTGATAGGATTGGAGAGGTTCGGTGAGCAAATGAAGACCCTTTGAAGTCATATTGCATGGTACCCATTCCACGGGTCTCAACTCTCCAGGTTTAAGGTATTCTTCCTTCAGCTAAAACATGCATGTGGAACCCAGAGTATGATCAACTGTGTGATCGGGAGACGTGTTCCAATATGTGTCAGTTTTCGTCCCCTGGTACTCGGGTGCAACATTCCAGACGCTTTACTAACACTCTCCCGACTTGGAGAGTCAGTGCCTTTAACCTCCTGTTTGGCCCAGTTTGCAATTTCTGCGGAAGATGAACAGGAATAGGGAGAACCAATGAGAGACTAGCTGGAGGTGTCTGGACGGGCAAATTTAACTCTCATTTCCCACCAGGAAGAGGAATTAACCAAAGGCTCAGCGTGCCGTGCCGGAACCAGATTAGGGCCTGAAGCCATCCTGCGGTGTTGCGGCCAGCTCACGAGAAAGCGACTTGAAGAAAGGAGCTCAGGGGCACTGTAATTCACAAACCTGCAGAGTTATAAATGACAGCTATCGTCCAAAAATATACTGAAGTAAGGCTGCCAAGAGGACTTGAAAGCGGGGCAGAATTGCAGGAAACCGATTTCAGGAGGTAGACTGGAATTGCATTGAAAGCATAGGAAAAGAGGCAGAACGTCCACAATGATGCACTTGGCCAAAAAGGGCGTATGCGTTTTTTCCGGAATATATTCAGGAAAAAACGCATACGCCCTTTTTCGCCAACCAAGCAAGCTTGCAAAGGAAATCTGCACTACAATGAAGTCTCACTTCCCCCTGGTCAAAAGGGCCATCTGAAAAAAGTGTAAAATCCAGAAAGGCAGGACAGGCCATGGAGAACTGGGAGCCTTGTTATGCTGATGGGCGGGATGTAAATTGCCAACAGCCACTCGGGAGAAGTGTATGGTGTTTCCTGAAACATCTAAAAAACAAAGCAACAGGGCCTAGGGCACTTCCACTTATGGTCCTATAGCTTAGGGAAATTAAAATCAAAAAGACACAGCCACCCCAAAGGTTGGGACGGCTCTGTTTACAAGAACCTGGTTTACGGTACAAGTTCAATATCGCAGAAAGTGAAAAATGGATAAAGAAGTTGTGGTACTTACGTACAATGCAGTATCACTCAGCAATGAAATCTATGTCATCAGGCCCGTAGCAGCATAATGAGTGGATTCAAGTATGATGATTCTAACTGAAATAAGTCACACAGGAAAAGAAACATCATAAGATATCACTAATACACGGAATGTAACCTTGGCTACACAGGAACTGAATTACAAAACAGAACAGGGTCTCAAATTTAGAAAACCAACTTATGCTTGCTTAAGGGGAAAGGTGAGTTGGGGTGCTGCATAAAACCAGAGATTGAAATGAGCACAGATAAAGTTCCTTAAGCCAAATATGGAATAGACAAGAGCTACTCCTTGCTCAACGAAATGGACTCAACACCCCATATTAAATGCCTAAGAGTGTACCTGACTAGGAAGTATCTTAAAACCTATGGATTGCTATGTCTCTGAAAGAGAATCAAGCGTGTGTACAGGGGCATAAACGCAGCAGTGCTAGGATTGGAGAGGTTCGGTGAGCAAATGAAGACCCTTTGAAGTCATATTGCATGGTACCCATTCCACGGGTCTCAACTCTCCAGGTTTAAGGTATTCTTCCTTCAGCTAAAACATGCATGTGGAACCCAGAGTATGATCAACCATGTGACCGGGAGACGTGTTCAAATATGTGTCAGTTTTCGTCCCCTGGTACTCGGGTGTAACATTCCAGACGCTTTACTAACACTCTCCCGACTTGGAGAGTCAGTGCCTTTAACCTCCTGTTTGGCCCAGTTTGCAATTTCTGCGGAAGATGAACAGGAATAGGGAGAACCAATGACAGACTAGCTGGAGGTGTCTGGACGGGCAAATTTAACTCTCATTTCCCACCAGGAAGAGGAATTAACCAAAGGCTCAGCGTGCCGTGCCGGAACCAGATTAGGGCCTGAAGCCATCCTGCGGTGTTGCGGCCAGCTCACGAGAAAGCGACTTGAAGAAAGGAGCTCAGGGGCACTGTAATTCACAAACCTGCAGAGTTATAAATGACAGCTATCGTCCAAAAATATACTGAAGTAAGGCTGCCAAGAGGACTTGAAAGCGGGGCAGAATTGCAGGAAACCGATTTCAGGAGGTAGACTGGAATTGCATTGAAAGCATAGGAAAAGAGGCAGAACGTCCACAATGATGCACTTGGCCAAAAAGTGCGTATGCCTTTTTTCCTGAATATATTCAGGAAAAAACGCATACGCCCTTTTTGGCCAACCAAGCAAGCTTGCAAAGGAAATCTGCACTACAATGAAGTCTCACTTCCCCCCGGTCAAAAGGGCCATCTGAAAAAAGTGTAAAATCCAGAAAGGCAGGACAGGCCATGGAGAACTGGGAGCCTTGTTATGCTGATGGGCGGGATGTAAATTGCCAACAGCCACTCGGGAGAAGTGTATGGTGTTTCCTGAAACATCTAAAAAACAAAGCAACAGGGCCTAGGGCACTTCCACTTATGGTCCTATAGCTTAGGGAAATTAAAATCAAAAAGACACAGCCACCCCAAAGGTTGGGACGGCTCTGTTTACAAGAACCTGGTTTACGGTACAAGTTCAATATCGCAGAAAGTGAAAAATGGATAAAGAAGTTGTGGTACTTACGTACAATGCAGTATCACTCAGCAATGAAATCTATGTCATCAGGCCCGTAGCAGCATAATGAGTGGATTCAAGTATGATGATTCTAACTGAAATAAGTCACACAGGAAAAGAAACATCATAAGATATCACTAATACACGGAATGTAACCTTGGCTACACAGGAACTGAATTACAAAACAGAACAGGGTCTCAAATTTAGAAAACCAACTTATGCTTGCTTAAGGGGAAAGGTGAGTTGGGGTGCTGCATAAAACCAGAGATTGAAATGAGCACAGATAAAGTTCCTTAAGCCAAATATGGAATAGACAAGAGCTACTCCTTGCTCAACGAAATGGACTCAACACCCCATATTAAATGCCTAAGAGTGTACCTGACTAGGAAGTATCTTAAAACCTATGGATTGCTATGTCTCTGAAAGAGAATCAAGCGTGTGTACAGGGGCATAAACGCAGCAGTGATAGGATTGGAGAGGTTCGGTGAGCAAATGAAGACCCTTTGAAGTCATATTGCATGGTACCCATTCCACGGGTCTCAACTCTCCAGGTTTAAGGTATTCTTCCTTCAGCTAAAACATGCATGTGGAACCCAGAGTATGATCAACCGTGTGACCGGGAGACGTGTTCCAATATGTGTCAGTTTTCGTCCCCTGGTACTCGGGTGCAACATTCCAGACGCTTTACTAACACTCTCCCGACTTGGAGAGTCAGTGCCTTTAACCTCCTGTTTGGCCCAGTTTGCAATTTCTGCGGAAGATGAACAGGAATAGGGAGAACCAATGACAGACCAGCTGGAGGTGTCTGGACTGGCAAATTTAACTCTCATTTCCCACCAGGAAGAGGAATTAACCAAAGGCTCAGCGTGCCGTGCCGGAACCAGATTAGGGCCTGAAGCCATCCTGCGGTGTTGCGGCCAGCTCACGAGAAAGCGAGTTGAAGAAAGGAGCTCAGGGGCACTGTAATTCACAAACCTGCAGAGTTATAAATGACAGCTATCGTCCAAAAATATACTGAAGTAAGGCTGCCAAGAGGACTTGAAAGCGGGGCAGAATTGCAGGAAACCGATTTCAGGAGGTAGACTGGAATTGCATTTAAAGCATAGGAAAAGAGGCAGAACGTCCACAATGATGCACTTGGCCAAAAAGGGCGTATGCCTTTTTTCCTGAATATATTCAGGAAAAAACGCATACGCCCTTTTTGGCCAACCAAGCAAGCTTGCAAAGGAAATCTGCACTACAATGAAGTCTCACTTCCCCATGGTCAAAAGGGCCATCTGAAAAAAGTGTAAAATCCAGAAAGGCAGGACAGGCCATGGAGAACTGGGAGCCTTGTTATGCTGATGGGCGGGATGTAAATTGCCAACAGCCACTCGGGAGAAGTGTATGGTGTTTCCTGAAACATCTAAAAAACAAAGCAACAGGGCCTAGGGCACTTCCACTTATGGTCCTATAGCTTAGGGAAATTAAAATCAAAAAGACACAGCCACCCCAAAGGTTGGGACGGCTCTGTTTACAAGAACCTGGTTTACGGTACAAGTTCAATATCGCAGAAAGTGAAAAATGGATAAAGAAGTTGTGGTACTTACGTACAATGCAGTATCACTCAGCAATGAAATCTATGTCATCAGGCCCGAAGCAGCATAATGACTGGATTCAGGTATGATGATTCTAACTGAAATAAGTCACACAGGAAAAGAAACATCATAAGATATCACTAATACACGGAATGTAACCTTGGCTACACAGGAACTGAATTACAAAACAGAACAGGGTCTCAAATTTAGAAAACCAACTTATGCTTGCTTAAGGGGAAAGGTGAGTTGGGGTGCTGCATAAAACCAGAGACTGAAATGAGCACAGATAAAGTTCCTTAAGCCAAATATGGAATAGACAAGAGCTACTCCTTGCTCAACGAAATGGACTCAACACCCCATATTAAATGCCTAAGAGTGTACCTGACTAGGAAGTATCTTAAAACCTATGGATTGCTATGTCTCTGAAAGAGAATCAAGTGTGTGTACAGGGGCATAAACGCAGCAGTGATACTATTGGAGAGGTTCGGTGAGCAAATGAAGACCCTTTGAAGTCATATTGCATGGTACCCATTCCACGGGTCTCAACTCTCCAGGTTGAAGGTATTCTTCCTTCAGCTAAAACATGCATGTGGAACCCAGAGTATGATCAACCGTGTGATCGGGAGACGTGTTCCAATATGTGTCAGTTTTCGTCCCCTGGTACTCGGGTGCAACATTCCAGACGCTTTACTAACACTCTCCCGACTTGGAGAGTCAGTGCCTTTAACCTCCTGTTTGGCCCAGTTTGCAATTTCTGCGGAAGATGAACAGGAATAGGGAGAACCAATGACAGACTAGCTGGAGGTGTCTGGACGGGCAAATTTAACTCTCATTTCCCACCAGGAAGAGGAATTAACCAAAGGCTCAGCGTGCCGTGCCGGAACCAGATTAGGGCCTGAAGCCATCCTGCGGTGTTGCGGC
Source organism: Lagenorhynchus albirostris (assembly GCF_949774975.1). Classification (NCBI taxonomy): domain Eukaryota; kingdom Metazoa; phylum Chordata; class Mammalia; order Artiodactyla; family Delphinidae; genus Lagenorhynchus; species Lagenorhynchus albirostris. The sequence continues at coordinate 728,567 of NW_026783452.1, read as the reverse complement.
CAGCTCACGAGAAAGTGACTTGAAGAAAGGAGCTCAGGGGCACTGTAATTCACAAACCTGCAGAGTTATAAATGACAGCTATCGTCCAAAAATATACTGAAGTAAGGCTGCCAAGAGGACTTGAAAGCGGGGCAGAATTGCAGGAAACCGATTTCAGGAGGTAGACTGGAATTGCATTTAAAGCATAGGAAAAGAGGCAGAACGTCCACAATGATGCACTTGGCCAAAAAGGGCGTATGCGTTTTTTCCTGAATATATTCCGGAAAAAACGCATACGCCCTTTTTGGCCAACCAAGCAAGCTTGCAAAGGAAATCTGCACTACAATGAAGTCTCACTTCCCCACGGTCAAAAGGGCCATCTGAAAAAAGTGTAAAATCCAGAAAGGCAGGACAGGCCATGGAGAACTGGGAGCCTTGTTATGCTGATGGGCGGGATGTCAATTGCCAACAGCCACTCGGGAGAAGTGTATGGTGTTTCCTGAAACATCTAAAAAACAAAGCAACAGAGCCTAGGGCACTTCCACTTATGGTCCTATAGCTTAGGGAAATTAAAATCAAAAAGACACAGCCACCCCAAAGGTTGGGACGGCTCTGTTTACAAGAACCTGGTTTACGGTACAAGTTCAATATCGCAGAAAGTGAAAAATGGATAAAGAAGTTGTGGTACTTACGTACAATGCAGTATCACTCAGCAATGAAATCTATGTCATCAGGCCCGTAGCAGCATAATGAGTGGATTCAGGTACGATGATTCTAACTGAAATAAGTCACACAGGAAAAGAAACATCATAAGATATCACTAATACACGGAATGTAAACTTGGCTACACAGGAACTGAATTACAAAACAGAACAGGGTCTCAAATCTAGAAAACCAACTTATGCTTGCTTAAGGGGAAAGGTGAGTTGGGGTGCTGCATAAAACCAGAGATTGAAATGAGCACAGATAAAGTTCCTTAAGCCAAATATGGAATAGACAAGAGCTACTCCTTGCTCAACGAAATGGACTCAACACCCCATATTAAATGCCTAAGAGTGTACCTGACTAGGAAGTATCTTAAAACCTATGGATTGCTATGTCTCTGAAAGAGAATCAAGTGTGTGTACAGGGGCATAAACGAAGCAGTGATAGGATTGGAGAGGTTCGGTGAGCAAATGAAGACCCTTTGAAGTCATATTGCATGGTACCCATTCCACGGGTCTCAACTCTCCAGGTTTAAGGTATTCTTCCTTCAGCTAAAACATGCATGTGGAACCCAGAGTATGATCAACCGTGTGATCGGGAGACGTGTTCCAATATGTGTCAGTTTTCGTCCCCTGGTACTCGGGTGCAACATTCCAGACGCTTTACTAACACTCTCCCGACCTGGAGAGTCAGTGCCTTTAACCTCCTGTTTGGCCCAGTTTGCAATTTCTGCGGAAGATGAACAGGAATAGGGAGAACCAATGACAGACTAGCTGGAGGTGTCTGGACGGGCAAATTTAACTCTCATTTCCCACCAGGAAGAGGAATTAACCAAAGGCTCAGCGTGCCGTGCCGGAACCAGATTAGGGCCTGAAGCCATCCTGCGGTGTTGCGGCCAGCTCACGAGAAAGCGACTTGAAGAAAGGAGCTCAGGGGCACTGTAATTCACAAACCTGCAGAGTTATAAATGACAGCTATCGTCCAAAAATATACTGAAGTAAGGCTGCCAAGAGGACTTGAAAGCGGGGCAGAATTGCAGGAAACCGATTTCAGGAGGGAGACTGGAATTGCATTTAAAGCATAGGAAAAGAGGCAGAACGTCCACAATGATGCACTTGGCCAAAAAGGGCGTATGCGTTTTTTCCTGAATATATTCAGGAAAAAACGCATACGCCCTTTTTGGCCAACCAAGCAAGCTTGCAAAGGAAATCTGCACTACAATGAAGTCTCACTTCCCCCCGGTCAAAAGGGCCATCTGAAAAAAGTGTAAAATCCAGAAAGGCAGGACAGGCCATGGAGAACTGGGAGCCTTGTTATGCTGATGGGCGGGATGTAAATTGCCAACAGCCACTCGGGAGAAGTGTATGGTGTTTCCTGAAACATCTAAAAAACAAAGCAACAGAGCCTAGGGCACTTCCACTTAAGGTCCTATAGCTTAGGGAAATTAAAATCAAAAGACACAGCCACCCCAAAGGTTGGGACGGCTCTGTTTACAAGAACCTGGTTTACGGTACAAGTTCAATATCGCAGAAAGTGAAAAATGGATAAAGAAGTTGTGGTACTTACGTACAATGCAGTATCACTCAGCAATGAAATCTATGTCATCAGGCCCGTAGCAGCATAATGAGTGGATTCAGGTACGATGATTCTAACTGAAATAAGTCACACAGAAAAAGAAACATCATAAGATATCACTAATACACGGAATGTAACCTTGGCTACACAGGAACTGAATTACAAAACAGAACAGGGTCTCAAATTTAGAAAACCAACTTATGCTTGCTTAAGGGGAAAGGTGAGTTGGGGTGCTGCATAAAACCAGAGATTGAAATGAGCACAGATAAAGTTCCTTAAGCCAAATATGGAATAGACAAGAGCTACTCCTTGCTCAACGAAACGGACTCAACACCCCATATTAAATGCCTAAGAGTGTACCTGACTAGGAATTATCTTAAAACCTATGGATTGCTATGTCTCTGAAAGAGAATCAAGTGTGTGTACAGGGGCATAAACGCAGCAGTGATAGGATTGGAGAGGTTCGGTGAGCAAATGAAGACCCTTTGAAGTCATATTGCATGGTACCCATTCCACGGGTCTCAACTCTCCAGGTTGAAGGTATTCTTCCTTCAGCTAAAACATGCATGTGGAACCCAGAGTATGATCAACCGTGTGATCGGGAGACGTGTTCCAATATGTCTCAGTTTTCGTCCCCTGGTACTCGGGTGCAACATTCCAGACGCTTTACTAACACTCTCCCGACTTGGAGAGTCAGTGCCTTTAACCTCCTGTTTGGCCCAGTTTGCAATTTCTGCGGAAGATGAACAGGAATAGGGAGAACCAATGACAGACTAGCTGGAGGTGTCTGGACGGGCAAATTTAACTCTCATTTCCCACCAGGAAGAGGAATTAACCAAAGGCTCAGCGTGCCGTGCCGGAACCAGATTAGGGCCTGAAGCCATCCTGCGGTGTTGCGGCCAGCTCACGAGAAAGCGAGTTGAAGAAAGGAGCTCAGGGGCACTGTAATTCACAAACCTGCAGAGTTATAAATGACAGCTATCGTCCAAAAATATACTGAAGTAAGGCTGCCAAGAGGACTTGAAAGCGGGGCAGAATTGCAGGAAACCGATTTCAGGAGGTAGACTGGAATTGCATTTAAAGCATAGGAAAAGAGGCAGAACGTCCACAATGATGCACTTGGCCAAAAAGGGCGTATGCGTTTTTTCCTGAATATATTCAGGAAAAAACGCATACGCCCTTTTTGGCCAACCAAGCAAGCTTGCAAAGGAAATCTGCACTACAATGAAGTCTCACTTCCCCCCGGTCAAAAGGGCCATCTGAAAAAAGTGTAAAATCCAGAAAGGCAGGACAGGCCATGGAGAACTGGGAGCCTTGTTATGCTGATGGGCGGGATGTAAATTGCCAACAGCCACTCGGGAGAAGTGTATGGTGTTTCCTGAAACATCTAAAAAACAAAGCAACAGGGCCTAGGGCACTTCCACTTATGGTCCTATAGCTTAGGGAAATTAAAATCAAAAAGACACAGCCACCCCAAAGGTTGGGACGGCTCTGTTTACAAGAACCTGGTTTACGGTACAAGTTCAATATCGCAGAAAGTGAAAAATGGATAAAGAAGTTGTGGTACTTACGTACAATGCAGTATCACTCAGCAATGAAATCTATGTCATCAGGCCCGTAGCAGCATAATGAGTGGATTCAGGTATGATGATTCTAACTGAAATAAGTCACACAGGAAAAGAAACATCATAAGATATCACTAATACACGGAATGTAACCTTGGCTACACAGGAACTGAATTACAAAACAGAACAGGGTCTCAAATTTAGAAAACCAACTTATGCTTGCTTAAGGGGAAAGGTGAGTTGGGGTGCTGCATAAAACCAGAGATTGAAATGAGCACAGATAAAGTTCCTGAAGCCAAATATGGAATAGACAAGAGCTACTCCTTGCTCAACGAAATGGACTCAACACCCCATATTAAATGCCTAAGAGTGTACCTGACTAGGAAGTATCTTAAAACCTATGGATTGCTATGTCTCTGAAAGAGAATCAAGCGTGTGTACAGGGGCATAAACGCAGCAGTGCTAGGAATGGAGAGGTTCGGTGAGCAAATGAAGACCCTTTGAAGTCATATTGCATGGTACCCATTCCACGGGTCTCAACTCTCCAGGTTTAAGGTATTCTTCCTTCAGCTAAAACATGCATGTGGAACCCAGAGTATGATCAACCGTGTGACCGGGAGACGTGTTCCAATATGTGTCAGTTTTCGTCCCCTGGTACTCGGGTGCAACATTCCAGACGCTTTACTAACACTCTCCCGACTTGGAGAGTCAGTGCCTTTAACCTCCTGTTTGGCCCAGTTTGCAATTTCTGCAGAAGATGAACAGGAATAGGGAGAACCAATGACAGACCAGCTGGAGGTGTCTGGACTGGCAAATTTAACTCTCATTTCCCACCAGGAAGAGGAATTAACCAAAGGCTCAGCATGCCGTGCCGGAACCAGATTAGGGCCTGAAGCCATCCTGCGGTGTTGCGGCCAGCTCACGAGAAAGCGAGTTGAAGAAAGGAGCTCAGGGGCACTGTAATTCACAAACCTGCAGAGTTATAAATGACAGCTATCGTCCAAAAATATACTGAAGTAAGGCTGCCAAGAGGACTTGAAAGCGGGGCAGAATTGCAGGAAACCGATTTCAGGAGGTAGACTGGAATTGCATTTAAAGCATAGGAAAAGAGGCAGAACGTCCACAATGATGCACTTGGCCAAAAAGGGCGTATGCCTTTTTTCCTGAATATATTCAGGAAAAAACGCATACGCCCTTTTTGGCCAACCAAGCAAGCTTGCAAAGGAAATCTGCACTACAGTGAAGTCTCACTTCCCCCCGGTCAAAAGGGCCATCTGAAAAAAGTGTAAAATCCAGAAAGGCAGGACAGGCCATGGAGAACTGGGAGCCTTGTTATGCTGATGGGCGGGATGTCAATTGCCAACAGCCACTCGGGAGAAGTGTATGGTGTTTCCTGAAACATCTAAAAAACAAAGCAGCAGAGCCTAGGGCACTTCCACTTATGGTCCTATAGCTTAGGGAAATTAAAATCAAAAAGACACAGCCACCCCAAAAGTTGGGACGGCTCTGTTTACAAGAACCTGGTTTACGGTACAAGTTCAATATCGCAGAAAGTGAAAAATGGATAAAGAAGTTGTGGTACTTACGTACAATGCAGTATCACTCAGCAATGAAATCTATGTCATCAGGCCCGTAGCAGCATAATGAGTGGATTCAGGTATGATGATTCTAACTGAAATAAGTCACACAGAAAAAGAAACATCATAAGATATCACTAATACACGGAATGTAAACTTGGCTACACAGGAACTGAATTCCAAAACAGAAGAGGGTCTCAAATTTAGAAACCCAACTTATGCTTGCTTAAGGGGAAAGGTGAGTTGGGGTGCTGCATAAAACCAGAGATTGAAATGAGCACAGATAAAGTTCCTTAAGCCAAATATGGATTAGACAAGAGCTACTCCTTGCTCAACGAAATGGACTCAACACCCCATATTAAATGCCTAAGAGTGTACCTGACTAGGAAGTATCTTAAAACCTATGGATTGCTATGTCTCCGAAAAAGAATCAAGCGTGTGTTCAGGGGCATAAACGCAGCAGTGATAGGATTGGAGAAGTTCGGTGAGCAAATGAAGACCCTTTGAAGTCATATTGCATGGTACCCATTCCACGGGTCTCAACTCTCCAGGTTTAAGGTATTCTTCCTTCAGCTAAAACATGCATGTGGAACCCAGAGTATGATCAACCGTGTGATCGGGAGACGTGTTCCAATATGTCTCAGTTTTCGTCCCCTGGTACTCGGGTGCAACATTCCAGATGCTTTACTAACACTCTCCCGACTTGGAGAGTCAGTGCCTTTAACCTCCTGTTTGGCCCAGTTTGCAATTTCTGCGGAAGATGAACAGGAATAGGGAGAACCAATGACAGACTAGCTGGAGATGTCTGGACGGGCAAATTTAACTCTCATTTCCCACCAGGAAGAGGAATTAACCAAAGGCTCAGCGTGCCGTGCCGGAACCAGATTAGGGCCTGAAGCAGTCCTGCGGTGATGCGGCCAGCTCACAAGAAAGCGAGTTGAAGAAAGGAGCTCAGGGGCACTGTAATTCACAAACCTGCAGAGTTATAAATGACAGCTATCGTCCAAAAATATACTGAAGTAAGGCTGTCAAGAGGACTTGAAAGCGGGGCAGAATTGCAGGAAACCGATTTCAGGAGGTAGACTGGAATTGCATTTAAAGCATAGGAAAAGAGGCAGAACGTCCACAATGATGCACTTGGCCAAAAAGGGCGTATGCGTTTTTTCCTGAATATATTCAGGAAAATACGCATACGCCCTTTTTGGCCAACCAAGCAAGCTTGCAAAGGAAATCTGCACTACAGTGAAGTATCACTTCCCCCCGGTCAAAAGGGCCATCTGAAAAAAGTGTAAAATCCAGAAAGGCAGGACAGGCCATGGAGAACTGGGAGCCTTGTTATGCTGATGGGCGGGATGTAAATTGCCAACAGCCACTCTGGAGAAGTGTATGGTGTTTCCTGAAACATCTAAAAAACAAAGCAACAGAGCCTAGGGCACTTCCACTTATGGTCCTATAGCTTAGGGAAATTAAAATCAAAAGACACAGCCACCCCAAATGTTGGGACGGCTCTGTTTACAAGAACCTGGTTTACGGTACAAGTTCAATATCGCAGAAAGTGAAAAATGGATAAAGAAGTTGTGGTACTTACGTACAATGCAGTATCACTCAGCAATGAAATCTATGTCATCAGGCCCGTAGCAGCATAATGAGTGGATTCAGGTATGATGATTCTAACTGAAATAAGTCACACAGGAAAAGAAACATCATAAGATATCACTAATACACGGAATGTAACCTTGGCTACACAGGAACTGAATTACAAAACAGAAGAGGGTCTCAAATTTAGAAAATCAACTTATGCTTCCTTAAGGGGAAAGGTGAGTTGGGGTGCTGCATAAAACCAGAGATTGAAATGAGCACAGATAAAGTTCCTTAAGCCAAATATGGAATAGACAAGAGCTACTCCTTGCTCAACGAAATGGACTCAACACACCATATTAAACACCTAAAAATATACCTGACTAGGAAGTATCTTAAAACCTATGGATTGCTATGTCTCCGAAAGAGAATCAAGCGTGTGTACAGGGGCATAAACTCAGCAGTGATAGGATTGGAGAAGTTCGGTGAGCAAATGAAGACCCTTTGAAGTCATATTGCATGGTACCCATTCCACGGGTCTCAACTCTCCAGGTTTAAGGCATTCTTCCTTCAGCTAAAACATGCATGTGGAACCCAGAGTATGATCAACCGTGTGATCGGGAGATGTGTTCCAATATGTGTCAGTTTTCGTCCCCTGGTATTCGGGTGCAACATTCCAGACGCTCTACTAACACTCTCCCGACTTGGAGAGTCAGTGCCTTTAACCTCCTGTTTGGCCCAGTTTGCAATTTCTGCGGAAGATGAACAGGAATAGGGAGAACCAATGACAGACCAGCTGGAGGTGTCTGGACGGGCAAATTTAACTCTCATTTCCCACCAGGAAGAGGAATTAACCAAAGGCTCAGCGGGCCGTGCCGGAACCAGATTAGGGCCTGAAGCCATCCTGCGGTGTTGTGGCCAGCTCACAAGAAAGCGAGTTGAAGAAAGGAGCTCAGGGACACTGTAATTCACAAACCTGCAGAGTTATAAATGACAGCTATCGTCCAAAAATATACTGAAGTAAGGCTGCCAAGAGGACTTGAAAGCGGGGCAGAATTGCAGGAAACCGATTTCAGGAGGTAGACTGGAATTGCATTGAAAGCATAGGAAAAGAAGCAGAACGTCCACAATGATGCACTTGGCCAAAAAGGGCGTATGCGTTTTTTCCTGAATATATTCAGGAAAAAATGCATACGCCCTTTTTGGCCAACCAAGCAAGCTTGCAAAGGAAATCTGCACTACAAAGAAGTCTCACTTCCCCCCGGTCAAAAGGGCCATCTGAAAAAAGTGTAAAATCCAGAAAGGCAGGACAGGCCATGGAGAACTGGGAGCCTTGTTATGCTGATGGGCGGGATGTAAATTGCCAACAGCCACTCGGGAGAAGTGTATGGTGTTTCCTGAAACATCTAAAAATCAAAGCAACAGAGCCTAGGGCACTTCCACTTATGGTCCTATAGCTTAGGGAAATTAAAATCAAAAAGACACAGCCACCCCAAAGGTTGGGACGGCTCTGTATACAAGAACCTGGTTTACGGTACAAGTTCAATATTGCAGAAAGTGAAAAATGGATAAAGAAGTTGTGGTACTTACGTACAATGCAATATCACTCAGCAATGAAATCTATGTCATCAGGCCCATAGCAGCATAATGAGTGGATTCAGGTATGATGATTCTAACTGAAATAAGTCACACAGAAAAAGAAACATCATAAGATATCACTAATACACGGAATGTAAACTTGGCTACACAGGAACTGAATTACAAAACAGAACAGGGTCTCAAATTTAGAAAACCAACTTATGCTTGCTTAAGGGGAAAGGTGAGTTGGGGTGCTGCATAAAACCAGAGATTGAAATGAGCACAGATAAAGTTCCTTAAGCCAAATATGGAATAGACAAGAGCTACTCCTTGCTCAACGAAATGGACTCAACACCCCATATTAAATGCCTAAGAGTGTACCTGACTAGGAAGTATCTTAAAACCTATGGATTGCTATGTCTCCGAAAAAGAATCAAGCGTATGTACAGGGGCATAAACGCAGCAGTGATAGGATTGGAGAAGTTCAGTGAGCAAATGAAGACCCTTTGAAGTCATATTGCATGGTACCCATTCCACAGGTCTCAACTCTCCAGGTTTAAGGTATTCTTCCTTCAGCTAAAACATGCATGTGGAACCCAGAGTATGATCAACCGTGTGATCGGGAGACGTGTTCCAATATGTCTCAGTTTTCGGCCCCTGGTACTCGGGTGCAACATTCCAGACGCTTTACTAACACTCTCCCGACTTGGAGAGTCAGTGCCTTTAACCTCCTGTTTGGCCAAGTTTGCAATTTCTGCGGAAGATGAACAGGAATAGGGAGAACCAATGACAGACCAGCTGGAGGTGTCTGGACGGGCAAATTTAACTCTCATTTCCCACCAGGAAGAGGAATTAAACAAAGGCTCAGCGTGCCGTGCCGGAACCAGATTAGGGCCTGAAGCCATCCTGCGGTGTTGCGGCCAGCTCACAAGAAAGCGAGTTGAAGAAAGGAGCTCAGGGGCACTGTAATTCACAAACCTGCAGAGTTATAAATGACAGCTATCGTCCAAAAATATACTGAAGTAAGGCTGCCAAGAGGACTTGAAAGCGGGGCAGAATTGCAGGAAACCGATTTCAGGAGGTAGACTGGAATTGCATTTAAAGCATAGGAAAAGAGGCAGAACGTCCACAATGATGCACTTGGCCAAAAAGGGCGTATGCGTTTTTTCCTGAATATATTCAGGAAAAAACGCATACGCCCTTTTTGGCCAACCAAGCAAGCTTGCAAAGGAAATCTGCACTACAATGAAGTCTCACTTCCCCCCGGTCAAAAGGGCCATCTGAAAAAAGTGTAAAATCCAGAAAGGCAGGACAGGCCATGGAGAACTGGGAGCCTTGTTATGCTGATGGGCGGGATGTAAACTGCCAATAGCCACTCGGGAGAAGTGTATGGTGTTTCCTGAAACATCTAAAAAACAAAGCAACAGAGCCTAGGGCACTTCCACTTATGGTCCTATAGCTTAGGGAAATTAAAATCAAAAAGACACAGCCACCCCAAAGGTTGGGACGGCTCTGTTTACAAGAACCTGGTTTACGGTACAAGTTCAATATCGCAGAAAGTGAAAAATGGATAAAGAAGTTGTGGTACTTACGTACAATGCAATATCACTCAGCAAGGAAATCTATGTCATCAGGCCCGTAGCAGCATAATGAGTGGATTCAGGTATGATGATTCTAACTGAAATAAGTCACACAGGAAAAGAAACATCATAAGATATCACTAATACACGGAATGTAAACTTGGCTACATAGGAACTGAATTACAAAACAGAACAGGGTCTCAAATTTAGAAAACCAACTTATGCTTGCTTAAGGGGAAAGGTGAGTTGGGGTGCTGCATAAAACCAGAGATTGAAATGAGCACAGATAAAGTTCCTTAAGCCAAATATGGAATAGACAAGAGCTACTCCTTGCTCAACGAAATGGACTCAACACCCCATATTAAACACCTAAGAATATACCTGACTAGGAAGTATCTTAAAACCTATGGATTGCTATGTCTCCGAAAGAGAATCAAGCGTGTGTACAGGGGCATAAACGCAGCAGTGATAGGATTGGAGAAGTTCGGTGAGCAAATGAAGACCCTTTGAAGTCATATTGCATGGTACCCATTCCACGGGTCTCAACTCTCCAGGTTGAAGGTATTCTTCCTTCAGCTAAAACATGCATGTGGAACCCAGAGTATGATCAACCGTGTGATCGGGAGACGTGTTCCAATATGTGTCAGTTTTCGTCCCCTGGTACTCGGGTGCAACATTCCAGACGCTTTACTAACACTCTCCCGACTTGGAGAGTCAGTGCCTTTAACCTCCTGTTTGGCCCAGTTTGCAATTTCTGCGGAAGATGAACAGGAATAGGGAGAACCAATGACAGACTAGCTGGAGGTGTCTGGACGGGCAAATTTAACTCTCATTTCCCACCAGGAAGAGGAATTAACCAAAGGCTCAGCGTGCCGTGCCGGAACCAGATTAGGGCCTGAAACCATCCTGCGGTGTTGCAACCAGCTCACAAGAAAGTGAGTTGAAGAAAGGAGCTCAGGGGCACTGTAATTCACAAACCTGCAGAGTTATAAATGACAGCTATAGTCCAAAAATATACTGAAGTAAGGCTGCCAAAAGGACTTGAAAGCGGGGCAGAATTGCAGGAAACCGATTTCAGGAGGTAGACTGGAATTGCATTTAAAGGATAGGAAAAGAGGCAGAACGTCCACAATGATGCACTTGGCCAAAAAGGGCTTATGCGTTTTTTCCTGAATATATTCAGGAAAAAACGCATACGCCCTTTTTGGCCAACCAAGCAAGCTTGCAAAGAAATCTGCACTACAATGAAGTCTCACTTCCCCCCGGTCAAAATGGCCATATGAAAAAAGTGTAAAATCCAGAAAGGCAGGACATTCCATGGAGAACTGGGAGCCTTGTTATGCTGATGGGCGGGATGTAAATTGCCAACAGCCACTCGGGAGAAGTGTATGGTGTTTCCTGAAACATCTAAAAAAGAAAGCAACAGAGCCTAGGGCACTTCCACTTATGGTCCTATAGCTTAGGGAAATTAAAATCAAAAAGACACAGCCACCCCAAAAGTTGGGACAGCTCTGTTTACAAGAACCTGGTTTACGGTACAAGTTCAATATCGCAGAAAGTGAAAAATGGATAAAGAAGTTGTGGTACTTACGTACAATGCAATATCACTCAGCAAGGAAATCTATGTCATCAGGCCCGTAGCACCATAATGAGTGGATTCAGGTATGATGATTCTAACTGAAATAAGTCACACAGAAAATGAAACATCATAAGATATCACTAATACACGGAATGTAAACTTGGCTACACAGGAAGTGAATTACAAAACAGAACAGGGTCTCAAATTTAGAAAACCAACTTATGCTTCCTTAAGGGGAAAGGTGAGTTGGGGTGCTGCATAAAACCAGAGATTGAAATGAGCACAGATAAAGTTCCTTAAGCCAAATATGGATTAGACAAGAGCTACTCCTTGCTCAACGAAATGGACTCAACACCCCATATTAAATGCCTAAGAGTGTACCTGACTAGGAAGTATCTTAAAACCTATGGATTGCTATGTCTCCGAAAGAGAATCAAGCGTGTGTACAGGGGCATAAACGCAGCAGTGATAGGATTGGAGAAGTTCGGTGAGCAAATGAAGACCCTTTGAAGTCATATTGCATGGTACCCATTCCACGGGTCTCAACTCTCCAGGTTGAAGGTATTCTTCTTTCAGCTAAAACATGCATGTGGAACCCAGAGTATGATCAACCATGTGATCAGGCACGTGTTCCAATATGTGTCAGTTTTCGTCCCCTGGTACTCGGGTGCAACATTCAAGACGCTTTACTAACACTCTCCCGACTTGGAGAGTCAGTGCCTTTAACCTCCTGTTTGGCCCAGTTTGCAATTTCTGCGGAAGATGAACAGGAATAGGGAGAACCAATGACAGACTAGATGGAGGTGTCTGGATGGGCAAATTTAACTCTCATTTCGCACCAGGAAGAGGAATTAACCAAAGGCTCAGCGTGCCGTGCCGGAACCAGATTAGGGCCTGAAGCCATCCTGCGGTGTTGCGGCCAGCTCACGAGAAAGCGAGTTGAAGAAAGGAGCTCAGGGGCACTGTAATTCACAAACCTGCAGAGTTATAAATGACAGCTATCGTCCAAAAATATACTGAAGTAAGGCTGCCAAGAGGACTTGAAAGCGGGGCAGAATTGCAGGAAACCGATTTCAGGAGGTAGACTGGAATTGCATTTAAAGGATAGGAAAAGAGGCAGAACGTCCAAAATGATGCACTTGGCCAAAAAGGGCGTATGCGTTTTTTCCTGAATATATTCAGGAAAAAACGCATACGCCCTTTTTGGCCAACCAAGCAAGCTTGCAAAGAAATCTGCACTACAATGAAGTCTCACTTCCCCCCGGTCAAAAGGGCCATCTGAAAAAAGTGTAAAATCCAGAAAGGCAGGACAGGCCATGGAGAACTGGGAGCCTTGTTATGCTGATGGGCGGGATGTAAATTGCCAACAGCCACTCGGGAGAAGTGTATGGTGTTTCCTGAAACATCTAAAAAACAAAGCAACAGAGCCTAGGGCACTTCCACTTATGGTCCTATAGCTTAGGGAAATTAAAATCAAAAAGACACAGCCACCCCAAAAGTTGGGACGGCTCTGTTTACAAGAACCTGGTTTACGGTACAAGTTCAATATCGCAGAAAGTGAAAAATGGATAAAGAAGTTGTGGTACTTACGTACAATGCAGTATCACTCAGCAAGGAAATCTATGTCATCAGGCCCATAGCACCATAATGAGTGGATTCAGGTATGATGATTCTAACTGAAATAAGTCACACAGAAAAAGAAACATCATAAGATATCACTAATACACGGAATGTAAACTTGGCTACACAGGAAGTGAATTACAAAACAGAACAGGGTCTCAAATTTAGAAAACCAACTTATGCTTGCTTAAGGGGAAAGGTGAGTTGGGGTGCTGCATAAAACCAGAGATTGAAATGAGCACAGATAAAGTTCCTTAAGCCAAATATGGAATAGACAAGAGCTACTCCTTGCTCAACGAAATGGACTCAACACCCCATATTAAATGCCTAAGAGTGTACCTGACTAGGAAGTATCTTAAAACCTATGGATTGCTATGTCTCCGAAAGAGAATCAAGCGTGTGTACAGGGGCATAAACGCAGCAGTGATAGGATTGGAGAAGTTCGGTGAGCAAATGAAGACCCTTTGAAGGCATATTGCATGGTACCCATTCCACGGGTCTCAACTCTCCAGGTTGAAGGTATTCTTCTTTCAGCTAAAACATGCATGTGGAACCCAGAGTATGATCAACCATGTGATCAGGCACGTGTTCCAATATGTGTCAGTTTTCGTCCCCTGGTACTCGGGTGCAACATTCCAGACGCTTTACTAACACTCTCCCGACTTGGAGAGTCAGTGCCTTTAACCTCCTGTTTGGCCCAGTTTGCAATTTCTGCGGAAGATGAACAGGAATAGGGAGAACCAATGAGAGACTAGCTGGAGGTGTCTGGACGGGCAAATTTAACTCTCATTTCCCACCAGGAAGAGGAATTAACCAAAGGCTCAGCATGCCGTGCCGGAACCAGATTAGGGCCTGAAGCCATCCTGCGGTGTTGCGGCCAGCTCACTAGAAAGCGAGTTGAAGAAAGGAGCTCAGGGGCACTGTAATTCACAAACCTGCAGTGTTATAAATGACAGCTATCATCCAAAAATATACTAAAGTAAGGCTGCCAAGAGAACTTGAAAGCGGGGCAGAATTGCAGGAAACTGATTTCAGGAGGTAGACTGAAATTGCATTGAAAGCATAGGAAAAGAGGCAGAACGTCCACAATGATGCACTTGGCCAAAAAGGGCGTATGCGTTTTTTCCTGAATATATTCAGGAAAAAACGCATACGCCCTTTTTGGCCAACCAAGCAAGCTTGCAAAGGAAATCTGCACTACAATGAAGTCTCACTTCCCCCCGGTCAAAAGGGCCATCTGAAAAAAGTGTAAAATCCCGAAAGGCAGGACAGGCCATGGAGAACTGGGAGCCTTGTTATGCTGATGGGCGGGATGTAAATTGCCAACAGCCACTCGGGAGAAGTGTATGGTGTTTCCTGAAACATCTAAAAAACAAAGCAACAGAGCCTAGGGCACTTTCACTTATGGTCCTATAGCTTAGGGAAATTAAAATCAAAAAGACACAGCCACCCCAAAAGTTGGGACGGCTCTGTTTACAAGAACCTGGTTTATGGTACAAGTTCTATATCGCAGAAAGTGAAAAATGGATAAAGAAGTTGTGGTACTTACGTACAATGCAGTATCACTCAGCAATGAAATCTATGTCATCAGGCCCGTAGCAGCATGATGAGTGGATTCAGGTATGATGATTCTAACTGAAATAAGTCACACAGGAAAAGAAACATCATAAGATACCACTAATACACGGAATGTAAACTTGGCTACATAGGAACTGAATTACAAAACAGAACAGGGTCTCAAATTTAGAAACCCAACTTATGCTTGCTTAAGGGGAAAGGTGAGTTGGGGTGCTGCATAAAACAAGAGATTGAAATGAGCACAGGTAAAGTTCCTTAAGCCAAATATGGAAAAGACAAGAGCTACTCCTTGCTCAACGAAATGGACTCAACACCCCATATTAAATGCCTAAGAGTGTACCTGACTAGGAAGTATCTTAAAACCTATGGATTGCTATGTCTCCAAAAAAGAATCAAGCGTGTGTACAGGGGCATAAACGCAGCAGTGATAGGATTGGAGAAGTTCGGTGAGCAAATGAAGACCCTTTGAAGTCATATTGCATGGTACACATTCCACGGGTCACAACTCTACAGGTTTAAGGTATTCCTCCTTCAGCTAAAACATGCATGTGGAACCCAGAGTATGATCAACCGTGTGATCGGGAGACGTGTTCCAATATGTCTCAGTTTTCGTCCCCTGGTACTCGGGTGCAACATTCCAGACGCTTTACTAACACTCTCCCGACTTGGAGAGTCAGTGCCTTTAACCTCCTGTTTGGCCCAGTTTGCAATTTCTGCGGAAGATGAACAGGAATAGGGAGAACCAATGACAGACTAGATGGAGGTGTCTGGACGGGCAAATTTAACTCTCATTTCGCACCAGGAAGAGGAATTAACCAAAGGCTCAGCGTGCCATGCCGGAAGCAGATTAGGGCCTGAAGCCATCCTGCGGTGTTGCGGCCAGCTCACGAGAAAGCGAGTTGAAGAAAGGAGCTCAGGGGCACTGTAATTCACAAACCTGCAGAGTTATAAATGACAGCTATCGTCCAAAAATATACTGAAGTAAGGCTGCCAAGAGGACTTGAAAGCGGGGCAGAATTGCAGGAAACCGATTTCAGGAAGTAGACTGGAATTGCATTTAAAGCATAGGAAAAGAGGCAGAACGTCCACAATGATGCACTTGGCCAAAAAGGGCGTATGCGTTTTTTCCTGAATATATTCAGGAAAAAACGCATACACGCTTTTTGGCCAACCAAGCAAGCTTGCAAAGGAAATCTGCACTACAATGAAGTCTCACTTCCCCCCGGTCAAAAGGGCCATCTGAAAAAAGTGTAAAATCCAGAAAGGCAGGACAGGCCATGGAGAACTGGGAGCCTTGTTATGCTGATGGGCGGGATGTAAATTGCCAACAGCCACTCGGGAGAAGTGTTTCCTGAAACATCTAAAAAACAAAGCAACAGAGCCTAGGGCACTTCCACTTATGGTCCTATAGCTTAGGGAAATTAAAATCAAAAGACTCAGCCGCCCCAAAGGTTGGGACAGCTCTGTTTACAAGAACCTGGTTTACGGTACAAGTTCAATATCGCAGAAAGTGAAAAATAGATAAAGATGTTGTGGTACTTACATACAATGCAGTATTATTCAGCAATGAAATCTATGTCATCAGGCCCGTAGCAGCATAATGAGTGGATTCAGGTATGATGATTCTAACTGAAATAAGTCACACAGAAAAAGAAACATCATAAGATATCACTAATACACGGAATGTAAACTTGGCTACACAGGAACTGAATTACAAAACAGAACAGGGTCTCAAATTTAGAAAACCAACTTATGCTTGCTTAAGGGGAAAGGTGAGTTGGGGTGCTACATAAAACCAGAGATTGAAATGAGCACAGATAAAGTTCCTTAAGCCAAATATGGAATAGACAAGAGCTACTCCTTGCTCAACGAAATGGATTCAACACCCCATATTAAACACGTAAGAATATACCTGACTAGGAAGTATCTTAAAACCTATGGATTGCTATGTCTCCAAAAGAGAATCATACGTGTGTGCACGGGCATAAACGCAGCAGTGATAGGATTGGAGAGGTTCGGTGAGCAAATGAAGACCCTTTGAAGTCATATTGCATGGTACCCATTCCACGGGTCTCAACTCTCCAGGTTGAAGGTATTCTTCCTTCAGCTAAAACATGCATGTGGAACCCAGAGTATGATCAACCGTGTGATCGGGAGACGTGTTCCAATATGTGTCAGTTTTCGTCCCCTGGTACTCGGGTGCAACATTCCAGACGCTTTACTAACACTCTCGCGACTTGGAGAGTCAGTGCCTTTAACCTCCTGTTTGGCCCAGTTTGCAATTTCTGCGGAAGGTGAACAGGAATAGGGAGAACCAATGACAGACTAGATGTAGGTGTCTGGATGGGCAAATTTAACTCTCATTTCGCACCAGGAAGAGGAATTAACCAAAGGCTCAGCGTGCCGTGCCGGAACCAGATTAGGGCCTGAAGCAATCCTGCGGTGTTGCGGCCAGCTCACGAGAAAGCGAGTTGAAGAAAGGAGCTCAGGGGCACTGTAATTCACAAACCTGCAGAGTTATAAATGACAGCTATCGTCCAAAAATATACTGAAGTAAGGCTGCCAAGAGGACTTGAAAGCGGGGCAGAATTGCAGGAAACCGATTTCAGGAGGTAGACTGGAATTGCATTGAAAGCATAGGAAAAGAGGCAGAACGTCCACAATGATGCACTTGGTCAAAAAGGGCGGATGCGTTTTTTCCTGAATATATTCAGGAAAAAACGCATACGCCCTTTTTGGCCAACGAAGGAAGCTTGCAAAGGAAGTCTGCACTACCATGAACTCTGACTTCCCCCCGGTCAAAAGGGCCATCTGAAAAAGGTGTAAAATCCAGAAAGGCAGGACAGGCCATGGAGAACTGGGAGCCTTGTTATGCTGATGGCCGGGATGTAAATTGCCAACAGCCACAAGGGAGAAGTGTATGGTGTTTCCTGAAACATCTAAAAAACAAAGCAACAGAGCCTAGGGCACTTCCACTTATGGTCCTATAGCTTAGGGAAATTAAAATCAAAAAGACACAGCCACCCCAAAGGATGGGATGGCTCTGTTTACAAGAACCTAGTTTAAGGTACAAGTTCATTATCGCAGAAAGTGATAAATGGATAAAGAAATTGTGGTACTTACGTACAATGCAATATAACACAGCAATGAAATCTATGTCATCAGGCCCGTAGCAGCATAATGAGTGGATTCAGGTATGATGATTCTAACTGAAATAACTCACACAGAAAAAGAAACATCATAAGATATCACTAATACACGGAATGTAACCTTGGCTACACAGGAACTGAATTCCAAAACAGAACAGGGTCTCAAATTGAGAAACCCAACTTATGCTTGCTTAAGGGGAAAGGTGAGTTGGGGTGCTGCATAAAACCAGAGATTGAAATGAGCACAGATAAAGTTCCTTAAGCCAAATATGGAATACAGAAGAGCTACTCCTTGCTCAACGAAATGGACTCAACACCCCATATTAAACACCTAAGAATATACCTGACTAGTAAGAATCTTCAAACCTATGGATTGCTATATCTCCGAAAGAGAATCAAGCATGTGTGCAGGGGCATAAACGCAGCAGTGATAGGACTGGAGAGGTTCAGTGAGCAAATGGAGACCCTTTGAAGTCATATTGCATGGTACCCATTCCACGGGTCTCAACTCTCCAGGTTTAAGGTATTCTTCCTTCAGCTAAAACATGCATGTGGAACCCAGAGTATGATCAACCGTGTGATCGGGAGACGTGTTCCAATATGTGTCAGTTTTCGTCCCCTGGTACTCGGGTGCAACATTCCAGACGCTTTACTAACACTCTCCCGACTTGGAGAGTCAGTGCCTTTAACCTCCTGTTTGGCCCAGTTTGCAATTTCTGCGGAAGATGAACAGGAATAGGGAGAACCAATGACAGACTAGATGGAGGTGTCTGGATGGGCAAATTTAACTCTCATTTCGCACCAGGAAGAGGAATTAACCAAAGGCTCAGCGTGCCGTGCCGGAACCAGATTAGGGCCTGAAGCAATCCTGCGGTGTTGGGGCCAGCTCACGAGAAAGCGAGTTGAAGAAAGGAGCTCAGGGGCACTGTAATTCACAAACCTGCAGAGGTATAAATGACAGCTATCGTCCAAAAATATACTGAAGTAAGGCTGCCAAGAGGACTTGAAAGCGGGGCAGAATTGCAGGAAACCGATTTCAGGAGGTAGACTGGAATTGCATTGAAAGCATAGGAAAAGAGGCAGAACGTCCACAATGATGCACTTGGCCAAAAAGGGCGTATGCGTTTTTTCCTGAATATATTCAGGAAAAAACGCATACGCCCTTTTTGGCCAACCAAGCAAGCTTGCAAAGGAAGTCTGCACTACCATGAACTCTCACTTCCCCCCGGTCAAAAGGGCCATCTGAAAAAGGTGTAAAATCCAGAAAGGCAGGACAGGCCATGGAGAACTGGGAGCCTTGTTATGCTGATGGGCGGGATGTAAATTGCCAACAGCCACTCGGGAGAAGTGTATGGTGTTTCCTGAAACATCTAAAAAACAAAGCAACAGAGCCTAGGGCACTTCCACTTATGGTCCTATAGCTTAGGGAAATTAAAATCAAAAAGACACAGCCACCCCAAAGGATGGGATGGCTCTGTTTACAAGAACCTAGTTTAGGGTACAAGTTCAATATCGCAGAAAGTGAAAAATGGATAAAGAAGTTGTGGTACTTACGTACAATGCAATATAACACAGCAATGAAATCTATGTCATCAGGCCCGTAGCAGCATAATGAGTGGATTCAGGTATGATGATTCTAACTGAAATAAGTCACACAGAAAAAGAAACATCATAAGATATCACTAATACACGGAATGTAAACTTGGCTACACAGGAACTGAATTACAAAGCAGAACAGGGTCTCAATTTGAGAAACCCAACTTATGCTTGCTTAAGGGGAAAGGTGAGTTGGGGTGCTGCATAAAAGCAGAGATTGAAATGAGCACAGATAAAGTTCCTTAAGCCAAATATGGAATAGACAAGAGCTACTCCTTGCTCAACGAAATGGACTCAACACCCCATATTAAACACCTAAGAATATACCTGACTAGTAAGAATCTTAAAACCTATGGATTGCTATGTCTCTGAAAGAGAATCAAGCATGTGTGCAGGGGCATAATCGCAGCAGTGATAGGACTGGAGAGGTTCGGTGAGCAAATGAAGACCCTTTGAAGTCATATTGCATGGTACCCATTCCACGGGTCTCAACTCTCCAGGTTGAAGGTATTCTTCCTGCAGCTAAAACATGCATGTGGAACCCAGAGTATGATCAACCGTGTGATCGGGAGACGTGTTCCAATATGTCTCAGTTTTCGTCCCCTGGTACTCGGGTGCAACATTCCAGACGCTTTACTAACACTCTCCCGACTTGGAGAGTCAGTGCCTTTAACCTCCTGTTTGGCCCAGTTTGCAATTTCTGCGGAAGATGAACAGGAATAGGGAGAACCAATGACAGACTAGATGGAGGTGTCTGGACGGGCAAATTTAACTCTCATTTCGCACCAGGAAGAGGAATTAACCAAAGGCTCAGCGTGCCATGCCGGAACCAGATTAGGGCCTGAAGCCATCCTGCGGTGTTGCGGCCAGCTCACGAGAAAGCGAGTTGAAGAAAGGAGCTCAGGGGCACTGTAATTCACAAACCTGCAGAGTTATAAATGACAGCTATCGTCCAAAAATATACTGAAGTAAGGCTGCCAAGAGGACTTGAAAGCGGGGCAGAATTGCAGGAAACCGATTTCAGGAAGTAGACTGGAATTGCATTTAAAGCATAGGAAAAGAGGCAGAACGTCCACAATGATGCACTTGGCCAAAAAGGGCGTATGCGTTTTTTCCTGAATATACTCAGGAAAAAACGCATACACGCTTTTTGGCCAACCAAGCAAGCTTGCAAAGGAAATCTGCACTACAATGAAGTCTCACTTCTCCCCGGTCAAAAGGGCCATCTGAAAAAAGTGTAAAATCCAGAAAGGCAGGACAGGCCATGGAGAACTGGGAGCCTTGTCATGCTGATGGGCGGGATGTAAATTGCCAACAGCCACTCGGGAGAAGTGTATGGTGTTTCCTGAAACATCTAAAAAACAAAGCAACAGAGCCTAGGGCACTTCCACTTATGGTCCTATAGCTTAGGGAAATTAAAATCAAAAAGACACAGCCACCCCAAAGGTTGGGACGGCTCTGTTTACAAGAACCTGGTTTACGGTACAAGTTCAATATCGCAGAAAGTGAAAAGTGGATAAAGAAGTTGTGGTACTTACGTACAGTGCAATATCACTCAGCAAGGAAATCTATGTCATCAGGCCCGTAGCACCATAATGAGTGGATTCAGGTATGATGATTCTAACTGAAATAAGTCACAAAGAAAAAGAAACATCATAAGATATCACTAATACACGGAATGTAAACTTGGCTACACAGGAACTGAATTACAAAACAGAACAGGGTCTCAAATTTAGAAACCCAACTTATGCTTGCTTAAGGGGAAAGGTGAGTTGGGGTGCTGCATAAAACCAGAGATTGAAATGAGCACAGATAAAGTTCCTTAAGCCAAATATGGAATAAACAAGAGCTAATCCTTGCTCAACGAAATGGACTCAACACCCCATATTAAACACCTAAGAATGTACCTGACTAGGAAGTATCTTAAAACCTATGGATTGCTATGTCTCTGAAAGAGAATCAAGCGTGTGTACAGGGGCATAAACGCAGCAGTGATAGGACTGGAGAGGTTCGGTGAGCAAATGAAGACCCTTTGAAGTCATATTGCATGGTACCCATTCCACGGGTCTCAACTCTCCAGGTTGAAGGTATTCTTCCTTCAGCTAAAACATGCATGTGGAACCCAGAGTATGATCAACCGTGTGATCAGGAGACGTGTTCCAATATGTGTCAGTTTTCGTCCCGTGGTACTCGGGTGCAACATTCCAGACGCTTTACTAACACTCTCCCGACTTGGAGAGTCAGTGCCTTTAACCTCCTCTTTGGCCCAGTTTGCAATTTCTGCGGAAGATGAACAGGAATAGGGAGAACCAAGGACAGACTAGCTGGAGGTGTCTGGACTGGCAAATTTAACTCTCATTTCCCACCAGGAAGAGGAATTAACCAAAGGCTCAGCGTGCCGTGCCGGAACCAGATTAGGGCCTGAAGCAATCTTGCGGTGTTGCGGCCAGCTCACGAGAAAGCGAGTTGAAGAAAGGAGCTCAGGGGCACTGTAATTCACAAACCTGCAGAGTTATAAATGACAGCTATCGTCCAAAAATATACTGAAGTAAGGCTGCCAAGAGGACTTGAAAGCGGGGCAGAATTGCAGGAAACCGATTTCAGGAGGTAGACTGGAATTGCATTGAAAGCATAGGAAAAGAGGCAGAACGTCCACAATGATGCACTTGGCCAAAAAGGGCGTATGTGTTTTTTCCTGAATATATTCAGGAAAAAACGCATACGCACTTTTTGGCCAACCAAGCAAGCTTGCAAAGGAAATCTGCACTACAATGAAGTCTCACTTCCCCCCGGTCAAAAGGGCCATCTGAAAAAAGTGTAAACTCCAGAAAGGCAGGACAGGCCATGGAGAACTGGGAGCCTTGTTATGCTGATGGGCGGGATGTCAATTGCCAACAGCCACTCGGGAGAAGTGTATGGTGTTTCCTGAAACATCTAAAAAACAAAGCAACAGAGCCTAGGGCACTTCCACTTATGGTCCTATAGCTTAGGGAAATTAAAATCAAAAGACACAGCCACCCCAAAGGTTGGGACGGCTCTGTTTACAAGAACCTGGTTTACGGTACAAGTTCAATATCGCAGAAAGTGAAAAATGGATAAAGAAGTTGTGGTACTTACGTACAATGCAATATCACTCAGCAATGAAATCTATGTCATCAGGCCCGTAGCAGCATAATGAGTGGATTCAGGTATGATGATTCTAACTGAAATAACTCACACAGAAAAAGAAACATCATAAGATATCACTAATACACGGAATGTAAACTTGGCTACACAGGAACTGAATTACAAAACAGAACAGGGTCTCAAATTGAGAAACCCAACTTATGCTTGCTTAAGGGGAAAGGTGAGTTGGGGTGCTGCATAAAACCAGAGATTGAAATGAGCACAGATAAAGTTCCTTAAGCCAAATATGGAATACACAAGAGCTACTCCTTGCTCAACGAAATGGACTCAACACCCCATATTAAACACCTAAGAATATACCTGACTAGTAAGAATCTTCAAACCTATGGATTGCTATGTCTCCGAAAGAGAATCAAGCATGTGTGCAGGGGCATAAACGCAGCAGTGATAGGACTGGAGAGGTTCGGTGAGCAAATGGAGACCATTTGAAGTCATATTGCATGGTACCCATTCCACGGGTCTCAACTCTCCAGGTTTAAGGTATTCTTCCTTCAGCTAAAACATGCATGTGGAACCCAGAGTATGATCAACCGTGTGATCGGGAGACGTGTTCCAATATGTGTCAGTTTTCGTCCCCTGGTACTCGGGTGCAACATTCCAGACGCTTTACTAACACTCTCCCGACTTGGAGAGTCAGTGCCTTTAACCTCCTGTTTGGCCCAGTTTGCAATTTCTGCGGAAGATGAACAGGAATAGGGAGAACCAATGACAGACTAGGTGGAGGTGTCTGGATGGGCAAATTTAACTCTCATTTCGCACCAGGAAGAGGAATTAACCAAAGGCTCAGCGTGCCGTGCCGGAACCAGATTAGGGCCTGAAGCCATCCTGCGGTGTTGGGGCCAGCTCACGAGAAAGCGAGTTGAAGAAAGGAGCTCAGGGGCACTGTAATTCACAAACCTGCAGAGGTATAAATGACAGCTATCGTCCAAAAATATACTGAAGTAAGGCTGCCAAGAGGACTTGAAAGCGGGGCAGAATTGCAGGAAACCGATTTCAGGAGGTAGACTGGAATTGCATTGAAAGCATAGGAAAAGAGGCAGAACGTCCACAATGATGCACTTGGCCAAAAAGGGCGTATGCGTTTTTTCCTGAATATATTCAGGAAAAAACGCATACGCCCTTTTTGGCCAACCAAGCAAGCTTGCAAAGGAAATCTGCACTACCATGAACTCTCACTTCCCCCCGGTCAAAAGGGCCATCTGAAAAAGGTGTAAAATCCAGAAAGGCAGGACAGGCCATTGAGAACTGGGAGCCTTGTTATGCTGATGGGCGGGATGTCAATTGCCAACAGCCACTCGGGAGAAGTGTATGGTGTTTCCTGAAACATCTAAAAAACAAAGCAACAGAGCCTAGGGCACTTCCACTTATGGTCCTATAGCTTAGGGAAATTAAAATCAAAAAGACACAGCCACCCCAAAGGATGGGATGGCTCTGTTTACAAGAACCTAGTTTAGGGTACAAGTTCAATATCGCAGAAAGTGAAAAATGGATAAAGAAGTTGTGGTACTTACGTACAATGCAATATAACACAGCAATGAAATCTATGTCATCAGGCCTGTAGCAGCATAATGAGTGGATTCAGGTATGATGATTCTAACTGAAATAAGTCACACAGAAAAAGAAACATCATAAGATATCACTAATACACGGAATGTAAACTTGGCTACACAGGAATTGAATTACAAAGCAGAACAGGGTCTCAAATTGAGAAACCCAACTTATGCTTGCTTAAGGGGAAAGGTGAGTTGGGGTGCTGCATAAAAGCAGAGATTGAAATGAGCACAGATAAAGTTCCTTAAGCCAAATATGGAATAGACAAGAGCTACTCCTTGCTCAACGAAATGGACTCAACACCCCATATTAAACACCTAAGAATATACCTGACTAGTAAGAATCTTAAAACCTATGGATTGCTATGTCTCTGAAAGAGAATCAAGCATGTGTGCAGGGGCATAATCGCAGCAGTGATAGGACTGGAGAGGTTCGGTGAGCAAATGAAGACCCTTTGAAGTCATATTGCATGGTACCCATTCCACGGGTCTCAACTCTCCAGGTTGAAGGTATTCTTCCTGCAGCTAAAACATGCATGTGGAACCCAGAGTATGATCAACCGTGTGATCGGGAGACGTGTTCCAATATGTCTCAGTTTTCGTCCCCTGGTACTCGGGTGCAACATTCCAGATGCTTTACTAACACTCTCCCGACTTGGAGAGTCAGTGCCTTTAACCTCCTGTTTGGCTCAGTTTGCAATTTCTGCGGAAGAAGAACAGGAATAGGGAGAACCAATGACAGACTAGATGGAGGTGTCTGGATGGGCAAATTTAACTCTCATTTCCCACCAGGAAGAGGAATTAACCAAAGGCTCAGCATGCCGTGCCAGAACCAGATTAGGGCCTGAAGCCATCCTGCGGTGTTGCGGCCAGCTCACGAGAAAGCGAGTTGAAGAAAGGAGCTCAGGGGCACTGTAATTCACAAACCTGCAGAGTTATAAATGACAGCTATCGTCCAAAAATATACTGAAGTAAGGCTGCCAAGAGGACTTGAAAGCGGGGCAGAATTGCAGGAAACCGATTTCAGGAGGTAGACTGGAATTGCATTGAAAGCATAGGAAAAGAGGCAGAACGTCCACAATGATGCACTTGGCCAAAAAGGGCGTATGCGTTTTTTCCTGAATATATTCAGGATAAAACGCATACGCCCTTTTTGGCCAACCAAGCAAGCTTGCAAAGGAAATCTGCACTACAATGAAGTCTCACTTCCCCCCGGTCAAAAGGGCCATCTGAAAAAAGTGTAAAATCCAGAAAGGCAGGACAGGCCATGGAGAACTGGGAGCCTTGTTATGCTGATGGGCGGGATGTCAATTGCCAACAGCCACTCGGGAGAAGTGTATGGTGTTTCCTGAAACATCTAAAAAACAAAGCAACAGAGCCTAGGGCACTTCCACTTATGGTCCTATAGCTTAGGGAAATTAAAATCAAAAGACACAGCCACCCCAAAGGTTGGGACGGCTCTGTTTACAAGAACCTGGTTTACGGTACAAGTTCTATATCGCAGAAAGTGAAAAATGGATAAAGAAGTTGTGGTACTTACGTACAATGCAGTATCACTCAGCAATGAAATCTATGTCATCAGGCCCGTAGCAGCATAATGAGTGGATTCAGATACGATGATTCTAACTGAAATAAGTCACACAGGAAAAGAAACATCATAAGATATCACTAATA
Organism: Lagenorhynchus albirostris; assembly: GCF_949774975.1. Lineage (NCBI taxonomy): Eukaryota > Metazoa > Chordata > Mammalia > Artiodactyla > Delphinidae > Lagenorhynchus > Lagenorhynchus albirostris. Next base: position 702,498 of record NW_026783452.1, on the reverse strand, counting down.
CACGGAATGTAACCTTGGCTACACAGGAACTGAATTACAAAACAGAACAGGGTCTCATATTTAGAAAACCAACTTATGCTTGCTTAAGGGGAAAGGTGAGTTGGGGTGCTGCATAAAACCAGAGATTGAAATGAGCACAGATAAAGTTCCTTAAGCCAAATATGGAATAGACAAGAGCTACTCCTTGCTCAACGAACTGGACTCAACACCCCATATTAAATGCCTAAGAGTGTACCTGACTAGGAAGTATCTTAAAACCTATGGATTGCTATGTCTCCGAAAGAGAATCAAGCGTGTGTACAGGGGCATAAACGCAGCAGTGATAGCATTGGAGAAGTTCGGTGAGCAAATGAAGACCCTTTGAAGTCATATTACATGGTACCCATTCCACGGGTCTCAACTCTCCAGGTTGAAGGTATTCTTCCTTCAGCTAAAACATGTATGTGGAACCCAGAGTATGATCAACCGTGTGATCGGGAGACGTGTTCCAATATGTCTCAGTTTTCGTCCCCTGGTACTCGGGTGCAACATTCCAGATGCTTTACTAACACTCTCCCGACTTGGAGAGTCAGTGCCTTTAACCTCCTGTTTGGCCCAGTTTGCAATTTCTGCAGAAGATGAACAGGAATAGGGAGAACCAATGACAGACTAGCTGGAGGTGTCTGGACGGGCAAATTTAACTCTCATTTCCCACCAGGAAGAGGAATTAACCAAAGGCTCAGCGTGCCGTGCCGGAACCAGATTAGGGCCTGAAGCCATCCTGCGGTGTTGCGGCCAGCTCACGGGAAAGCGAGTTGAAGAAAGGAGCTCAGGGGCACTGTAATTCACAAACCTGCAGAGTTATAAATGACAGCTATCGTCCAAAAATATACTGAAGTAAGGCTGCCAAGAGGACTTGAAAGCGGGGCAGAATTGCAGGACACCGATTTCAGGAGGTAGACTGGAATTGCATTGAAAGCATAGGAAAAGAGGCAGAACGTCCACAATGATGCACTTGGCCAAAAGGGCTTATGCGTTTTTTCCTGAATATATTCAGGAAAAAACGCATACGCCCTTTTTGGCCAACCAAGCAATCTTGCAAAGGAAATGTGCACTACAATGAAGTCTCACTTCCCCCCGGTCAAAAGGGCCATCTGAAAAAAGTGTAAAATCCAGAAAGGCAGGACAGGCCATGGAGAACTGGGAGCCTTGTTATGCTGATGGGCGGGATGTCAATTGCCAACAGCCACTCGGGAGAAGTGTATGGTGTTTCCTGAAACATCTAAAAAACAAAGCAACAGAGCCTAGGGCACTTCCACTTATGGTCCTATAGCTTAGGGAAATTAAAATCAAAAGACACAGCCACCCCAAAGGTTGGGACGGCTCTGTTTACAAGAACCTGGTTTACGGTACAAGTTCAATATCGCAGAAAGTGAAAAATGGATAAAGAAGTTGTGGTACTTACGTACAATGCAGTATCACTCAGCAATGAAATCTATGTCATCAGGCCCGTAGCAGCATAATGAGTGGATTCAGGTATGATGATTCTAACTGAAATTAGTCACACAGGAAAAGAAACATCATAAGATATCACTAATACACGGAATGTAACCTTGGCTACACAGGAACTGAATTACAAAACAAAACAGGGTCTCAAATTTAGAAAACCAACTTATGCTTGCTTAAGGGGAAAGGTGAGTTGGGGTGCTGCATAAAACCAGAGATTGAAATGAGCACAGATAAAGTTCCTTAAGCCAAATATGGAATAGACAAGAGCTACTCCTTGCTCAACGAAATGGACTCAACACCCCATATTAAATGCCTAAGAGTGTACCTGACTAGGAAGTATCTTAAAACCTATGGATTGCTATGTCTCCGAAAGAGAATCAAGCGTGTGTACAGGGGCATAAACGCAGCAGTGATAGGACTGGAGAGGTTCGGTGAGCAAATGAAGACCCTTTGAAGTCATATTGCATGGTACCCATTCCACGGGTCTCAACTCTCCAGGTTTAAGGTATTCTTCCTTCAGCTAAAACATGTATGTGGAACCCAGAGTATGATCAACCATGTGATCGGGAGACGTGTTCCAATATGTGTCAGATATCGTCCCCTGGTACTCAGGTGCAACATTCCAGACGCTTTACTAACACTCTCCCGACTTGGAGAGTCAGTGCCTTTAACCTCCTGTTTGGCCCAGTTTGCAATTTCTGCGGAAGATGAACAGGAATAGGGAGAACCAATGACAGACTAGCTGGAGGTGTCTGGACGGGCAAATTTAACTCTCATTTCCCACCAGGAAGAGGAATTAACCAAAGGCTCAGCGGGCCGTGCCGGAACCAGATTAGGGCCTGAAGCCATCCTGCGGTGTTGTGGCCAGCTCACAAGAAAGCGACTTGAAGAAAGGAGCTCAGGGGCACTGTAATTCACAAACCTGCAGAGTTATAAATGACAGCTATCGTCCAAAAATATACTGAAGTAAGCCTGCCAAGAGGACTTGAAAGCGGGGCAGAATTGCAGGAAACCGATTTCAGGAGGTAGACTGGAATTGCATTGAAAGCATAGGAAAAGAGGCAGAACGTCCACAATGATGCACTTGGCCAAAAAGGGCGTATGCGTTTTTTCCTGAATATATTCAGGAAAAAACGCATACGCCCTTTTTGGCCAACCAAGCAAGCTTGCAAAGGAAATCTGCACTACAGTGAAGTCTCACTTCCCCCCGGTCAAAAGGGCAATCTGAAAAAAGTGTAAAATCCAAAAAGGCAGGACAGGCCATGGAGAACTGGGAGCCTTGTTATGCTGATGGGCGGATGTAAATTGCCAACAGCCACTCGGGAGAAGTGTATGGTGTTTCCTGAAACATCTAAAAAACAAAGCAACAGAGCCTAGGGCACTTCCACTTATGGTCCTATAGCTTAGGGAAATTAAAATCAAAAGACACAGCCACCCCAAAGGTTGGGACGGCTCTGTTTACAAGAACCTGGTTTACGGTACAAGTTCAATATCGCAGAAAGTGAAAAATGGAAAAAGAAGTAGTGGTACTTACGTACAATGCAATATCACTCAGCAATGAAATCTATGTCATCAGGCCCATAGAAGCATAATGAGTGGATTCAGGTATGATGATTCTAACTGAAATAAGTCACACAGGAAAAGAAACATCATAAGATATCACTAATACACGGAATGTAAACTTGGCTACACAGGAACTGAATTACAAAACAGAACAGGGTCTCAAATTTAGAAACCCAACTTATGCTTGCTTAAGGGGAAAGGTGAGTTGGGGTGCTGCATAAAACCAGAGATTGAAATGAGCACAGATAAAGTTCCTTAAGCCAAATATGGAATAGACAAGAGCTACTCCTTGCTCAACGAAATGGACTCAACACCCCATATTAAATGCCTAAGAGTGTACCTGACTAGGAAGTATCTTAAAACCTATGGATTGCTATGTCTCCGAAAGAGAATCAAGCGTGTGTACAGGGGCATAAACGCAGCAGTGATAGGACTGGAGAGGTTCGGTGAGCAAATGAAGACCCTTTGAAGTCATATTGCATGGTACCCATTCCACGGGTCTCAACTCTCCAGGTTTAAGGTATTCTTCCTTCAGCTAAAACATGTATGTGGAACCCAGAGTATGATCAACCGTGTGATCGGGAGACGTGTTCCAATATGTCTCAGTTTTGGTCCCCTGGTACTCGGGTGCAACATTCCAGACGCTTTACTAACACTCTCCCGACTTGGAGAGTCAGTGCCTTTAACCTCCTGTTTGGCCCAGTTTGCAATTTCTGCGGAAGATGAACAGGAATAGGGAGAACCAATGAGAGACTAGCTGGAGGTGTCTGGACGGGCAAATTTAACTCTCATTTCCCACCAGGAAGAGGAATTAACCAAAGGCTCAGCGTGCCGTGCCGGAACCAGATTAGGGCCTGAAGTCATCCTGCGGTGTTGCGGCCAGCTCACGAGAAAGCGAGTTGAAGAAAGGAGCTCAGGGGCACTGTAATTCACAAACCTGCAGAGTTATAAATGACAGCTATCGTCCAAAAATATACTGAAGTAAGGCTGCCAAGAGGACTTGAAAGCGGGGCAGAATTGCAGGAAAGCGATTTCAGGAGGTAGACTGGAATTGCATTTAAAGCATAGGAAAAGAGGCAGAACGTCCACAATGATGCACTTGGCCAAAAAGGGCGTATGCGTTTTTTCCTGAATATATTCAGGATAAAACGCATACGCCCTTTTTGGCCAACCAAGCAAGCTTGCAAAGGAAATCTGCACTACAATGAAGTCTCACTTCCCCACGGTCAAAAGGGCCATCTGAAAAAAGTGTAAAATCCAGAAAGGCAGGACAGGCCATGGAGAACTGGGAGCCTTGTTATGCTGATGGGCGGGATGTAAATTGCCAACAGCCACTCGGGAGAAGTGTATGGTGTTTCCTGAAACATCTAAAAAACAAAGCAACAGAGCCTAGGGCACTTCCACTTATGGTCCTATAGCTTAGGGAAATTAAAATCAAAAAGACACAGCCACCCCAAAGGTTGGGACGGCTCTGTTTACAAGAACCTGGTTTACGGTACAAGTTCAATATCGCAGAAAGTGAAAAATGGATAAAGAAGTTGTGGTACTTACGTACAATGCAGTATCACTCAGCAATGAAATCTATGTCATCAGGCCCGTAGCAGCATAATGAGTGGATTCAGGTATGATGATTCTAACTGAAATAAGTCACACAGGAAAAGAAACATCATAAGATATCACTAATACACGGAATGTAACCTTGGCTACACAGGAACTGAATTACAAAACAGAACAGGGTCTCAAATTTAGAAAACCAACTTATGCTTGCTTAAGGGGAAAGGTGAGTTGGGGTGCTGCATAAAACCAGAGATTGAAATGAGCACAGATAAAGTTCCTTAAGCCAAATATGGAATAGACAAGAGCTACTCCTTGCTCAACGAAATGGACTCAACACCCCATGTTAAATGCCTAAGAGTGTACCTGACTAGGAAGTAACTTAAAACCTATGGATTGCTATGTCTCTGAAAGAGAATCAAGTGTGTGTACAGGGGCATAAACGCAGCAGTGATAGGATTGGAGAGGTTCGGTGAGCAAATGAAGACCCTTTGAAGTCATATTGCATGGTACCCATTCCAAGGGTCTCAACTCTCCAGGTTTAAGGTATTCTTCCTTCAGCTAAAACATGCATGTGGAACCCAGAGTATGATCAACCGTGTGATCGGGAGACGTGTTCCACTATGTCTCAGTTTTCGTCCCCTGGTACTCGGGTGCAACATTCCAGACGCTTTACTAACACTCTCCCGACTTGGAGAGTCAGTGCCTTTAACCTCCTGTTTGGCCCAGTTTGCAATTTCTGCGGAAGATGAACAGGAATAGGGAGAACCAATGAGAGACTAGCTGGAGGTGTCTGGACGGGCAAATTTAACTCTCATTTCCCACCAGGAAGAGGAATTAACCAAAGGCTCAGCGTGCCGTGCCGGAACCAGATTAGCGCCTGAAGCCATCCTGCGGTGTTGCGGCCAGCTCACGAGAAAGCGAGTTGAAGAAAGGAGCTCAGGGGCACTGTAATTCACAAACCTGCAGAGTTATAAATGACAGCTATCGTCCAAAAATATACTGAAGTAAGGCTGCCAAGAGGACTTGAAAGCGGGGCAGAATTGCAGGAAACCGATTTCAGGAGGTAGACTGGAATTGCATTGAAAGCATAGGAAAAGAGGCAGAACGTCCACAATGATGCACTTGGCCAAAAAGGGCGTATGCCTTTTTTCCTGAATATATTCAGGAAAAAACGCATACGCCCTTTTTGGCCAACCAAGCAAGCTTGCAAAGGAAATCTGCACTACAATGAGGTCTCACTTCCCCCCGGTCAAAAGGGCCATCTGAAAAAAGTGTAAAATCCAGAAAGGCAGGACAGGCCATGGAGAACTGGGAGCCTTGTTATGCTGATGGGCGGGATGTAAATTGCCAACAGCCACTCGGGAGAAGTGTATGGTGTTTCCTGAAACATCTAAAAAACAAAGCAACAGAGCCTAGGGCACTTCCACTTATGGTCCTATAGCTTAGGGAAATTAAAATCAAAAAGACACAGCCACCCCAAAGGTTGGGACGGCTCTGTTTACAAGAACCTCGTTTACGGTACAAGTTCAATATCGCAGAAAGTGAAAAATGGATAAAGAAGTTGTGGTACTTACGTACAATGCAGTATCACTCAGCAATGAAATCTATGTCATCAGGCCCGTAGCAGCATAATGAGTGGATTCAGGTACGATGATTCTAACTGAAATAAGTCACACAGGAAAAGAAACATCATAAGATATCACTAATACACGGACTGTAACCTTGGCTACACAGGAACTGAATTACAAAACAGAACAGGGTCTCAAATTTAGAAAACCAACTTATGCTTGCTTAAGGGGAAAGGTGAGTTGGGGTGCTGCATAAAACCAGAGATTGAAATGAGCACAGATAAAGTTCCTGAAGCCAAATATGGAATAGACAAGAGCTACTCCTTGCTCAATGAAATGGACTCAACACCCCATATTAAATGCCTAAGAGTGTACCTGACTAGGAAGTATCTTAAAACCTATGGATTGCTATGTCTCCGAAAGAGAATCAAGCGTGTGTACAGGGGCATAAACGCAGCAGTGATAGGATTGGAGAGGTTCGGTGAGCAAATGAAGACCCTTTGAAGTCATATTGCATGGTACCCATTCCACGGGTCTCAACTCTCCAGGTTTAAGGTATTCTTCCTTCAGCTAAAACATGCATGTGGAACCCAGAGTATGATCAACCGTGTGATCGGGAGACGTGTTCCAATATGTCTCAGTTTTCGTCCCCTGGTACTCGGGTGCAACATTCCAGACGCTTTAGTAACACTCTCCTGACTTGGAGAGTCAGTGCCTTTAACCTCCTGTTTGGCCCAATTTGCAATTTCTGCGGAAGATGAACAGGAATAGGGAGAACCAATGAGAGACTAGCTGGAGGTGTCTGGACGGGCAAATTTAACTCTCATTTCCCACCAGGAAGAGGAATTAACCAAAGGCTCAGCATGCCGTGCCGGAACCAGATTAGGGCCTGAAGCCATCCTGCGGTGTTGCGGCCAGCTCACGAGAAAGCGACTTGAAGAAAGGAGCTCAGGGGCACTGTAATTCACAAACCTGCAGAGTTATAAATGACAGCCATCGTCCAAAAATATACTGAAGTAAGGCTGCCAAGAGGACTTGAAAGCGGTGCAGAATTGCAGGAAACCGATTTCAGGAGGTAGACTGGAATTGCATTTAAAGCATAGGAAAAGAGGCAGAACGTCCACAATGATGCACTTGGCCAAAAAGGGCGTATGCGTTTTTTCCTGAATATATTCAGGAAAAAACGCATACGCCCTTTTTGGCCAACCAAGCAAGCTTGCAAAGGAAATCTGCACTACAATGAAGTCTCACTTCTCCCCGGTCAAAAGGGCCATCTGAAAAAAGTGTAAAATCCAGAAAGGCAGGACAGGCCATGGAGAACTGGGAGCCTTGTTATGCTGATGGGCGGGATGTAAATTGCCAACAGCCACTCGGGAGAAGTGTATGGTGTTTCCTGAAACATCTAAAAAACAAAGCAACAGAGCCTAGGGCACTTCCACTTATGGTCCTATAGCTTAGGGAAATTAAAATCAAAAAGACACAGCCACCCCAAATGTTGGGACGGCTCTGTTTACAAGAACCTGGTTTACGGTACAAGTTCAATATCGCAGAAAGTGAAAAATGGATAAAGAAGTTGTGGTACTTACGTACAATGCAGTATCACTCAGCAATGAAATCTATGTCATCAGGCCCGTAGCAGCATAATGAGTGGATTCAGGTATGATGATTCTAACTGAAATAAGTCACACAGGAAAAGAAACATCATAAGATATCACTAATACACGGAATGTAACCTTGGCTACACAGGAACTGAATTACAAAACAGAACAGGGTCTCAAATTTAGAAAACCAACTTATGCTTGCTTAAGGGGAAAGGTGAGTTTGGGTGCTGCATAAAACCAGAGATTGAAATGAGCACAGATAAAGTTCCTTAAGCCAAATATGGAATAGACAAGAGCTACTCCTTGCTCAACGAAATGGACTCAACACCCCATATTAAATGCCTAAGAGTGTACCTGACTAGGAAGTATCTTAAAACCTATGGATTGCTATGTCTCTGAAAGAGAATCAAGTGTGTGTACAGGGGCATAAACGCAGCAGTGATAGGATTGGAGAGGTTCGGTGAGCAAATGAAGACCGTTTGAAGTCATATTGCATGGTACCCATTCCACGGGTCTCAACTCTCCAGGTTTAAGGTATTCTTCCTTCAGCTAAAACATGCATGTGGAACCCAGAGTATGATCAACCGTGTGATCGGGAGACGTGTTCCAATATGTCTCAGTTTTCGTCCCCTGGTACTCGGGTGCAACATTCCAGACGCTTTACTAACACTCTACCGACTTGGAGAGTCAGTGCCTTTAACCTCCTGTTTGGCCCAGTTTGCAATTTCTGCGGAAGATGAACAGGAATAGGGAGAACCAATGAGAGACTAGCTGGAGGTGTCTGGACGGGCAAATTTAACTCTCATTTCCCACCAGGAAGAGGAATTAACCAAAGGCTCAGCGTGCCGTGCCGGAACCAGATTAGGGCCTGAAGCCATCCTGCGGTGTTGCGGCCAGCTCATGAGAAAGCGAGTTGAAGAAAGGAGCTAAGGGGCACTGTAATTCACAAACCTGCAGAGTTATAAATGACAGCTATCGTCCAAAAATATACTGAAGTAAGGCTGCCAAGAGGACTTGAAAGCGGGGCAGAATTGCAGGAAACCGATTTCAGGAGGTAGACTGGAATTGCATTTAAAGCATAGGAAAAGAGGCAGAACGTCCACAATGATGCACTTGGCCAAAAAGTGCGTATGCGTTTTTTCCTGAATATATTCAGGAAAAAACGCATACGCCCTTTTTGGCCAACCAAGCAAGCTTGCAAAGGAAATGTGCACTACAATGAAGTCTCACTTCCCCCCGGTCAAAAGGGCCATCTGAAAAAGGTGTAAAATCCAGAAAGGCAGGACAGGCCATGGAGAACTGGGAGCCTTGTTATGCTGATGGGCGGGATGTAAATTGCCAACAGCCACTCGGGAGAAGTGTATGGTGTTTCCTGAAACATCTAAAAAACAAAGCAACAGAGCCTAGGGCACTTCCACTTATGGTCCTATAGCTTAGGGAAATTAAAATCAAAAGACACAGCCACCCCAAAGGTTGGGACGGCTCTGTTTACAAGAACCTGGTTTACGGTACAAGTTCAATATCGCAGAAAGTGAAAAATGGATAAAGAAGTTGTGGTACTTACGTACAATGCAATATCACTCAGCAATGAAATCTATGTCATCAGGCCCGTAGCAGCATAATGAGTGGATTCAGGTACGATGATTCTAACTGAAATAAGTCACACAGAAAAAGAAACATCGTAAGATATCACTAATACACGGAATGTAAACTTGGCTACACAGGAACTGAATTACAAAACAGAACAGGGTCTCAAATTTAGAAAACCAACTTATGCTTGCTTAAGGGGAAAGGTGAGTTGGGGTGCTGCATAAAACCAGAGATTGAAATGAGCACAGATAAACTTCCTTAAGTCAAATATGGAATAGACAAGAGCTACTCCTTGCTCAACGAAATGGACTCAACACCGCATATTAAATGCCTAAGAGTGTACCTGACTAGGAAATATCTTAAAACCTATGAATTGCTATGTCTCCGAAAGAGAATCAAGCGTGTGTACAGGGGCATAAACGCAGCAGTGATAGGATTGGAGAGGTTCGGTGAGCAAATGAAGACCCTTTGAAGTCATATTGCATGGTACCCATTCCACGGGTCTCAACTCTCCAGGTTTAAGGTATTCTTCCTTCAGCTAAAACATGCATGTGGAACCCAGAGTATGATCAACCGTGTGATCGGGAGACGTGTTCCAATATGTCTCAGTTTTCGTCCCCTGGTACTCGGGTGCAACATTCCAGACGCTTTACTAACACTCTCCCGACTTGGAGAGTCAGTGCCTTTAACCTCCCGTTTGGCCCAGTTTGCAATCTCTGCGGAAGATGAACAGGAATAGGGAGAACCAATGACAGACTAGCTGGAGGTGTCTGGACGGGCAAATTTAACTCTCATTTCCCACCAGGAAGAGGAATTAACCAAAGGCTCAGCGTGCCGTGCCGGAACCAGATTAGGGCCTGAAGCCATCCTGCGGTGTTGCGGCCAGCTCACGAGAAAGCGAGTTGAAGATAGGAGCTCAGGGGCACTGTAATTCACAAACCTGCAGAGTTATAAATGACAGCTATCGTCCAAAAATATACTGAAGTAAGGCTGCCAAGAGGACTTGAAAGCGGGGCAGAATTGCAGGAAACCGATTTCAGGAGGTAGACTGGAATTGCATTTAAAGCATAGGAAAAGAGGCAGAACGTCCACAATGATGCACTTGGCCAAAAAGGGCGTATGCGTTTTTTCCTGAATATATTCAGGAAAAAACGCATACGCCCTTTTTGGCCAACCAAGCAAGCTTGCAAAGGAAATCTGCACTACAATGAAGTCTCACTTCCCCCCGGTCAAAAGGGCCATCTGAAAAAAGTGTAAAATCCAGAAAGGCAGGACAGGCCATGGAGAACTGGGAGCCTTGTTATGCTGATGGGCGGGATGTAAATTGCCAACAGCCACTCGGGAGAAGTGTATGGTGTTTCCTGAAACATCTAAAAAACAAAGCAACAGAGCCTAGGGCACTTCCACTTATGGTCCTATAGCTTAGGGAAATTAAAATCAAAAGACACAGCCACCCCAAAGGTTGGGACGGCTCTGTTTACAAGAACCTGGTTTACGGTACAAGTTCAATATCGCAGAAAGTGAAAAATGGATAAAGAAGTTGTGGTACTTACGTACAATGCAATATCACTCAGCAATGAAATCTATGTCATCAGGCCCGTAGCAGCATAATGAGTGGATTCAGGTACGATGATTCTAACTGAAATAAGTCACACAGAAAAAGAAACATCATAAGATATCACTAATACACGGAATGTAAACTTGGCTACACAGGAACTGAATTACAAAACAGAACAGGGTCTCAAATTTAGAAAACCAACTTATGCTTGCTTAAGGGGAAAGGTGAGTTGGGGTGCTGCATAAAACCAGAGATTGAAATGAGCACAGATAAAGTTCCTTAAGCCAAATATGGAATAGACAAGAGCTACTCCTTGCTCAAAGAAATGGACTCAACACCCCATATTAAATGCCTAAGAGTGTACCTGACTAGGAAGTATCTTAAAACCTATGGATTGCTATGTCTCCGAAAGAGAATCAAGCGTGTGTACAGGGGCATAAACGCAGCAGTGATAGCATTGGAGAAGTTCGGTGAGCAAATGAAGACCCTTTGAAGTCATATTGCATGGTACCCATTCCACGGGTCTCAACTCTCCAGGTTTAAGGTATTCTTCCTTCAGCTAAAACATGCATGTGGAACCCAGAGTATGATCAACCGTGTGATCGGGAGACGTGTTCCAATATGTGTCAGTTTTCGTCCCCTGGTACTCGGGTACAACATTACAGACGCTTTACTAACACTCTCCCGACTTGGAGAGTCAGTGCCTTTAACCTCCTGTTTGGCCCAGTTTGCAATTTCTGCGGAAGATGAACAGGAATAGGGAGAACCAATGACAGACTAGCTGGAGGTGTCTGGACGGGCAAATTTAACTCTCATTTCCCACCAGGAAGAGGAATTAACCAAAGGCTCAGCGTGCCGTGCCGGAACCAGATTAGGGCCTGAAGCCATCCTGCGGTGTTGCGGCCAGCTCACAAGAAAGCGACTTGAAGAAAGGAGCTCGGGGCACTGTAATTCACAAACCTGCAGAGTTATAAATGACAGCTATCGTCCAAAAATATACTGAAGTAAGGCTGCCATGAGGACTTGAATGCGGGGCAGAATTGCAGGAAACCGATTTCAGGAGGTAGACTGGAATTGCATTTAAAGCATAGGAAAAGAGGCAGAACGTCCACAATGATGCACTTGGCCAAAAAGGGCGTATGCGTTTTTTCCTGAATATATTCAGGAAAAAACGCATACGCCCTTTTTGGCCAACCAAGCAAGCTTGCAAAGGAAATGTGCACTATAATGAAGTCTCACTTCCCCCCGGTCAAAAGGGCCATCTGAAAAAAGTGTAAAATCCAGAAAGGCAGGACAGGCCATGGAGAACTGGGAGCCTTGTTATGCTGATGGCCGGGATGTCAATTGCCAACAGCCACTCGGGAGAAGTGTATGGTGTTTCCTGAAACATCTAAAAAACAAAGCAACAGAGCCTAGGGCACTTCCACTTATGGTCCTATAGCTTAGGGAAATTAAAATCAAAAGACACAGCCACCCCAAAGGTTGGGACAGCTCTGTTTACAAGAACCTGGTTTACGGTACAAGTTCAATATCGCAGAAAGTGAAAAATGGATAAAGAAGTTGTGGTACTTACGTACAATGCAATATCACTCAGCAATGAAATCTATGTCATCAGGCCCGTAGCAGCATAATGAGTGGATTCAGGTACGATGATTCTAACTGAAATAAGTCACACAGAAAAAGAAACATCATAAGATATCACTAATACACGGAATGTAAACTTGGCTACACAGGAACTGAATTACAAAACAGAACAGGGTCTCAAATTTAGAAAACCAACTTATGCTTGCTTAAGGGGAAAGGTGAGTTGGGGTGCTGCATAAAACCAGAGATTGAAATGAGCACAGATAAAGTTCCTGAAGCCAAATATGGAATAGACAAGAGCTACTACTTGCTCAACGAAATGGACTCAACACCCCATATTAAATGCCTAAGAGTGTACCTGACTAGGAAGTATCTTAAAACCTATGGATTGCTATGTCTCCGAAAGAGAATGAAGCGTGTGTACAGCGGCATAAACGCAGCAGTGATAGGACTGGAGAGGTTTGGTGAGCAAATGAAGACCCTTTGAAGTCATATTGCATGGTACCCATTCCACGGGTCTCAACTCTCCAGGTTTAAGGTATTCTTCCTTCAGCTAAAACATGTATGTGGAACCCAGAATATGATCAACCGTGTGATCGGGAGACGTGTTCCAATATGTCTCAGTTTTCGTCCCCTGGTACTCGGGTGCAACATTCCAGACGCTTTACTAACACTCTCCCGACTTGGAGAGTCAGTGCCTTTAACCTCCTGTTTGGCCCAGTTTGCAATTTCTGCAGAAGATGAACAGGAATAGGGAGAACCAATGACAGACTAGCTGGAGGTGTCTGGACGGGCAAATTTAACTCTCATTTCCCACCAGGAAGAGGAATTAACCAAAGGCTCAGCGTGCCGTGCCGGAACCAGATTAGGGCCTGAAGCCATCCTGTGGTGTTGCGGCCAGCTCACGAGAAAGCGAGTTGAAGAAAGGAGCTCAGGGGCACTGTAATTCACAAACCTGCAGAGTTATAAATGACAGCTATCGTCCAAAAATATACTGAAGTAAGGCTGCCAAGAGGACTTGAAAGCGGGGCAGAATTGCAGGACACCGATTTCAGGAGGTAGACTGGAATTGCATTGAAAGCATAGGAAAAGAGGCAGAACGTCCACAATGATGCACTTGGCCAAAAGGGCGTATGCGTTTTTTCCTGAATATATTCAGGAAAAAACGCATACGCCCTTTTTGGCCAACCAAGCAAGCTTGCAAAGGAAATCTGCACTACAATGAAGTCTCACTTCCCCCCGGTCAAAAGGGCCATCTGAAAAAAGTGTAAAATCCAGAAAGGCAGGACAGGCCATGGAGAACTGGGAGCCTTGTTATGCTGATGGGCGGGATGTAAATTGCCAACAGCCACTCGGGAGAAGTGTATGGTGTTTCCTGAAACATCTAAAAAACAAAGCAACAGAGCCTAGGGCACTTCCACTTATGGTCCTATAGCTTAGGGAAATTAAAATCAAAAGACACAGCCACCCCAAATGTTGGGACGGCTCTGTTTACAAGAACCTGGTTTACGGTACAAGTTCAATATCGCAAAAAGTGAAAAATGGATAAAGAAGTTGTGGTACTTACGTACAATGCAGTATCACTCAGCAATGAAATCTATGTCATCAGGCCCGTAGCAGCATAATGAGTGGATTCAGGTATGATGATTCTAACTGAAATAAGTCACACAGGAAAAGAAACATCATAAGATATCACTAATACACGGAATGTAACCTTGGCTACACAGGAACTGAATTACAAAACAGAACAGGGTCTCAAATTTAGAAAACCAACTTATGCTTGCTTAAGGAGAAAGGTGAGTTGGGGTGCTGCATAAAACCAGAGATTGAAATGAGCACAGATAAAGTTCCTTAAGCCAAATATGGAATAGACAAGAGCTACTCCTTGCTCAACGAAATGGACTCAACACCCCATATTAAATGCCTAAGAGTGTACCTGACTAGGAAGTATCTTAAAACCTATGGATTGCTATGTCTCCGAAAGAGAATCAAGCGTGTGTACAGGGGCATAAACGCAGCAGTGATAGCATTGGAGAAGTTCGGTGAGCAAATGAAGACCCTTTGAAGTCATATTGCATGGTACCCATTCCACGGGTCTCAACTCTCCAGGTTTAAGGTATTCTTCCTTCAGCTAAAACATGCATGTGGAACCCAGAGTATGATCAACCGTGTGATCGGGAGACGTGTTCCAATATGTGTCAGTTTTCGTCCCCTGGTACTCGGGTACAACATTCCAGACGCTTTACTAACACTCTCCCGACTTGGAGAGTCAGTGCCTTTAACCTCCTGTTTGGCCCAGTTTGCAATTTCTGCGGAAGATGAACAGGAATAGGGAGAACCAATGAGAGACTAGCTGGAGGTGTCTGGACGGGCAAATTTAACTCTCATTTCCCACCAGGAAGAGGAATTAACCAAAGGCTCAGCGTGCCGTGCCGGAACCAGATTAGGGCCTGAAGCCATCCTGCGGTGTTGCGGCCAGCTCATGAGAAAGCGAGTTGAAGAAAGGAGCTCAGGGGCACTGTAATTCACAAACCTGCAGAGTTATAAATGACAGCTATCGTCCAAAAATATACTGAAGTAAGGCTGCCAAGAGGACTTGAAAGCGGGGCAGAATTGCAGGAAACCGATTTCAGGAGGTAGACTGGAATTGCATTTAAAGCATAGGAAAAGAGGCAGAACGTCCACAATGATGCACTTGGCCAAAAAGGGCGTATGCGTTTTTTCCTGAATATATTCAGGAAAAAACGCATACACCCTTTTTGGCCAACCAAGCAAGCTTGCAAAGGAAATGTGCACTACAATGAAGTCTCACTTTCCCCCGGTCAAAAGGGCCATCTGAAAAAAGTGTAAAATCCAGAAAGGCAGGACAGGCCATGGAGAACTGGGAGCCTTGTTATGCTGATGGGCGGGATGTAAATTGCCAACAGCCACTCGGGAGAAGTGTATGGTGTTTCCTGAAACATCTAAAAAACAAAGCAACAGAGCCTAGGGCACTTCCACTTATGGTCCTATAGCTTAGGGAAATTAAAATCAAAAGACACAGCCACCCCAAAGGTTGGGACGGCTCTGTTTACAAGAACCTGGTTTACGGTACAAGTTCAATATCGCAGAAAGTGAAAAATGGATAAAGAAGTTGTGGTACTTACGTACAATGCAGTATCACTCAGCAATGAAATCTATGTCATCAGGCCCGTAGCAGCATAATGAGTGGATTCAGGTATGATGATTCTAACTGAAATAAGTCACACAGGAAAAGAAACATCATAAGATATCACTAATACACGGAATGTAACCTTGGCTACACAGGAACTGAATTACAAAACAGAACAGGGTCTCAAATTTAGAAAACCAACTTATGCTTGCTTAAGGGGAAAGGTGAGTTGGAGTGCTGCATAAAACCAGAGATTGAAATGAGCACAGATAAAGTTCCTTAAGCCAAATATGGAATAGACAAGAGCTACTCCTTGCTCAACGAAATGGACTCAACACCCCATATTAAATGCCTAAGAGTGTACCTGACTAGGAAGTATCTTAAAACCTATGGATTGCTATGTCTCCGAAAGAGAATCAAGCGTGTGTACAGGGGCATAAACGCAGCAGTGATAGCATTGGAGAAGTTCGGTGAGCAAATGAAGACCCTTTGAAGTCATATTGCATGGTACCCATTCCACGGGTCTCAACTCTCCAGGTTTAAGGTATTCTTCCTTCAGCTAAAACATGCATGTGGAACCCAGAGTATGATCAACCGTGTGATCGGGAGACGTGTTCCAATATGTGTCAGTTTTCGTCCCCTGGTACTCGGGTACAACATTCCAGACGCTTTACTAACACTCTCCCGACTTGGAGAGTCAGTGCCTTTAACCTCCTGTTTGGCCCAGTTTGCAATTTCTGCGGAAGATGAACAGGAATAGGGAGAACCAATGACAGACTAGCTGGAGGTGTCTGGACGGGCAAATTTAACTCTCATTTCCCACCAGGAAGAGGAATTAACCAAAGGCTCAGCGTGCCGTGCCGGAACCAGATTAGGGCCTGAAGCCATCCTGCGGTGTTGCGGCCAGCTCACAAGAAAGCGACTTGAAGAAAGGAGCTCGGGGCACTGTAATTCACAAACCTGCAGAGTTATAAATGACAGCTATCGTCCAAAAATATACTGAAGTAAGGCTGCCAAGAGGACTTGAATGCGGGGCAGAATTGCAGGAAACCGATTTCAGGAGGTAGACTGGAATTGCATTTAAAGCATAGGAAAAGAGGCAGAACGTCCACAATGATGCACTTGGCCAAAAAGGGCGTATGCGTTTTTTCCTGAATATATTCAGGAAAAAACGCATACGCCCTTTTTGGCCAACCAAGCAAGCTTGCAAAGGAAATGTGCACTACAATGAAGTCTCACTTCCCCCCGGTCAAAAGGGCCATCTGAAAAAAGTGTAAAATCCAGAAAGGCAGGACAGGCCATGGAGAACTGGGAGCCTTGTTATGCTGATGGCCGGGATGTCAATTGCCAACAGCCACTCGGGAGAAGTGTATGGTGTTTCCTGAAACATCTAAAAAACAAAGCAACAGAGCCTAGGGCACTTCCACTTATGGTCCTATAGCTTAGGGAAATTAAAATCAAAAGACACAGCCACCCCAAAGGTTGGGATGGCTCTGTTTACAAGAACCTGGTTTACGGTACAAGTTCAATATCGCAGAAAGTGAAAAATGGATAAAGAAGTTGTGGTACTTACGTACAATGCAGTATCACTCAGCAATGAAATCTATGTCATCAGGCCCGTAGCAGCATAATGAGTGGATTCAGGTATGATGATTCTAACTGAAATAAGTCACACAGGAAAAGAAACATCATAAGATATCACTAATACACGGAATGTAAACTTGGCTACATAGGAACTGAATTACAAAACAGAACAGGGTCTCAAATTTAGAAAATCAACTTATGCTTGCTTAAGGGGAAAGGTGAGTTGGGGTGCTGCATAAAACCAGAGATTGAGATGAGCACAGATAAAGTTCCTTAAGCCAAATATGGAATAGACAAGAGCTACTCCTTGCTCAACGAAATGGACTCAACACCCCATATTAAATGCCTAAGAGTGTACCTGACTAGGAAGTATCTTAAAACCTATGGATTGCTATGTCTCCGAAAGAGAATCAAGCGTGTGTACAGGGGCATAAACGCAGCAGTGATAGGACTGGAGAGGTTCGGTGAGCAAATGAAGACCCTTTGAAGTCATATTGCATGGTACCCATTCCACGGGTCTCAACTCTCCAGGTTTAAGGTATTCTTCCTTCAGCTAAAACATGTATGTGGAACCCATATTATGATCAACCGTGTGATCGGGAGACGTGTTCCAATATGTCTCAGTTTTCGTCCCCTGGTACTCGGGTGCAACATTCCAGACGCTTTACTAACACTCTCCCGACTTGGAGAGTCAGTGCCTTTAACCTCCTGTTTGGCCCAGTTTGCAATTTCTGCAGAAGATGAACAGGAATAGGGAGAACCAATGACAGACTAGCTGGAGGTGTCTGGACGGGCAAATTTAACTCTCATTTCCCACCAGGAAGAGGAATTAACCAAAGGCTCAGCGTGCCGTGCCGGAACCAGATTAGGGCCTGAAGCCATCCTGCGGTGTTGCGGCCAGCTCACGAGAAAGCGAGTTGAAGAAAGGAGCTCAGGGGCACTGTAATTCACAAACCTGCAGAGTTATAAATGACAGCTATCGTCCAAAAATATACTGAATTAAGGCTGCCAAGAGGACTTGAAAGCGGGGCAGAATTGCAGGACACCGATTTCAGGAGGTAGACTGGAATTGCATTGAAAGCATAGGAAAAGAGGCAGAACGTCCACAATGATGCACTTGGCCAAAAGGGCGTATGCGTTTTTTCCGGAATATATTCAGGAAAAAACGCATACGCCCTTTTTGGCCAACCAAGCAAGCTTGCAAAGGAAATCTGCGCTACAATGAAGTCTCACTTCCCCCCGGTCAAAAGGGCCATCTGAAAAAAGTGTAAAATCCAGAAAGGCAGGACAGGCCATGGAGAACTGGGAGCCTTGTTATGCTGATGGGCGGGATGTCAATTGCCAACAGCCACTCGGGAGAAGTGTATGGTGTTTCCTGAAACATCTAAAAAACAAAGCAACAGAGCCTAGGGCACTTCCACTTATGGTCCTATAGCTTAGGGAAATTAAAATCAAAAGACACAGCCACCCCAAAGGTTGGGACGGCTCTGTTTACAAGAACCTGGTTTACGGTACAAGTTCAATATCGTAGAAAGTGAAAAATGGATAAAGAAGTTGTGGTACTTACGTACAATGCAGTATCACTCAGCAATGAAATCTATGTCATCAGGCCCGTAGCAGCATAATGAGTGGATTCAGGTATGATGATTCTAACTGAAATAAGTCACACAGGAAAAGAAACATCATAAGATATCACTAATACACGGAATGTAACCTTGGCTACACAGGAACTGAATTACAAAACAGAACAGGGTCTCAAATTTAGAAAACCAACTTATGCTTGCTTAAGGGGAAAGGTGAGTTGGGGTGCTGCATAAAAGCAGAGATTGAAATGAGCACAGATAAAGTTCCTTAAGCCAAATATGGAATAGACAAGAGCTACTCCTTGCTCAACGAAATGGACTCAACACCCCATATTAAATGCCTAAGAGTGTACCTGACTAGGAAGTATCTTAAAACCTATGGATTGCTATGTCTCCGAAAGAGAATCAAGCGTGTGTACAGGGGCATAAACGCAGCAGTGATAGGATTGGAGAGGTTCGGTGAGCAAATGAAGACCCTTTGAAGTCATATTGCATGGTACCCATTCCACGGTCTCAACTCTCCAGGTTTAAGGTATTCTTCCTTCAGCTAAAACATGTATGTGGAACCCAGAGTATGATCAACCGTGTGATCGGGAGACGTGTTCCAATATGTCTCAGTTTTAGTCCCCTGGTACTCGGGTGCAACATTCCAGACGCTCTACTAACACTCTCCCGACTTGGAGAGTCAGTGCCTTTAACCTCCTGTTTGGCCCAGTTTGCAATTTCTGCGGAAGATGAACAGGAATAGGGAGAACCAATGAGAGACTAGCTGGAGGTGTCTGGACGGGCAAATTTAACTCTCATTTACCACCAGGAAGAGGAATTAACCAAAGGCTCAGCGTGCCGTGCCGGAACCAGATTAGGGCCTGAAACCATCCTGCGGTGTTGCGGCCAGCTCACGAGAAAGCGAGTTGAAGAAAGGAGCTCAGGGGCACTGTAATTCACAAACCTGCAGAGTTATAAATGACAGCTATCGTCCAAAAATATACTGAAGTAAGGCTGCCAAGAGGACTTGAAAGCGGGGCAGAATTGCAGGAAACCGATTTCAGGAGGTAGACTGGAATTGCATTTAAAGCATAGGAAAAGAGGCAGAACGTCCACAATGATGCACTTGGCCAAAAAGGGCGTATGCGTTTTTTCCTGAATATATTCAGGAAAAAACGCATACGCCCTTTTTGGCCAACCAAGCAAGCTTGCAAAGGAAATCTGCACTACAATGAAGTCTCACTTCCCCCCGGTCAAAAGGGCCATCTGAAAAAAGTGTAAAATCCAGAAAGGCAGGACAGGCCATGGAGAACTGGGAGCCTTGTTATGCTGATGGGCGGGATGTCAATTGCCAACAGCCACTCGGGAGAAGTGTATGGTGTTTCCTGAAACATCTAAAAAACAAAGCAACAGAGCCTAGGGCACTTCCACTTATGGTCCTATAGCTTAGGGAAATTAAAATCAAAAGACACAGCCACCCCAAAAGTTGGGACGGCTCTGTTTACAAGAACCTGGTTTACGGTACAAGTTCAATATCGCAGAAAGTGAAAAATGGATAAAGAAGTTGTGGTACTTACGTACAATGCAGTATCACTCAGCAATGAAATCTATGTCATCAGGCCCGTAGCAGCATAATGAGTGGATTCAGGTATGATGATTCTAACTGAAATAAGTCACACAGGAAAAGAAACATCATAAGATATCACTAATACACGGAATGTAACCTTGGCTACACAGGAACTGAATTACAAAACAGAACAGGGTCTCAAATTTAGAAAACCAACTTATGCTTGCTTAAGGGGAAAGGTGAGTTGGGGTGCTGCATAAAACCAGAGATTGAAATGAGCACAGATAAAGTTCCTTAAGCCAAATATGGAATAGACAAGAGCTACTCCTTGCTCAACGAAATGGACTCAACACCCCATATTAAATGCCTAAGAGTGTACCTGACTAGGAAGTATCTTAAAACCTATGGATTGCTATGTCTCCAAAAGAGAATCAAGCGTGTGTACAGGGGCATAAACGCAGCAGTGATAGGACTGGAGAGGTCCGGTGAGCAAATGAAGACCCTTTGAAGTCATATTGCATGGTACCCATTCCACGGTCTCAACTCTCCAGGTTTAAGGTATTCTTCCTTCAGCTAAAACATGTATGTGGAACCCAGAGTATGATCAACCGTGTGATCGGGAGACGTGTTCCAATATGTGTCAGTTTTGGTCCCCTGGTACTCGGGTGCAACATTCCAGACGCTCTACTAACACTCTCCCGACTTGGAGAGTCAGTGCCTTTAACCTCCTGTTTGGCCCAGTTTGCAATTTCTGCGGAAGATGAACAGGAATAGGGAGAACCAATGAGAGACTAGCTGGAGGTGTCTGGACGGGCAAATTTAACTCTCATTTCCCACCAGGAAGAGGAATTAACCAAAGGATCAGCGTGCCGTGCCGGAACCAGATTAGGGCCTGAAGCCATCCTGCGGTGTTGCGGCCAGCTCACGAGAAAGCGAGTTGAAGAAAGGAGCTCAGGGGCACTGTAATTCACAAACCTGCAGAGTTATAAATGACAGCTATCGTCCAAAAATATACTGAAGTAAGGCTGCCAAGAGGACTTGAAAGCGGGGCAGAATTGCAGGAAACCGATTTCAGGAGGTAGACTGGAATTGCATTGAAAGCATAGGAAAAGAGGCAGAACGTCCACAATGATGCACTTGGCCAAAAAGGGCGTATGCGTTTTTTCCTGAATATATTCAGGAAAAAACGCATACGCCCTTTTTGGCCAACCAAGCAAGCTTGCAAAGGAAATCTGCACTACAATGAAGTCTCACTTCCCCCCGGTCAAAAGGGCCATCTGAAAAAAGTGTAAAATCCAGAAAGGCAGGACAGGCCATGGAGAACTGGGAGCCTTGTTATGCTGATGGGCGGGATGTAAATTGCCAACAGCCACTCAGGAGAAGTGTATGGTGTTTCCTGAAACATCTAAAAATCAAAGCAACAGAGCCTAGGGCACTTCCACTTATGGTCCTATAGCTTAGGGAAATTAAAATCAAAAAGACACAGCCACCCCAAAGGTTGGGACGGCTCTGTTTACAAGAACCTGGTTTACAGTAAAAGTTCAATATCGCAGAAAGTGAAAAATGGATAAAGAAGTTGTGGTACTTACGTACAATGCAGTATCACTCAGCAATGAAATCTATGTCATCAGGCCCGTAGCAGCATAATGAGTGGATTCAGGTACGATGATTCTAACTGAAATAAGTCACACAGGAAAAGAAACATCATAAGATATCACTAATACACGGAATGTAACCTTGGCTACACAGGAACTGAATTACAAAACAGAACAGGGTCTCAAATTTAGAAAACCAACTTATGCTTGCTTAAGGGGAAAGGTGAGTTGGGGTGCTGCATAAAACCAGAGATTGAAATGAGCACAGATAAAGTTCCTTAAGCCAAATATGGAATAGACAAGAGCTACTCCTTGCTCAACGAAATGGACTCAACACCCCATATTAAATGCCTAAGAGTGTACCTGACTAGGAAGTATCTTAAAACCTATGGATTGCTATGTCTCTGAAAGAGAATCAAGTGTGTGTACAGGGGCATAAACGCAGCAGTGATAGGATTGGAGAGGTTCGGTGAGCAAATGAAGACCCTTTGAAGTCATATTGCATGGTACCCATTCCACGGGTCTCAACTCTCCAGGTTTAAGGTATTCTTCCTTCAGCTAAAACATGCATGTGGAACCCAGAGTATGATCAACCGTGTGATCGGGAGACGTGTTCCACTATGTCTCAGTTTTCGTCCCCTGGGACTCGGGTGCAACATTCCAGACGCTTTACTAACACTCTCCCGACTTGGAGAGTCAGTGCCTTTAACCTCCTGTTTGGCCCAGTTTGCAATTTCTGCGGAAGATGAACAGGAATAGGGAGAACCAATGACAGACTAGCTGGAGGTGTCTGGACGGGCAAATTTAACTCTCATTTCCCACCAGGAAGAGGAATTAACCAAAGGCTCAGCGTGCCGTGCCGGAACCAGATTAGCGCCTGAAGCCATCCTGCGGTGTTGCGGCCAGCTCACGAGAAAGCGAGTTGAAGAAAGGAGCTCAGGGGCACTGTAATTCACAAACCTGCAGAGTTATAAATACAGCTATCGTCCAAAAATATACTGAAGTAAGGCTGCCAAGAGGACTTGAAAGCGGGGCAGAATTGCAGGAAACCGATTTCAGGAGGTAGACTGGAATTGCATTTAAAGCATAGGAAAAGAGGCAGAACGTCCACAATGATGCACTTGGCCAAAAAGGGCGTATGCGTTTTTTCCTGAATATATTCAGGAAAAAACGCATACGCCCTTTTTGGCCAACCAAGCAAGCTTGCAAAGGAAATCTGCACTACAATGAAGTCTCACTTCCCCCCGGTCAAAAGGGCCATCTGAAAAAAGTGTAAAATCCAGAAAGGCAGGACAGGCCATGGAGAACTGGGAGCCTTGTTATGCTTATGGGCGGGATGTCAATTGCCAACAGCCACTCGGGAGAAGTGTATGGTGTTTCCTGAAACATCTAAAAAACAAAGCAACAGAGCCTAGGGCACTTCCACTTATGGTCCTATAGCTTAGGGAAATTAAAATCAAAAGACACAGCCACCCCAAATGTTGGGACGGCTCTGTTTACAAGAACCTGGTTTACGGTACAAGTTCAATATCGCAGAAAGTGAAAAATGGATAAAGAAGTTGTGGTACTTACGTACAATGCAGTATCACTCAGCAATGAAATCTATGTCATCAGGCCCGTAGCAGCATAATGAGTGGATTCAGGTATGATGATTCTAACTGAAATAAGTCACACAGGAAAAGAAACATCATAAGATATCACTAATACACGGAATGTAAACTTGGCTACACAGGAACTGAATTACAAAACAGAACAGGGTCTCAAATTTAGAAAACCAACTTATGCTTGCTTAAGGGGAAAGGTGAGTTGGGGTGCTGCATAAAACCAGAGATTGAAATGAGCACAGATAAAGTTCCTTAAGCCAAATATGGAATAGACAAGAGCTACTCCTTGCTCAACGAAATGGACTCAACACCCCATATTAAATGCCTAAGAGTGTAACTGACTAGGAAGTATCTTAAAACCTATGGATTGCTATGTCTCCAAAAGAGAATCAAGCGTGTGTACAGGGGCATAAACGCAGCAGTGATAGGACTGGAGAGGTTCGGTGAGCAAATGAAGACCCTTTGAAGTCATATTGCATGGTACCCATTCCACGGTCTCAACTCTCCAGGTTTAAGGTATTCTTCCTTCAGCTAAAACATGCATGTGGAACCCAGAGTATGATCAACTGTGTGATCGGGAGACGTGTTCCAATATGTGTCAGTTTTGGTCCCCTGGTACTCGGGTGCAACATTCCAGACGCTCTACTAACACTCTCCCGACTTGGAGAGTCAGTGCCTTTAACCTCCTGTTTGGCCCAGTTTGCAATTTCTGCGGAAGATGAACAGGAATAGGGAGAACCAATGACAGACTAGCTGGAGGTGTCTGGACGGGCAAATTTAACTCTCATTTCCCACCAGGAAGAGGAATTAACCAAAGGCTCAGCGTGCCGTGCCGGAACCAGATTAGGGCCTGAAGCCATCCTGCGGTGTTGCGGCCAGCTCACGAGAAAGCGAGTTGAAGAAAGGAGCTCAGGGGCACTGTAATTCACAAACCTGCAGAGTTATAAATGACAGCTATCGTCCAAAAATATACTGAAGTAAGGCTGCCAAGAGGACTTGAAAGCGGGGCAGAATTGCAGGAAACCGATTTCAGGAGGTAGACTGGAATTGCATTGAAAGCATAGGAAAAGAGGCAGAACGTCCACAATGATGCACTTCGCCAAAAAGGGCGTATGCGTTTTTTCCTGAATATATTCAGGAAAAAACGCATACGCCCTTTTTGGCCAACCAAGCAAGCTTGCAAAGGAAATCTGCACTACAATGAAGTCTCACTTCCCCCCGGTCAAAAGGGCCATCTGAAAAAAGTGTAAAATCCAGAAAGGCAGGACAGGCCATGGAGAACTGGGAGCCTTGTTATGCTGATGGGCGGGATGTAAATTGCCAACAGCCACTCGGGAGAAGTGTATGGTGTTTCCTGAAACATCTAAAAATCAAAGCAACAGAGCCTAGGGCACTTCCACTTATGGTCCTATAGCTTAGGGAAATTAAAATCAAAAGACACAGCCACCCCAAAGGTTGGGACGGCTCTGTTTACAAGAACCTGGTTTACGGTAAAAGTTCAATATCGCAGAAAGTGAAAAATGGATAAAGAAGTTGTGGTACTTACGTACAATGCAGTATCACTCAGCAATGAAATCTATGTCATCAGGCCCGTAGCAGCATAATGAGTGGATTCAGGTACGATGATTCTAACTGAAATAAGTCACACAGGAAAAGAAACATCATAAGATATCACTAATACACGGAATGTAACCTTGGCTACACAGGAACTGAATTACAAAACAGAACAGGGTCTCAAATTTAGAAACCCAACTTATGCTTGCTTAAGGGGAAAGGTGAGTTGGGGTGCTGCATAAAACCAGAGATTGAAATGAGCACAGATAAAGTTCCTTAAGCCAAATATGGAATAGACAAGAGCTACTCCTTGCTCAACGAAATGGACTCAACACCCCATATTAAATGCCTAAGAGTGTACCTGACTAGGAAGTATCTTAAAACCTATGGATTGCTATGTCTCTGAAAGAGAATCAAGTGTGTGTACAGGGGCATAAACGCAGCAGTGATAGGATTGGAGAGGTTCGGTGAGCAAATGAAGACCCTTTGAAGTCATATTGCATGGTACCCATTCCACGGGTCTCAACTCTCCAGGTTTAAGGTATTCTTCCTTCAGCTAAAACATGCATGTGGAACCCAGAGTATGATCAACCGTGTGATCAGGAGACGTGTTCCACTATGTCTCAGTTTTCGTCCCCTGGTACTCGGGTGCAACATTCCAGACGCTTTACTAACACTCTCCCGACTTGGAGAGTCAGTGCCTTTAACCTCCTGTTTGGCCCAGTTTGCAATTTCTGCGGAAGATGAACAGGAATAGGGAGAACCAATGACAGACTAGCTGGAGGTGTCTGGACGGGCAAATTTAACTCTCATTTCCCACCAGGAAGAGGAATTAACCAAAGGCTCAGCGTGCCGTGCCGGAACCAGATTAGCGCCTGAAGCCATCCTGCGGTGTTGCGGCCAGCTCACGAGAAAGCGAGTTGAAGAAAGGAGCTCAGGGGCACTGTAATTCACAAACCTGCAGAGTTATAAATACAGCTATCGTCCAAAAATATACTGAAGTAAGGCTGCCAAGAGGACTTGAAAGCGGGGCAGAATTGCAGGAAACCGATTTCAGGAGGTAGACTGGAATTGCATTTAAAGCATAGGAAAAGAGGCAGAACGTCCACAATGATGCACTTGGCCAAAAAGGGCGTATGCGTTTTTTCCGGAATATATTCAGGAAAAAACGCATACGCCCTTTTTGGCCAACCAAGCAAGCTTGCAATGGAAATCTGCACTACAATGAAGTCTCACTTCCCCCCGGTCAAAAGGGCCATCTGAAAAAAGTGTAAAATCCAGAAAGGCAGGACAGGCCATGGAGAACTGGGAGCCTTGTTATGCTGATGGGCGGGATGTCAATTGCCAACAGCCACTCGGGAGAAGTGTATGGTGTTTCCTGAAACATCTAAAAAACAAAGCAACAGAGCCTAGGGCACTTCCACTTATGGTCCTATAGCTTAGGGAAATTAAAATCAAAAGACACAGCCACCCCAAAGGTTGGGACGGCTCTGTTTACAAGAACCTGGTTTACGGTACAAGTTCAATATCGCAGAAAGTGAAAAATGGATAAAGAAGTTGTGGTACTTACGTACAATGCAATATCACTCAGCAATGAAATCTATGTCATGAGGCCCGTAGCAGCATAATGAGTGGATTCAGGTACGATGATTCTAACTGAAATAAGTCACAGAGAAAAAGAAACATCATAAGATATCACTAATACACAGAATGTAACCTTGGCTACACAGGAACTGAATTACAAAACAGAACAGGGTCTCAAATTTAGAAAACCAACTTATGCTTGCTTAAGGGGAAAGGTGAGTTGGGGTGCTGCATAAAACCAGAGATTGAAATGAGCACAGATAAAGTTCCTGAAGCCAAATATGGAATAGACAAGAGCTACTCCTTGCTCAACGAAATGGACTCAACACCCCATATTAAATGCCTAAGTGTGTACCTGACTAGGAAGTATCTTAAAACCTATGGATTGCTATGTCTCTGAAAGAGAATCAAGTGTGTGTACAGGGGCATAAACGCAGCAGTGATAGGATTGGAGAGGTTCGGTGAGCAAATGAAGACCCTTTGAAGTCATATTGCATGGTACCCATTCCACGGGTCTCAACTCTCCAGGTTTAAGGTATTCTTCCTTCAGCTAAAACATGCATGTGGAACCCAGAGTATGATCAACTGTGTGATCGGGAGACGTGTTCCAATATGTCTCAGTTTTCGTCCCCTGGTACTCGGGTGCAACATTCCAGACGCTTTACTAACACTCTCCCGACTTGGAGAGTCAGTGCCTTTAACCTCCTGTTTGGCCCAGTTTGCAATTTCTGCGGAAGATGAACAGGAATAGGGAGAACCAATGAGAGACTAGCTGGAGGTTTCTGGACGGGCAAATTTAACTCTCATTTCCCACCAGGAAGAGGAATTAACCAAAGGCTCAGCGTGCCGTGCCGGAACCAGATTAGGGCCTGAAGCCATCCTGCGGTGTTGCGGCCAGCTCACGAGAAAGCGAGTTGAAGAAAGGAGCTCAGGGGCACTGTAATTCACAAACCTGCAGAGTTATAAATGACAGCTATCGTCCAAAAATATACTGAAGTAAGGCTGCCAAGAGGACTTGAAAGCGGGGCAGAATTGCAGGAAACCGATTTCAGGAGGTAGACTGGAATTGCATTGAAAGCATAGGAAAAGAGGCAGAACGTCCACAATGATGCACTTGGCCAAAAAGGGCGTATGCGTTTTTTCCTGAATATATTCAGGAAAAAACGCATACGCCCTTTTTGGCCAACCAAGCAAGCTTGCAAAGGAAATCTGCACTACAATGAAGTCTCACTTCCCCCTGGTCAAAAGGGCCATCTGAAAAAAGTGTAAAATCCAGAAAGGCAGGACAGGCCATGGAGAACTGGGAGCCTTGTTATGCTGATGGGCGGGATGTAAATTGCCAACAGCCACTCGGGAGAAGTGTATGGTGTTTCCTGAAACATCTAAAAAACAAAGCAACAGGGCCTAGGGCACTTCCACTTATGGTCCTATAGCTTAGGGAAATTAAAATCAAAAAGACACAGCCACCCCAAAGGTTGGGACGGCTCTGTTTACAAGAACCTGGTTTACGGTACAAGTTCAATATCGCAGAAAGTGAAAAATGGATAAAGAAGTTGTGGTACTTACGTACAATGCAGTATCACTCAGCAATGAAATCTATGTCATCAGGCCCGTAGAAGCATAATGAGTGGATTCAAGTATGATGATTCTAACTGAAATAAGTCACACAGGAAAAGAAACATCATAAGATATCACTAATACACGGAATGTAACCTTGGCTACACAGGAACTGAATTACAAAACAGAACAGGGTCTCAAATTTAGAAAACCAACTTATGCTTGCTTAAGGGGAAAGGTGAGTTGGGGTGCTGCATAAAACCAGAGATTGAAATGAGCACAGATAAAGTTCCTGAAGCCAAATATGGAATAGACAAGAGCTACTCCTTGCTCAACGAAATGGACTCAACACCCCATATTAAATGCCTAAGAGTGTACCTGACTAGGAAGTATCTTAAAACCTATGGATTGCTATGTCTCTGAAAGTGAATCAAGCGTGTGTACAGGGGCATAAACGCAGCAGTGATAGGATTGGAGAGGTTCGGTGAGCAAATGAAGACCCTTTGAAGTCATATTGCATGGTACCCATTCCACGGGTCTCAACTCTCCAGGTTTAAGGTATTCTTCCTTCAGCTAAAACATGCATGTGGAACCCAGAGTATGATCAACCGTGTGACCGGGAGACGTGTTCCAATATGTGTCAGTTTTCGTCCCCTGGTACTCGGGTGCAACATTCCAGACGCTTTACTAACACTCTCCCGACTTGGAGAGTCAGTGCCTTTAACCTCCTGTTTGGCCCAGTTTGCAATTTCTGCGGAAGATGAACAGGAATAGGGATAACCAATGACAGACTAGCTGGAGGTGTCTGGACGGGCAAATTTAACTCTCATTTCCCACCAGGAAGAGGAATTAACCAAAGGCTCAGCGTGCCGTGCCGGAACCAGATTAGGGCCTGAAGCCATCCTGCGGTGTTGCGGCCAGCTCACGAGAAAGCGAGTTGAAGAAAGGAGCTCAGGGGCACTGTAATTCACAAACCTGCAGAGTTATAAATGACAGCTATCGTCCAAAAATATACTGAAGTAAGGCTGCCAAGAGGACTTGAAAGCGGGGCAGAATTGCAGGAAACCGATTTCAGGAGGTAGACTGGAATTGCATTTAAAGCATAGGAAAAGAGGCAGAACGTCCACAATGATGCACTTGGCCAAAAAGGGCGTATGCCTTTTTTCCTGAATATATTCAGGAAAAAACGCATACGCCCTTTTTGGCCAACCAAGCAAGCTTGCAAAGGAAATCTGCACTACAATGAAGTCTCACTTCCCCATGGTCAAAAGGGCCATCTGAAAAAAGTGTAAAATCCAGAAAGGCAGGACAGGCCATGGAGAACTGGGAGCCTTGTTATGCTGATGGGCGGGATGTAAATTGCCAACAGCCACTCGGGAGAAGTGTATGGTGTTTCCTGAAACATCTAAAAAACAAAGCAACAGAGCCTAGGGCACTTCCACTTATGGTCCTATAGCATAGGGAAATTAAAATCAAAAAGACACAGCCACCCCAAAGGTTGGGACGGCTCTGTTTACAAGAACCTGGTTTATGGTACAAGTTCAATATCGCAGAAAGTGAAAAATGGATAAAGAAGTTGTGGTACTTACGTACAATGCAGTATCACTCAGCAATGAAATCTATGTCATCAGGCCCGAAGCAGCATAATGAGTGGATTCAGGTATGATGATTCTAACTGAAATAAGTCACACAGGAAAAGAAACATCATAAGATATCACTAATACACGGAATGTAACCTTGGCTACACAGGAACTGAATTACAAAACAGACCAGGGTCTCAAATTTAGAAAACCAACTTATGCTTGCTTAAGGGGAAAGGTGAGTTGGGGTGCTGCATAAAACCAGAGACTGAAATGAGCACAGATAAAGTTCCTTAAGCCAAATATGGAATAGACAAGAGCTACTCCTTGCTCAACGAAATGGACTCAACACCCCATATTAAATGCCTAAGAGTGTACCTGACTAGGAAGTATCTTAAAACCTATGGATTGCTATGTCTCTGAAAGAGAATCAAGTGTGTGTACAGGGGCATAAACGCAGCAGTGATAGGATTGGAGAGGTTCGGTGAGCAAATGAAGACCCTTTGAAGTCATATTGCATGGTACCCATTCCACGGGTCTCAACTCTCCAGGTTGAAGGTATTCTTCCTTCAGCTAAAACATGCATGTGGAACCCAGAGTATGATCAACCGTGTGATCGGGAGACGTGTTCCAATATGTGTCAGTTTTCGTCCCCTGGTACTCGGGTGCAACATTCCAGACGCTTTACTAACACTCTCCCGACTTGGAGAGTCAGTGCCTTTAACCTCCTGTTTGGCCCAGTTTGCAATTTCTGCGGAAGATGAACAGGAATAGGGAGAACCAATGACAGACTAGCTGGAGGTGTCTGGACGGGCAAATTTAACTCTCATTTCCCACCAGGAAGAGGAATTAACCAAAGGCTCAGCGTGCCGTGCCGGAACCAGATTAGGGCCTGAAGCCATCCTGCGGTGTTGCGGCCAGCTCACGAGAAAGCGAGTTGAAGAAAGGAGCTCAGGGGCACTGTAATTCACAAACCTGCAGAGTTATAAATGACAGCTATCGTCCAAAAATATACTGAAGTAAGGCTGCCAAGAGGACTTGAAAGCGGGGCAGAATTGCAGGAAACCGATTTCAGGAGGTAGACTGGAATTGCATTGAAAGCATAGGAAAAGAGGCAGAACGTCCACAATGATGCACTTGGCCAAAAAGGGCGTATGCGTTTTTTCCTGAATATATTCAGGAAAAAACGCATACGCCCTTTTTGGCCAACCAAGCAAGCTTGCAAAGGAAATCTGCACTACAATGAAGTCTCACTTCCCCCCGGTCAAAAGGGCCATCTGAAAAAAGTGTAAAATCCAGAAAGGCAGGACAGGCCATGGAGAACTGGGAGCCTTGTTATGCTGATGGGCGGGATGTCAATTGCCAAGAGCCACTCGGGAGAAGTGTATGGTGTTTCCTGAAACATCTAAAAAACAAAGCAACAGAGCCTAGGGCACTTCCACTTATGGTCCTATAGCTTAGGGAAATTAAAATCAAAAGACACAGCCACCCCAAAGGTTGGGACGGCTCTGTTTACAAGAACCTGGTTTACGGTACAAGTTCAATATCGCAGAAAGTGAAAAATGGATAAAGAAGTTGTGGTACTTACGTACAATGCAATATCACTCAGCAATGAAATCTATGTCATGAGGCCCGTAGCAGCATAATGAGTGGATTCAGGTACGATGATTCTAACTGAAATAAGTCACACAGAAAAAGAAACATCATAAGATATCACTAATACACAGAATGTAATCTTGGCTACACAGGAACTGAATTACAAAACAGAACAGGGTCTCAAATTTAGAAAACCAACTTATGCTTGCTTAAGGGGAAAGGTGAGTTGGGGTGCTGCATAAAACCAGAGAGTGAAATGAGCACAGATAAAGTTCCTGAAGCCAAATATGGAATAGACAAGAGCTACTCCTTGCTCAACGAAATGGACTCAACACCCCATATTAAATGCCTAAGAGTGTACCTGACTAGGAAGTATCTTAAAACCTATGGATTGCTATGTCTCTGAAAGAGAATCAAGTGTGTGTACAGGGGCATAAACGCAGCAGTGATAGGATTGGAGAGGTTCGGTGAGCAAATGAAGACCCTTTGAAGTCATATTGCATGGTACCCATTCCACGGGTCTCAACTCTCCAGGTTTAAGGTATTCTTCCTTCAGCTAAAACATGCATGTGGAACCCAGAGTATGATCAACCGTGTGATCGGGAGACGTGTTCCAATATGTCTCAGTTTTCGTCCCCTGGTACTCGGGTGCAACATTCCAGACGCTTTACTAACACTCTCCCGACTTGGAGAGTCAGTGCCTTTAACCTCCTGTTTGGCCCAGTTTGCAATTTCTGCGGAAGATGAACAGGAATAGGGAGAACCAATGAGAGACTAGCTGGAGGTGTCTGGACGGGCAAATTTAACTCTCATTTCCCACCAGGAAGAGGAATTAACCAAAGGCTCAGCGTGCCGTGCCGGAACCAGATTAGGGCCTGAAGCCATCCTGCGGTGTTGCGGCCAGCTCACGAGAAAGCGAGTTGAAGAAAGGAGCTCAGGGGCACTGTAATTCACAAACCTGCAGAGTTATAAATGACAGCTATCGTCCAAAAATATACTGAAGTAAGGCTGCCAAGAGGACTTGAAAGCGGGGCAGAATTGCAGGAAACCGATTTCAGGAGGTAGACTGGAATTGCATTTAAAGCATAGGAAAAGAGGCAGAACGTCCACAATGATGCACTTGGCCAAAAAGGGCGTATGCGTTTTTTCCGGAATATATTCAGGAAAAAACGCATACACCCTTTTTGGCCAACCAAGCAAGCTTGCAAAGGAAATCTGCACTACAATGAAGTCTCACTTCCCCCTGGTCAAAAGGGCCATCTGAAAAAAGTGTAAAATCCAGAAAGGCAGGACAGGCCATGGAGAACTGGGAGCCTTGTTATGCTGATGGGCGGGATGTAAATTGCCAACAGCCACTCGGGAGAAGTGTATGGTGTTTCCTGAAACATCTAAAAAACAAAGCAACAGGGCCTAGGGCACTTCCACTTATGGTCCTATAGCTTAGGGAAATTAAAATCAAAAAGACACAGCCACCCCAAAGGTTGGGACGGCTCTGTTTACAAGAACCTGGTTTACGGTACAAGTTCAATATCGCAGAAAGTGAAAAATGGATAAAGAAGTTGTGGTACTTACGTACAATGCAGTATCACTCAGCAATGAAATCTATGTCATCAGGCCCGTAGCAGCATAATGAGTGGATTCAAGTATGATGATTCTAACTGAAATAAGTCACACAGGAAAAGAAACATCATAAGATATCACTAATACACGGAATGTAACCTTGGCTACACAGGAACTGAATTACAAAACAGAACAGGGTCTCAAATTTAGAAAACCAACTTATGCTTGCTTAAGGGGAAAGGTGAGTTGGGGTGCTGCATAAAACCAGAGATTGAAATGAGCACAGATAAAGTTCCTGAAGCCAAATATGGAATAGACAAGAGCTACTCCTTGCTCAACGAAATGGACTCAACACCCCATATTAAATGCCTAAGAGTGTACCTGACTAGGAAGTATCTTAAAACCTATGGATTGCTATGTCTCTGAAAGTGAATCAAGCGTGTGTACAGGGGCATAAACGCAGCAGTGATAGGATTGGAGAGGTTCGGTGAGCAAATGAAGACCCTTTGAAGTCATATTGCATGGTACCCATTCCACGGGTCTCAACTCTCCAGGTTTAAGGTATTCTTCCTTCAGCTAAAACATGCATGTGGAACCCAGAGTATGATCAACCGTGTGACCGGGAGACGTGTTCCAATATGTGTCAGTTTTCGTCCCCTGGTACTCGGGTGCAACATTCCAGACGCTTTACTAACACTCTCCCGACTTGGAGAGTCAGTGCCTTTAACCTCCTGTTTGGCCCAGTTTGCAATTTCTGCGGAAGATGAACAGGAATAGGGAGAACCAATGACAGACTAGCTGGAGGTGTCTGGACGGGCAAATTTAACTCTCATTTCCCACCAGGAAGAGGAATTAACCAAAGGCTCAGCGTGCCGTGCCGGAACCAGATTAGGGCCTGAAGCCATCCTGCGGTGTTGCGGCCAGCTCACGAGAAAGCGACTTGAAGAAAGGAGCTCAGGGGCACTGTAATTCACAAACCTGCAGAGTTATAAATGACAGCTATCGTCCAAAAATATACTGAAGTAAGGCTGCCAAGAGGACTTGAAAGCGGGGCAGAATTGCAGGAAACCGATTTCAGGAGGTAGACTGGAATTGCATTTAAAGCATAGGAAAAGAGGCAGAACGTCCACAATGATGCACTTGGCCAAAAAGGGCGTATGCGTTTTTTCCTGAATATATTCAGGAAAAAACGCATACGCCCTTTTTGGCCAACCAAGCAAGCTTGCAAAGGAAATCTGCACTACAATGAAGTCTCACTTCCCCATGGTCAAAAGGGCCATCTGAAAAAAGTGTAAAATCCAGAAAGGCAGGACAGGCCATGGAGAACTGGGAGCCTTGTTATGCTGATGGGCGGGATGTAAATTGCCAACAGCCACTCGGGAGAAGTGTATGGTGTTTCCTGAAACATCTAAAAAACAAAGCAACAGAGCCTAGGGCACTTCCACTTATGGTCCTATAGCATAGGGAAATTAAAATCAAAAAGACACAGCCACCCCAAAGGTTGGGACGGCTCTGTTTACAAGAACCTGGTTTATGGTACAAGTTCAATATCGCAGAAAGTGAAAAATGGATAAAGAAGTTGTGGTACTTACGTACAATGCAGTATCACTCAGCAATGAAATCTATGTCATCAGGCCCGAAGCAGCATAATGAGTGGATTCAGGTATGATGATTCTAACTGAAATAAGTCACACAGGAAAAGAAACATCATAAGATATCACTAATACACGGAATGTAACCTTGGCTACACAGGAACTGAATTACAAAACAGACCAGGGTCTCAAATTTAGAAAACCAACTTATGCTTGCTTAAGGGGAAAGGTGAGTTGGGGTGCTGCATAAAACCAGAGACTGAAATGAGCACAGATAAAGTTCCTTAAGCCAAATATGGAATAGACAAGAGCTACTCCTTGCTCAACGAAATGGACTCAACACCCCATATTAAATGCCTAAGAGTGTACCTGACTAGGAAGTATCTTAAAACCTATGGATTGCTATGTCTCTGAAAGAGAATCAAGTGTGTGTACAGGGGCATAAACGCAGCAGTGATAGGATTGGAGAGGTTCGGTGAGCAAATGAAGACCCTTTGAAGTCATATTGCATGGTACCCATTCCACGGGTCTCAACTCTCCAGGTTTAAGGTATTCTTCCTTCAGCTAAAACATGCATGTGGAACCCAGAGTATGATCAACCGTGTGATCGGGAGACGTGTTCCAATATGTGTCAGTTTTCGTCCCCTGGTACTCGGGTGCAACATTCCAGACGCTTTACTAACACACTCCCGACTTGGAGAGTCAGTGCCTTTAACCTCCTGTTTGGCCCAGTTTGCAATTTCTGCGGAAGATGAACAGGAATAGGGAGAACCAATGACAGACTAGCTGGAGGTGTCTGGACGGGCAAATTTAACTCTCATTTCCCACCAGGAAGAGGAATTAACCAAAGGCTCAGCATGCCGTGCCGGAACCAGATTAGGGCCTGAAGCCATCCTGCGGTGTTGCGGCCAGCTCACGAGAAAGCGAGTTGAAGAAAGGAGCTCAGGGGCACTGTAATTCACAAACCTGCAGAGTTATAAATGACAGCTATCGTCCAAAAATATACTGAAGTAAGGCTGCCAAGAGGACTTGAAAGCGGGGCAGAATTGCAGGAAACCGATTTCAGGAGGTAGACTGGAATTGCATTTAAAGCATAGGAAAAGAGGCAGAACGTCCACAATGATGCACTTGGCCAAAAAGGGCGTATGCGTTTTTTCCTGAATATATTCAGGAAAAAACGCATACGCCCTTTTTGGCCAACCAAGCAAGCTTGCAAAGGAAATCTGCACTACAGTGAAGTCTCACTTCCCCCCGGTCAAAAGGGCCATCTGAAAAAAGTGTAAAATCCAGAAAGGCAGGACAGGCCATGGAGAACTGGGAGCCTTGTTATGCTGATGGGCGGGATGTCAATTGCCAACAGCCACTCGGGAGAAGTGTATGGTGTTTCCTGAAACATCTAAAAAACAAAGCAACAGAGCCTAGGGCACTTCCACTTATGGTCCTATAGCTTAGGGAAATTAAAATCAAAAGACACAGCCACCCCAAAGGTTGGGACGGCTCTGTTTACAAGAACCTGGTTTACGGTACAAGTTCAATATCGCAGAAAGTGAAAAATGGATAAAGAAGTTGTGGTACTTACGTACAATGCAATATCACTCAGCAATGAAATCTATGTCATCAGGCCCGTAGCAGCATAATGAGTGGATTCAGGTACGATGATTCTAACTGAAATAAGTCACACAGGAAAAGAAACATCATAAGATATCACTAATACACGGAATGTAACCTTGGCTACACAGGAACTGAATTACAAAACAGAACAGGGTCTCAAATTTAGAAAACCAACTTATGCTTGCTTAAGGGGAAAGGTGAGTTGGGGTGCTGCATAAAACCAGAGATTGAAATGAGCACAGATAAAGTTCCTTAAGCCAAATATGGAATAGACAAGAGCTACTCCTTGCTCAACGAAATGGACTCAACACCCCATATTAAATGCCTAAGAGTGTACCTGACTAGGAAGTATCTTAAAACCTATGGATTGCTATGTCTCTGAAAGTGAATCAAGCGTGTGTACAGGGGCATAAACGCAGCAGTGATAGGATTGGAGAGGTTCGGTGAGCAAATGAAGACCCTTTGAAGTCATATTGCATGGTACCCATTCCACGGGTCTCAACTCTCCAGGTTTAAGGTATTCTTCCTTCAGCTAAAACATGCATGTGGAACCCAGAGTATGATCAACCGTGTGACCGGGAGACGTGTTCCAATATGTGTCAGTTTTCGTCCCCTGGTACTCGGGTGCAACATTCCAGACGCTTTACTAACACTCTCCCGACTTGGAGAGTCAGTGCCTTTAACCTCCTGTTTGGCCCAGTTTGCAATTTCTGCGGAAGATGAACAGGAATAGGGAGAACCAATGACAGACTAGCTGGAGGTGTCTGGACGGGCAAATTTAACTCTCATTTCCCACCAGGAAGAGGAATTAACCAAAGGCTCAGCGTGCCGTGCCGGAACCAGATTAGGGCCTGAAGCCATCCTGCGGTGTTGCGGCCAGCTCACGAGAAAGCGACTTGAAGAAAGGAGCTCAGGGGCACTGTAATTCACAAACCTGCAGAGTTATAAATGACAGCTATCGTCCAAAAATATACTGAAGTAAGGCTGCCAAGAGGACTTGAAAGCGGGGCAGAATTGCAGGAAACCGATTTCAGGAGGTAGACTGGAATTGCATTTAAAGCATAGGAAAAGAGGCAGAACGTCCACAATGATGCACTTGGCCAAAAAGGGCGTATGCCTTTTTTCCTGAATATATTCAGGAAAAAACGCATACGCCCTTTTTGGCCAACCAAGCAAGCTTGCAAAGGAAATCTGCACTACAATGAAGTCTCACTTCCCCCCGGTCAAAAGGGCCATCTGAAAAAAGTGTAAAATCCAGAAAGGCAGGACAGGCCATGGAGAACTGGGAGCCTTGTTATGCTGATGGGCGGGATGTAAATTGCCAACAGCCACTCGGGAGAAGTGTATGGTGTTTCCTGAAACATCTAAAAAACAAAGCAACAGGGCCTAGGGCACTTCCACTTATGGTCCTATAGCTTAGGGAAATTAAAATCAAAAAGACACAGCCACCCCAAAGGTTGGGACGGCTCTGTTTACAAGAACCTGGTTTACGGTACAAGTTCAATATCGCAGAAAGTGAAAAATGGATAAAGAAGTTGTGGTACTTACGTACAATGCAGTATCACTCAGCAATGAAATCTATGTCATCAGGCCCGTAGCAGCATAATGAGTGGATTCAGGTATGATGATTCTAACTGAAATAAGTCACACAGGAAAAGAAACATCATAAGATATCACTAATACACGGAATGTAACCTTGGTTACACAGGAACTGAATTACAAAACAGAACAGGGTCTCAAATTTAGAAAACCAACTTATGCTTGCTTAAGGGGAAAGGTGAGTTGGGGTGCTGCATAAAACCAGAGACTGAAATGAGCACAGATAAAGTTCCTTAAGCCAAATATGGAATAGACAAGAGCTACTCCTTGCTCAACGAAATGGACTCAACACCCCATATTAAATGCCTAAGAGTGTACCTGACTAGGAAGTATCTTAAAACCTATGGATTGCTATGTCTCTGAAAGAGAATCAAGTGTGTGTACAGGGGCATAAACGCAGCAGTGATAGGATTGGAGAGGTTCGGTGAGCAAATGAAGACCCTTTGAAGTCATATTGCATGGTACCCATTCCACGGGTCTCAACTCTCCAGGTTTAAGGTATTCTTCCTTCAGCTAAAACATGCATGTGGAACCCAGAGTATGATCAACCGTGTGATCGGGAGACGTGTTCCAATATGTGTCAGTTTTCGTCCCCTGGTACTCGGGTGCAACATTCCAGACGCTTTACTAACACTCTCCCGACTTGGAGAGTCAGTGCCTTTAACCTCCTGTTTGGCCCAGTTTGCAATTTCTGCGGAAGATGAACAGGAATAGGGAGAACCAATGAGAGACTAGCTGGAGGTGTCTGGACGGGCAAATTTAACTCTCATTTCCCACCAGGAAGAGGAATTAACCAAAGGCTCAGCGTGCCGTGCCGGAACCAGATTAGGGCCTGAAGCCATCCTGCGGTGTTGCGGCCAGCTCACGAGAAAGCGAGTTGAAGAAAGGAGCTCAGGGGCACTGTAATTCACAAACCTGCAGAGTTATAAATGACAGCTATCGTCCAAAAATATACTGAAGTAAGGCTGCCAAGAGGACTTGAAAGCGGGGCAGAATTGCAGGAAACCGATTTCAGGAGGTAGACTGGAATTGCATTGAAAGCATAGGAAAAGAGGCAGAACGTCCACAATGATGCACTTGGCCAAAAAGGGCGTATGCGTTTTTTCCGGAATATATTCAGGAAAAAACGCATACACCCTTTTTGGCCAACCAAGCAAGCTTGCAAAGGAAATCTGCACTACAATGAAGTCTCACTTCCCCCTGGTCAAAAGGGCCATCTGAAAAAAGTGTAAAATCCAGAAAGGCAGGACAGGCCATGGAGAACTGGGAGCCTTGTTATGCTGATGGGCGGGATGTAAATTGCCAACAGCCACTCGGGAGAAGTGTATGGTGTTTCCTGAAACATCTAAAAAACAAAGCAACAGGGCCTAGGGCACTTCCACTTATGGTCCTATAGCTTAGGGAAATTAAAATCAAAAAGACACAGCCACCCCAAAGGTTGGGACGGCTCTGTTTACAAGAACCTGGTTTACGGTACAAGTTCAATATCGCAGAAAGTGAAAAATGGATAAAGAAGTTGTGGTACTTACGTACAATGCAGTATCACTCAGCAATGAAATCTATGTCATCAGGCCCGTAGCAGCATAATGAGTGGATTCAAGTATGATGATTCTAACTGAAATAAGTCACACAGGAAAAGAAACATCATAAGATATCACTAATACACGGAATGTAACCTTGGCTACACAGGAACTGAATTACAAAACAGAACAGGGTCTCAAATTTAGAAAACCAACTTATGCTTGCTTAAGGGGAAAGGTGAGTTGGGGTGCTGCATAAAACCAGAGATTGAAATGAGCACAGATAAAGTTCCTGAAGCCAAATATGGAATAGACAAGAGCTACTCCTTGCTCAACGAAATGGACTCAACACCCCATATTAAATGCCTAAGAGTGTACCTGACTAGGAAGTATCTTAAAACCTATGGATTGCTATGTCTCTGAAAGTGAATCAAGCGTGTGTACAGGGGCATAAACGCAGCAGTGATAGGATTGGAGAGGTTCGGTGAGCAAATGAAGACCCTTTGAAGTCATATTGCATGGTACCCATTCCACGGGTCTCAACTCTCCAGGTTTAAGGTATTCTTCCTTCAGCTAAAACATGCATGTGGAACCCAGAGTATGATCAACCGTGTGACCGGGAGACGTGTTCCAATATGTGTCAGTTTTCGTCCCCTGGTACTCGGGTGCAACATTCCAGACGCTTTACTAACACTCTCCCGACTTGGAGAGTCAGTGCCTTTAACCTCCTGTTTGGCCCAGTTTGCAATTTCTGCGGAAGATGAACAGGAATAGGGAGAACCAATGAGAGACTAGCTGGAGGTGTCTGGACGGGCAAATTTAACTCTCATTTCCCACCAGGAAGAGGAATTAACCAAAGGCTCAGCGTGCCGTGCCGGAACCAGATTAGGGCCTGAAGCCATCCTGCGGTGTTGCGGCCAGCTCACGAGAAAGCGAGTTGAAGAAAGGAGCTCAGGGGCACTGGAATTCACAAACCTGCAGAGTTATAAATGACAGCTATCGTCCAAAAATATACTGAAGTAAGGCTGCCAAGAGGACTTGAAAGCGGGGCAGAATTGCAGGAAACCGATTTCAGGAGGTAGACTGGAATTGCATTGAAAGCATAGGAAAAGAGGCAGAACGTCCACAATGATGCACTTGGCCAAAAAGGGCGTATGCGTTTTTTCCTGAATATATTCAGGACAAAACGCATACGCCCTTTTTGGCCAACCAAGCAAGCTTGCAAAGGAAATCTGCACTACAATGAAGTCTCACTTCCCCATGGTCAAAAGGGCCATCTGAAAAACGTGTAAAATCCAGAAAGGCAGGACAGGCCATGGAGAACTGGGAGCCTTGTTATGCTGATGGGCGGGATGTCAATTGCCAACAGCCACTCGGGAGAAGTGTATGGTGTTTCCTGAAACATCTAAAAAACAAAGCAACAGAGCCTAGGGCACTTCCACTTATGGTCCTATAGCTTAGGGAAATTAAAATCAAAAGACACAGCCACCCCAAAGGTTGGGACGGCTCTGTTTACAAGAACCTGGTTTACGGTACAAGTTCAATATCGCAGAAAGTGAAAAATGGATAAAGAAGTTGTGGTACTTACGTACAATGCAATATCACTCAGCAATGAAATCTATGTCATCAGGCCCGTAGCAGCATAATGAGTGGATTCAGGTACGATGATTCTAACTGAAATAAGTCACACAGGAAAAGAAACATCATAAGATATCACTAATACACGGAATGTAACCTTGGCTACACAGGAACTGAATTACAAAACAGACCAGGGTCTCAAATTTAGAAAACCAACTTATGCTTGCTTAAGGGGAAAGGTGAGTTGGGGTGCTGCATAAAACCAGAGACTGAAATGAGCACAGATAAAGTTCCTTAAGCCAAATATGGAATAGACAAGAGCTACTCCTTGCTCAACGAAATGGACTCAACACCCCATATTAAATGCCTAAGAGTGTACCTGACTAGGAAGTATCTTAAAACCTATGGATTGCTATGTCTCTGAAAGAGAATCAAGTGTGTGTACAGGGGCATAAACGCAGCAGTGATAGGATTGGAGAGGTTCGGTGAGCAAATGAAGACCCTTTGAAGTCATATTGCATGGTACCCATTCCACGGGTCTCAACTCTCCAGGTTTAAGGTATTCTTCCTTCAGCTAAAACATGCATGTGGAACCCAGAGTATGATCAACCGTGTGATCGGGAGACGTGTTCCAATATGTGTCAGTTTTCGTCCCCTGGTACTCGGGTGCAACATTCCAGACGCTTTACTAACACACTCCCGACTTGGAGAGTCAGTGCCTTTAACCTCCTGTTTGGCCCAGTTTGCAATTTCTGCGGAAGATGAACAGGAATAGGGAGAACCAATGACAGACTAGCTGGAGGTGTCTGGACGGGCAAATTTAACTCTCATTTCCCACCAGGAAGAGGAATTAACCAAAGGCTCAGCATGCCGTGCCGGAACCAGATTAGGGCCTGAAGCCATCCTGCGGTGTTGCGGCCAGCTCACGAGAAAGCGAGTTGAAGAAAGGAGCTCAGGGGCACTGTAATTCACAAACCTGCAGAGTTATAAATGACAGCTATCGTCCAAAAATATACTGAAGTAAGGCTGCCAAGAGGACTTGAAAGCGGGGCAGAATTGCAGGAAACCGATTTCAGGAGGTAGACTGGAATTGCATTTAAAGCATAGGAAAAGAGGCAGAACGTCCACAATGATGCACTTGGCCAAAAAGGGCGTATGCGTTTTTTCCTGAATATATTCAGGAAAAAACGCATACGCCCTTTTTGGCCAACCAAGCAAGCTTGCAAAGGAAATCTGCACTACAGTGAAGTCTCACTTCCCCCCGGTCAAAAGGGCCATCTGAAAAAAGTGTAAAATCCAGAAAGGCAGGACAGGCCATGGAGAACTGGGAGCCTTGTTATGCTGATGGGCGGGATGTCAATTGCCAACAGCCACTCGGGAGAAGTGTATGGTGTTTCCTGAAACATCTAAAAAACAAAGCAACAGAGCCTAGGGCACTTCCACTTATGGTCCTATAGCTTAGGGAAATTAAAATCAAAAGACACAGCCACCCCAAAGGTTGGGACGGCTCTGTTTACAAGAACCTGGTTTACGGTACAAGTTCAATATCGCAGAAAGTGAAAAATGGATAAAGAAGTTGTGGTACTTACGTACAATGCAATATCACTCAGCAATGAAATCTATGTCATCAGGCCCGTAGCAGCATAATGAGTGGATTCAGGTACGATGATTCTAACTGAAATAAGTCACACAGGAAAAGAAACATCATAAGATATCACTAATACACGGAATGTAACCTTGGCTACACAGGAACTGAATTACAAAACAGAACAGGGTCTCAAATTTAGAAAACCAACTTATGCTTGCTTAAGGGGAAAGGTGAGTTGGGGTGCTGCATAAAACCAGAGATTGAAATGAGCACAGATAAAGTTCCTTAAGCCAAATATGGAATAGACAAGAGCTACTCCTTGCTCAACGAAATGGACTCAACACCCCATATTAAATGCCTAAGAGTGTACCTGACTAGGAAGTATCTTAAAACCTATGGATTGCTATGTCTCTGAAAGTGAATCAAGCGTGTGTACAGGGGCATAAACGCAGCAGTGATAGGATTGGAGAGGTTCGGTGAGCAAATGAAGACCCTTTGAAGTCATATTGCATGGTACCCATTCCACGGGTCTCAACTCTCCAGGTTTAAGGTATTCTTCCTTCAGCTAAAACATGCATGTGGAACCCAGAGTATGATCAACCGTGTGACCGGGAGACGTGTTCCAATATGTGTCAGTTTTCGTCCCCTGGTACTCGGGTGCAACATTCCAGACGCTTTACTAACACTCTCCCGACTTGGAGAGTCAGTGCCTTTAACCTCCTGTTTGGCCCAGTTTGCAATTTCTGCGGAAGATGAACAGGAATAGGGAGAACCAATGACAGACTAGCTGGAGGTGTCTGGACGGGCAAATTTAACTCTCATTTCCCACCAGGAAGAGGAATTAACCAAAGGCTCAGCGTGCCGTGCCGGAACCAGATTAGGGCCTGAAGCCATCCTGCGGTGTTGCGGCCAGCTCACGAGAAAGCGACTTGAAGAAAGGAGCTCAGGGGCACTGTAATTCACAAACCTGCAGAGTTATAAATGACAGCTATCGTCCAAAAATATACTGAAGTAAGGCTGCCAAGAGGACTTGAAAGCGGGGCAGAATTGCAGGAAACCGATTTCAGGAGGTAGACTGGAATTGCATTTAAAGCATAGGAAAAGAGGCAGAACGTCCACAATGATGCACTTGGCCAAAAAGGGCGTATGCCTTTTTTCCTGAATATATTCAGGAAAAAACGCATACGCCCTTTTTGGCCAACCAAGCAAGCTTGCAAAGGAAATCTGCACTACAATGAAGTCTCACTTCCCCCCGGTCAAAAGGGCCATCTGAAAAAAGTGTAAAATCCAGAAAGGCAG
Source organism: Lagenorhynchus albirostris (assembly GCF_949774975.1). Lineage (NCBI taxonomy): Eukaryota > Metazoa > Chordata > Mammalia > Artiodactyla > Delphinidae > Lagenorhynchus > Lagenorhynchus albirostris. The sequence continues at coordinate 658,702 of NW_026783452.1, read as the reverse complement.
GACAGGCCATGGAGAACTGGGAGCCTTGTTATGCTGATGGGCGGGATGTAAATTGCCAACAGCCACTCGGGAGAAGTGTATGGTGTTTCCTGAAACATCTAAAAAACAAAGCAACAGGGCCTAGGGCACTTCCACTTATGGTCCTATAGCTTAGGGAAATTAAAATCAAAAAGACACAGCCACCCCAAAGGTTGGGACGGCTCTGTTTACAAGAACCTGGTTTACGGTACAAGTTCAATATCGCAGAAAGTGAAAAATGGATAAAGAAGTTGTGGTACTTACGTACAATGCAGTATCACTCAGCAATGAAATCTATGTCATCAGGCCCGTAGCAGCATAATGAGTGGATTCAGGTATGATGATTCTAACTGAAATAAGTCACACAGGAAAAGAAACATCATAAGATATCACTAATACACGGAATGTAAACTTGGCTACACAGGAACTGAATTACAAAACAGAACAGGGTCTCAAATTTAGAAAACCAACTTATGCTTGCTTAAGGGGAAAGGTGAGTTGGGGTGCTGCATAAAACCAGAGATTGAAATGAGCACAGATAAAGTTCCTGAAGCCAAATATGGAATAGACAAGAGCTACTCCTTGCTCAACGAAATGGACTCAACACCCCATATTAAATGCCTAAGAGTGTACCTGACTAGGAAGTATCTTAAAACCTATGGATTGCTATGTCTCTGAAAGAGAATCAAGCGTGTGTACAGGGGCATAAACGCAGCAGTGATAGGATTGGAGAGGTTCGGTGAGCAAATGAAGACCCTTTGAAGTCATATTGCATGGTACCCATTCCACGGGTCTCAACTCTCCAGGTTTAAGGTATTCTTCCTTCAGCTAAAACATGCATGTGGAACCCAGAGTATGATCAACCGTGTGACCGGGAGACGTGTTCCAATATGTGTCAGTTTTCGTCCCCTGGTACTCGGGTGCAACATTCCAGACGCTTTACTAACACTCTCCCGACTTGGAGAGTCAGTGCCTTTAACCTCCTGTTTGGCCCAGTTTGCAATTTCTGCGGAAGATGAACAGGAATAGGGAGAACCAATGACAGACTAGCTGGAGGTGTCTGGACGGGCAAATTTAACTCTCATTTCCCACCAGGAAGAGGAATTAACCAAAGGCTCAGCGTGCCGTGCCGGAACCAGATTAGGGCCTGAAGCCATCCTGCGGTGTTGCGGCCAGCTCACGAGAAAGCGAGTTGAAGAAAGGAGCTCAGGGGCACTGTAATTCACAAACCTGCAGAGTTATAAATGACAGCTATCGTCCAAAAATATACTGAAGTAAGGCTGCCAAGAGGACTTGAAAGCGGGGCAGAATTGCAGGAAACCGATTTCAGGAGGTAGACTGGAATTGCATTGAAAGCATAGGAAAAGAGGCAGAACGTCCACAATGATGCACTTGGCCAAAAAGGGCGTATGCGTTTTTTCCTGAATATATTCAGGAAAAAACGCATACGCCCTTTTTGGCCAACCAAGCAAGGTTGCAAAGGAAATCTGCACTACAATGAAGTCTCACTTCCCCCCGGTCAAAAGGGCCATCTGAAAAAAGTGTAAAATCCAGAAAGGCAGGACAGGCCATGGAGAACTGGGAGCCTTGTTATGCTGATGGGCGGGATGTAAATTGCCAACAGCCACTCGGGAGAAGTGTATGGTGTTTCCTGAAACATCTAAAAAACAAAGCAACAGAGCCTAGGGCACTTCCACTTATGGTCCTATAGCATAGGGAAATTAAAATCAAAAAGACACAGCCACCCCAAAGGTTGGGACGGCTCTGTTTACAAGAACCTGGTTTATGGTACAAGTTCAATATCGCAGAAAGTGAAAAATGGATAAAGAAGTTGTGGTACTTACGTACAATGCAGTATCACTCAGCAATGAAATCTATGTCATCAGGCCCGAAGCAGCATAATGAGTGGATTCAGGTATGATGATTCTAACTGAAATAAGTCACACAGGAAAAGAAACATCATAAGATATCACTAATACACGGAATGTAACCTTGGCTACACAGGAACTGAATTACAAAACAGACCAGGGTCTCAAATTTAGAAAACCAACTTATGCTTGCTTAAGGGGAAAGGTGAGTTGGGGTGCTGCATAAAACCAGAGACTGAAATGAGCACAGATAAAGTTCCTTAAGCCAAATATGGAATAGACAAGAGCTACTCCTTGCTCAACGAAATGGACTCAACACCCCATATTAAATGCCTAAGAGTGTACCTGACTAGGAAGTATCTTAAAACCTATGGATTGCTATGTCTCTGAAAGAGAATCAAGTGTGTGTACAGGGGCATAAACGCAGCAGTGATAGGATTGGAGAGGTTCGGTGAGCAAATGAAGACCCTTTGAAGTCATATTGCATGGTACCCATTCCACGGGTCTCAACTCTCCAGGTTTAAGGTATTCTTCCTTCAGCTAAAACATGCATGTGGAACCCAGAGTATGATCAACCGTGTGATCGGGAGACGTGTTCCAATATGTGTCAGTTTTCGTCCCCTGGTACTCGGGTGCAACATTCCAGACGCTTTACTAACACACTCCCGACTTGGAGAGTCAGTGCCTTTAACCTCCTGTTTGGCCCAGTTTGCAATTTCTGCGGAAGATGAACAGGAATAGGGAGAACCAATGACAGACTAGCTGGAGGTGTCTGGACGGGCAAATTTAACTCTCATTTCCCACCAGGAAGAGGAATTAACCAAAGGCTCAGCATGCCGTGCCGGAACCAGATTAGGGCCTGAAGCCATCCTGCGGTGTTGCGGCCAGCTCACGAGAAAGCGAGTTGAAGAAAGGAGCTCAGGGGCACTGTAATTCACAAACCTGCAGAGTTATAAATGACAGCTATCGTCCAAAAATATACTGAAGTAAGGCTGCCAAGAGGACTTGAAAGCGGGGCAGAATTGCAGGAAACCGATTTCAGGAGGTAGACTGGAATTGCATTTAAAGCATAGGAAAAGAGGCAGAACGTCCACAATGATGCACTTGGCCAAAAAGGGCGTATGCGTTTTTTCCTGAATATATTCAGGAAAAAACGCATACGCCCTTTTTGGCCAACCAAGCAAGCTTGCAAAGGAAATCTGCACTACAGTGAAGTCTCACTTCCCCCCGGTCAAAAGGGCCATCTGAAAAAAGTGTAAAATCCAGAAAGGCAGGACAGGCCATGGAGAACTGGGAGCCTTGTTATGCTGATGGGCGGGATGTAAATTGCCAACAGCCACTCGGGAGAAGTGTATGGTGTTTCCTGAAACATCTAAAAAACAAAGCAACAGAGCCTAGGGCACTTCCACTTATGGTCCTATAGCTTAGGGAAATTAAAATCAAAAGACACAGCCACCCCAAAGGTTGGGACGGCTCTGTTTACAAGAACCTGGTTTACGGTACAAGTTCAATATCGCAGAAAGTGAAAAATGGATAAAGAAGTTGTGGTACTTACGTACAATGCAATATCACTCAGCAATGAAATCTATGTCATCAGGCCCGTAGCAGCATAATGAGTGGATTCAGGTACGATGATTCTAACTGAAATAAGTCACACAGGAAAAGAAACATCATAAGATATCACTAATACACGGAATGTAACCTTGGCTACACAGGAACTGAATTACAAAACAGAACAGGGTCTCAAATTTAGAAAACCAACTTATGCTTGCTTAAGGGGAAAGGTGAGTTGGGGTGCTGCATAAAACCAGAGATTGAAATGAGCACAGATAAAGTTCCTGAAGCCAAATATGGAATAGACAAGAGCTACTCCTTGCTCAACGAAATGGACTCAACACCCCATATTAAATGCCTAAGAGTGTACCTGACTAGGAAGTATCTTAAAACCTATGGATTGCTATGTCTCTGAAAGTGAATCAAGCGTGTGTACAGGGGCATAAACGCAGCAGTGATAGGATTGGAGAGGTTCGGTGAGCAAATGAAGACCCTTTGAAGTCATATTGCATGGTACCCATTCCACGGGTCTCAACTCTCCAGGTTTAAGGTATTCTTCCTTCAGCTAAAACATGCATGTGGAACCCAGAGTATGATCAACCGTGTGACCGGGAGACGTGTTCCAATATGTGTCAGTTTTCGTCCCCTGGTACTCGGGTGCAACATTCCAGACGCTTTACTAACACTCTCCCGACTTGGAGAGTCAGTGCCTTTAACCTCCTGTTTGGCCCAGTTTGCAATTTCTGCGGAAGATGAACAGGAATAGGGAGAACCAATGACAGACTAGCTGGAGGTGTCTGGACGGGCAAATTTAACTCTCATTTCCCACCAGGAAGAGGAATTAACCAAAGGCTCAGCGTGCCGTGCCGGAACCAGATTAGGGCCTGAAGCCATCCTGCGGTGTTGCGGCCAGCTCACGAGAAAGCGACTTGAAGAAAGGAGCTCAGGGGCACTGTAATTCACAAACCTGCAGAGTTATAAATGACAGCTATCGTCCAAAAATATACTGAAGTAAGGCTGCCAAGAGGACTTGAAAGCGGGGCAGAATTGCAGGAAACCGATTTCAGGAGGTAGACTGGAATTGCATTTAAAGCATAGGAAAAGAGGCAGAACGTCCACAATGATGCACTTGGCCAAAAAGGGCGTATGCCTTTTTTCCTGAATATATTCAGGAAAAAACGCATACGCCCTTTTTGGCCAACCAAGCAAGCTTGCAAAGGAAATCTGCACTACAATGAAGTCTCACTTCCCCCCGGTCAAAAGGGCCATCTGAAAAAAGTGTAAAATCCAGAAAGGCAGGACAGGCCATGGAGAACTGGGAGCCTTGTTATGCTGATGGGCGGGATGTAAATTGCCAACAGCCACTCGGGAGAAGTGTATGGTGTTTCCTGAAACATCTAAAAAACAAAGCAACAGGGCCTAGGGCACTTCCACTTATGGTCCTATAGCTTAGGGAAATTAAAATCAAAAAGACACAGCCACCCCAAAGGTTGGGACGGCTCTGTTTACAAGAACCTGGTTTACGGTACAAGTTCAATATCGCAGAAAGTGAAAAATGGATAAAGAAGTTGTGGTACTTACGTACAATGCAGTATCACTCAGCAATGAAATCTATGTCATCAGGCCCGTAGCAGCATAATGAGTGGATTCAGGTATGATGATTCTAACTGAAATAAGTCACACAGGAAAAGAAACATCATAAGATATCACTAATACACGGAATGTAACCTTGGTTACACAGGAACTGAATTACAAAACAGACCAGGGTCTCAAATTTAGAAAACCAACTTATGCTTGCTTAAGGGGAAAGGTGAGTTGGGGTGCTGCATAAAACCAGAGACTGAAATGAGCACAGATAAAGTTCCTTAAGCCAAATATGGAATAGACAAGAGCTACTCCTTGCTCAACGAAATGGACTCAACACCCCATATTAAATGCCTAAGAGTGTACCTGACTAGGAAGTATCTTAAAACCTATGGATTGCTATGTCTCTGAAAGAGAATCAAGTGTGTGTACAGGGGCATAAACGCAGCAGTGATAGGATTGGAGAGGTTCGGTGAGCAAATGAAGACCCTTTGAAGTCATATTGCATGGTACCCATTCCACGGGTCTCAACTCTCCAGGTTTAAGGTATTCTTCCTTCAGCTAAAACATGCATGTGGAACCCAGAGTATGATCAACCGTGTGATCGGGAGACGTGTTCCAATATGTGTCAGTTTTCGTCCCCTGGTACTCGGGTGCAACATTCCAGACGCTTTACTAACACTCTCCCGACTTGGAGAGTCAGTGCCTTTAACCTCCTGTTTGGCCCAGTTTGCAATTTCTGCGGAAGATGAACAGGAATAGGGAGAACCAATGAGAGACTAGCTGGAGGTGTCTGGACGGGCAAATTTAACTCTCATTTCCCACCAGGAAGAGGAATTAACCAAAGGCTCAGCGTGCCGTGCCGGAACCAGATTAGGGCCTGAAGCCATCCTGCGGTGTTGCGGCCAGCTCACGAGAAAGCGAGTTGAAGAAAGGAGCTCAGGGGCACTGTAATTCACAAACCTGCAGAGTTATAAATGACAGCTATCGTCCAAAAATATACTGAAGTAAGGCTGCCAAGAGGACTTGAAAGCGGGGCAGAATTGCAGGAAACCGATTTCAGGAGGTAGACTGGAATTGCATTGAAAGCATAGGAAAAGAGGCAGAACGTCCACAATGATGCACTTGGCCAAAAAGGGCGTATGCGTTTTTTCCGGAATATATTCAGGAAAAAACGCATACACCCTTTTTGGCCAACCAAGCAAGCTTGCAAAGGAAATCTGCACTACAATGAAGTCTCACTTCCCCCTGGTCAAAAGGGCCATCTGAAAAAAGTGTAAAATCCAGAAAGGCAGGACAGGCCATGGAGAACTGGGAGCCTTGTTATGCTGATGGGCGGGATGTAAATTGCCAACAGCCACTCGGGAGAAGTGTATGGTGTTTCCTGAAACATCTAAAAAACAAAGCAACAGGGCCTAGGGCACTTCCACTTATGGTCCTATAGCTTAGGGAAATTAAAATCAAAAAGACACAGCCACCCCAAAGGTTGGGACGGCTCTGTTTACAAGAACCTGGTTTACGGTACAAGTTCAATATCGCAGAAAGTGAAAAATGGATAAAGAAGTTGTGGTACTTACGTACAATGCAGTATCACTCAGCAATGAAATCTATGTCATCAGGCCCGTAGCAGCATAATGAGTGGATTCAAGTATGATGATTCTAACTGAAATAAGTCACACAGGAAAAGAAACATCATAAGATATCACTAATACACGGAATGTAACCTTGGCTACACAGGAACTGAATTACAAAACAGAACAGGGTCTCAAATTTAGAAAACCAACTTATGCTTGCTTAAGGGGAAAGGTGAGTTGGGGTGCTGCATAAAACCAGAGATTGAAATGAGCACAGATAAAGTTCCTGAAGCCAAATATGGAATAGACAAGAGCTACTCCTTGCTCAACGAAATGGACTCAACACCCCATATTAAATGCCTAAGAGTGTACCTGACTAGGAAGTATCTTAAAACCTATGGATTGCTATGTCTCTGAAAGTGAATCAAGCGTGTGTACAGGGGCATAAACGCAGCAGTGATAGGATTGGAGAGGTTCGGTGAGCAAATGAAGACCCTTTGAAGTCATATTGCATGGTACCCATTCCACGGGTCTCAACTCTCCAGGTTTAAGGTATTCTTCCTTCAGCTAAAACATGCATGTGGAACCCAGAGTATGATCAACCGTGTGACCGGGAGACGTGTTCCAATATGTGTCAGTTTTCGTCCCCTGGTACTCGGGTGCAACATTCCAGACGCTTTACTAACACTCTCCCGACTTGGAGAGTCAGTGCCTTTAACCTCCTGTTTGGCCCAGTTTGCAATTTCTGCGGAAGATGAACAGGAATAGGGAGAACCAATGAGAGACTAGCTGGAGGTGTCTGGACGGGCAAATTTAACTCTCATTTCCCACCAGGAAGAGGAATTAACCAAAGGCTCAGCGTGCCGTGCCGGAACCAGATTAGGGCCTGAAGCCATCCTGCGGTGTTGCGGCCAGCTCACGAGAAAGCGAGTTGAAGAAAGGAGCTCAGGGGCACTGGAATTCACAAACCTGCAGAGTTATAAATGACAGCTATCGTCCAAAAATATACTGAAGTAAGGCTGCCAAGAGGACTTGAAAGCGGGGCAGAATTGCAGGAAACCGATTTCAGGAGGTAGACTGGAATTGCATTGAAAGCATAGGAAAAGAGGCAGAACATCCACAATGATGCACTTGGCCAAAAAGGGCGTATGCGTTTTTTCCTGAATATATTCAGGACAAAACGCATACGCCCTTTTTGGCCAACCAAGCAAGCTTGCAAAGGAAATCTGCACTACAATGAAGTCTCACTTCCCCATGGTCAAAAGGGCCATCTGAAAAACGTGTAAAATCCAGAAAGGCAGGACAGGCCATGGAGAACTGGGAGCCTTGTTATGCTGATGGGCGGGATGTCAATTGCCAACAGCCACTCGGGAGAAGTGTATGGTGTTTCCTGAAACATCTAAAAAACAAAGCAACAGAGCCTAGGGCACTTCCACTTATGGTCCTATAGCTTAGGGAAATTAAAATCAAAAGACACAGCCACCCCAAATGTTGGGACGGCTCTGTTTACAAGAACCTGGTTTACGGTACAAGTTCAATATCGCAGAAAGTGAAAAATGGATAAAGAAGTTGTGGTACTTACGTACAATGCAATATCACTCAGCAATGAAATCTATGTCATCAGGCCCGTAGCAGCATAATGAGTGGATTCAGGTACGATGATTCTAACTGAAATAAGTCACACAGGAAAAGAAACATCATAAGATATCACTAATACACGGAATGTAACCTTGGCTACACAGGAACTGAATTACAAAACAGACCAGGGTCTCAAATTTAGAAAACCAACTTATGCTTGCTTAAGGGGAAAGGTGAGTTGGGGTGCTGCATAAAACCAGAGACTGAAATGAGCACAGATAAAGTTCCTTAAGCCAAATATGGAATAGACAAGAGCTACTCCTTGCTCAACGAAATGGACTCAACACCCCATATTAAATGCCTAAGAGTGTACCTGACTAGGAAGTATCTTAAAACCTATGGATTGCTATGTCTCTGAAAGAGAATCAAGTGTGTGTACAGGGGCATAAACGCAGCAGTGATAGGATTGGAGAGGTTCGGTGAGCAAATGAAGACCCTTTGAAGTCATATTGCATGGTACCCATTCCACGGGTCTCAACTCTCCAGGTTTAAGGTATTCTTCCTTCAGCTAAAACATGCATGTGGAACCCAGAGTATGATCAACCGTGTGATCGGGAGACGTGTTCCAATATGTGTCAGTTTTCGTCCCCTGGTACTCGGGTGCAACATTCCAGACGCTTTACTAACACACTCCCGACTTGGAGAGTCAGTGCCTTTAACCTCCTGTTTGGCCCAGTTTGCAATTTCTGCGGAAGATGAACAGGAATAGGGAGAACCAATGACAGACTAGCTGGAGGTGTCTGGACGGGCAAATTTAACTCTCATTTCCCACCAGGAAGAGGAATTAACCAAAGGCTCAGCATGCCGTGCCGGAACCAGATTAGGGCCTGAAGCCATCCTGCGGTGTTGCGGCCAGCTCACGAGAAAGCGAGTTGAAGAAAGGAGCTCAGGGGCACTGTAATTCACAAACCTGCAGAGTTATAAATGACAGCTATCGTCCAAAAATATACTGAAGTAAGGCTGCCAAGAGGACTTGAAAGCGGGGCAGAATTGCAGGAAACCGATTTCAGGAGGTAGACTGGAATTGCATTTAAAGCATAGGAAAAGAGGCAGAACGTCCACAATGATGCACTTGGCCAAAAAGGGCGTATGCGTTTTTTCCTGAATATATTCAGGAAAAAACGCATACGCCCTTTTTGGCCAACCAAGCAAGCTTGCAAAGGAAATCTGCACTACAGTGAAGTCTCACTTCCCCCCGGTCAAAAGGGCCATCTGAAAAAAGTGTAAAATCCAGAAAGGCAGGACAGGCCATGGAGAACTGGGAGCCTTGTTATGCTGATGGGCGGGATGTCAATTGCCAACAGCCACTCGGGAGAAGTGTATGGTGTTTCCTGAAACATCTAAAAAACAAAGCAACAGAGCCTAGGGCACTTCCACTTATGGTCCTATAGCTTAGGGAAATTAAAATCAAAAGACACAGCCACCCCAAAGGTTGGGACGGCTCTGTTGTCAAGAACCTGGTTTACGGTACAAGTTCAATATCGCAGAAAGTGAAAAATGGATAAAGAAGTTGTGGTACTTACGTACAATGCAATATCACTCAGCAATGAAATCTATGTCATCAGGCCCGTAGCAGCATAATGAGTGGATTCAGGTACGATGATTCTAACTGAAATAAGTCACACAGGAAAAGAAACATCATAAGATATCACTAATACACGGAATGTAACCTTGGCTACACAGGAACTGAATTACAAAACAGAACAGGGTCTCAAATTTAGAAAACCAACTTATGCTTGCTTAAGGGGAAAGGTGAGTTGGGGTGCTGCATAAAACCAGAGATTGAAATGAGCACAGATAAAGTTCCTGAAGCCAAATATGGAATAGACAAGAGCTACTCCTTGCTCAACGAAATGGACTCAACACCCCATATTAAATGCCTAAGAGTGTACCTGACTAGGAAGTATCTTAAAACCTATGGATTGCTATGTCTCTGAAAGTGAATCAAGCGTGTGTACAGGGGCATAAACGCAGCAGTGATAGGATTGGAGAGGTTCGGTGAGCAAATGAAGACCCTTTGAAGTCATATTGCATGGTACCCATTCCACGGGTCTCAACTCTCCAGGTTTAAGGTATTCTTCCTTCAGCTAAAACATGCATGTGGAACCCAGAGTATGATCAACCGTGTGACCGGGAGACGTGTTCCAATATGTGTCAGTTTTCGTCCCCTGGTACTCGGGTGCAACATTCCAGACGCTTTACTAACACTCTCCCGACTTGGAGAGTCAGTGCCTTTAACCTCCTGTTTGGCCCAGTTTGCAATTTCTGCGGAAGATGAACAGGAATAGGGAGAACCAATGACAGACTAGCTGGAGGTGTCTGGACGGGCAAATTTAACTCTCATTTCCCACCAGGAAGAGGAATTAACCAAAGGCTCAGCGTGCCGTGCCGGAACCAGATTAGGGCCTGAAGCCATCCTGCGGTGTTGCGGCCAGCTCACGAGAAAGCGACTTGAAGAAAGGAGCTCAGGGGCACTGTAATTCACAAACCTGCAGAGTTATAAATGACAGCTATCGTCCAAAAATATACTGAAGTAAGGCTGCCAAGAGGACTTGAAAGCGGGGCAGAATTGCAGGAAACCGATTTCAGGAGGTAGACTGGAATTGCATTTAAAGCATAGGAAAAGAGGCAGAACGTCCACAATGATGCACTTGGCCAAAAAGGGCGTATGCCTTTTTTCCTGAATATATTCAGGAAAAAACGCATACGCCCTTTTTGGCCAACCAAGCAAGCTTGCAAAGGAAATCTGCACTACAATGAAGTCTCACTTCCCCCGGTCAAAAGGGCCATCTGAAAAAAGTGTAAAATCCAGAAAGGCAGGACAGGCCATGGAGAACTGGGAGCCTTGTTATGCTGATGGGCGGGATGTAAATTGCCAACAGCCACTCGGGAGAAGTGTATGGTGTTTCCTGAAACATCTAAAAAACAAAGCAACAGGGCCTAGGGCACTTCCACTTATGGTCCTATAGCTTAGGGAAATTAAAATCAAAAAGACACAGCCACCCCAAAGGTTGGGACGGCTCTGTTTACAAGAACCTGGTTTACGGTACAAGTTCAATATCGCAGAAAGTGAAAAATGGATAAAGAAGTTGTGGTACTTACGTACAATGCAGTATCACTCAGCAATGAAATCTATGTCATCAGGCCCGTAGCAGCATAATGAGTGGATTCAGGTATGATGATTCTAACTGAAATAAGTCACACAGGAAAAGAAACATCATAAGATATCACTAATACACGGAATGTAAACTTGGCTACACAGGAACTGAATTACAAAACAGAACAGGGTCTCAAATTTAGAAAACCAACTTATGCTTGCTTAAGGGGAAAGGTGAGTTGGGGTGCTGCATAAAACCAGAGATTGAAATGAGCACAGATAAAGTTCCTGAAGCCAAATATGGAATAGACAAGAGCTACTCCTTGCTCAACGAAATGGACTCAACACCCCATATTAAATGCCTAAGAGTGTACCTGACTAGGAAGTATCTTAAAACCTATGGATTGCTATGTCTCTGAAAGAGAATCAAGCGTGTGTACAGGGGCATAAACGCAGCAGTGATAGGATTGGAGAGGTTCGGTGAGCAAATGAAGACCCTTTGAAGTCATATTGCATGGTACCCATTCCACGGGTCTCAACTCTCCAGGTTTAAGGTATTCTTCCTTCAGCTAAAACATGCATGTGGAACCCAGAGTATGATCAACCGTGTGACCGGGAGACGTGTTCCAATATGTGTCAGTTTTCGTCCCCTGGTACTCGGGTGCAACATTCCAGACGCTTTACTAACACTCTCCCGACTTGGAGAGTCAGTGCCTTTAACCTCCTGTTTGGCCCAGTTTGCAATTTCTGCGGAAGATGAACAGGAATAGGGAGAACCAATGACAGACTAGCTGGAGGTGTCTGGACGGGCAAATTTAACTCTCATTTCCCACCAGGAAGAGGAATTAACCAAAGGCTCAGCGTGCCGTGCCGGAACCAGATTAGGGCCTGAAGCCATCCTGCGGTGTTGCGGCCAGCTCACGAGAAAGCGAGTTGAAGAAAGGAGCTCAGGGGCACTGTAATTCACAAACCTGCAGAGTTATAAATGACAGCTATCGTCCAAAAATATACTGAAGTAAGGCTGCCAAGAGGACTTGAAAGCGGGGCAGAATTGCAGGAAACCGATTTCAGGAGGTAGACTGGAATTGCATTGAAAGCATAGGAAAAGAGGCAGAACGTCCACAATGATGCACTTGGCCAAAAAGGGCGTATGCGTTTTTTCCTGAATATATTCAGGAAAAAACGCATACGCCCTTTTTGGCCAACCAAGCAAGGTTGCAAAGGAAATCTGCACTACAATGAAGTCTCACTTCCCCCCGGTCAAAAGGGCCATCTGAAAAAAGTGTAAAATCCAGAAAGGCAGGACAGGCCATGGAGAACTGGGAGCCTTGTTATGCTGATGGGCGGGATGTAAATTGCCAACAGCCACTCGGGAGAAGTGTATGGTGTTTCCTGAAACATCTAAAAAACAAAGCAACAGAGCCTAGGGCACTTCCACTTATGGTCCTATAGCTTAGGGAAATTAAAATCAAAAGACACAGCCACCCCAAAGGTTGGGACGGCTCTGTTGTCAAGAACCTGGTTTACGGTACAAGTTCAATATCGCAGAAAGTGAAAAATGGATAAAGAAGTTGTGGTACTTACGTACAATGCAATATCACTCAGCAATGAAATCTATGTCATCAGGCCCGTAGCAGCATAATGAGTGGATTCAGGTACGATGATTCTAACTGAAATAAGTCACACAGAAAAAGAAACATCATAAGATATCACTAATACACGGAATGTAACCTTGGCTACACAGGAACTGAATTACAAAACAGAACAGGGTCTCAAATTTAGAAAACCAACTTATGCTTGCTTAAGGGGAAAGGTGAGTTGGGGTGCTGCATAAAACCAGAGATTGAAATGAGCACAGATAAAGTTCCTTAAGCCAAATATGGAATAGACAAGAGCTACTCCTTGCTCAACGAAATGGACTCAACACCCCATATTAAATGCCTAAGAGTGTACCTGACTAGGAAGTATCTTAAAACCTATGGATTGCTATGTCTCTGAAAGAGAATCAAGTGTGTGTACAGGGGCATAAACGCAGCAGTGATAGGATTGGAGAGGTTCGGTGAACAAATGAAGACCCTTTGAAGTCATATTGCATGGTACCCATTCCACGGGTCTCAACTCTCCAGGTTTAAGGTATTCTTCCTTCAGCTAAAACATGCATGTGGAACCCAGAGTATGATCAACCGTGTGATCGGGAGACGTGTTCCAATATGTCTCAGTTTTCGTCCCCTGGTACTCGGGTGCAACATTCCAGACGCTTTACTAACACTCTCCCGACTTGGAGAGTCAGTGCCTTTAACCTCCTGTTTGGCCCAGTTTGCAATTTCTGCGGAAGATGAACAGGAATAGGGAGAACCAATGAGAGACTAGCTGGAGGTGTCTGGACGGGCAAATTTAACTCTCATTTCCCACCAGGAAGAGGAATTAACCAAAGGCTCAGCGTGCCGTGCCGGAACCAGATTAGGGCCTGAAGCCATCCTGCGGTGTTGCGGCCAGCTCACGAGAAAGCGACTTGAAGAAAGGAGCTCAGGGGCACTGTAATTCACAAACCTGCAGAGTTATAAATGACAGCTATCGTCCAAAAATATACTGAAGTAAGGCTGCCAAGAGGACTTGAAAGCGGGGCAGAATTGCAGGAAACCGATTTCAGGAGGTACACTGGAATTGCATTGAAAGCATAGGAAAAGAGGCAGAACGTCCACAATGATGCACTTGGCCAAAAAGGGCGTATGCGTTTTTTCCGGAATATATTCAGGAAAAAACGCATACGCCCTTTTTGGCCAACCAAGCAAGCTTGCAAAGGAAATCTGCACTACAATGAAGTCTCACTTCCCCCCGGTCAAAAGGGCCATCTGAAAAAAGTGTAAAATCCAGAAAGGCAGGACAGGCCATGGAGAACTGGGAGCCTTGTTATGCTGATGGGCGGGATGTAAATTGCCAACAGCCACTCGGGAGAAGTGTATGGTGTTTCCTGAAACATCTAAAAAACAAAGCAACAGAGCCTAGGGCACTTCCACTTATGGTCCTATAGCTTAGGGAAATTAAAATCAAAAGACACAGCCACCCCAAAGGTTGGGACGGCTCTGTTTACAAGAACCTGGTTTACGGTACAAGTTCAATATCGCAGAAAGTGAAAAATGGATAAAGAAGTTGTGGTACTTACGTACAATGCAATATCACTCAGCAATGAAATCTATGTCATCAGGCCCGTAGCAGCATAATGAGTGGATTCAGGTACGATGATTCTAACTGAAATAAGTCACACAGAAAAAGAAACATCATAAGATATCACTAATACACGGAATGTAACCTTGGCTACACAGGAACAGAATTACAAAACAGAACAGGGTCTCAAATTTAGAAACCCAACTTATGCTTGCTTAAGGGGAAAGGTGAGTTGGGGTGCTGCATAAAACCAGAGATTGAAATGAGCACAGATAAAGTTCCTTAAGCCAAATATGGAATAGACAAGAGCTACTCCTTGCTCAACGAAATGGACACAACACCCCATATTAAATGCCTAAGAGTGTACCTGACTAGGAAGTATCTTAAAACCTATGGATTGCTATGTCTCTGAAAGAGAATCAAGTGTGTGTACAGGGGCATAAACGCAGCAGTGATAGGATTGGAGAGGTTCGGTGAGCAAATGAAGACCCTTTGAAGTCATATTGCATGGTACCCATTCCACGGGTCTCAACTCTCCAGGTTTAAGGTATTCTTCCTTCAGCTAAAACATGCATGTGGAACCCAGAGTATGATCAACCGTGTGATCGGGAGACGTGTTCCAATATGTCTCAGTTTTCGTCCCCTGGTACTCGGGTGCAACATTCCAGACGCTTTACTAACACTCTCCCGACCTGGAGAGTCAGTGCCTTTAACCTCCTGTTTGGCCCAGTTTGCAATTTCTGCGGAAGATGAACAGGAATAGGGAGAACCAATGACAGACTAGCTGGAGGTGTCTGGACGGGCAAATTTAACTCTCATTTCCCACCAGGAAGAGGAATTAACCAAAGGCTCAGCGTGCCGTGCCGGAAC
Source organism: Lagenorhynchus albirostris (assembly GCF_949774975.1). Taxonomy (NCBI): domain Eukaryota; kingdom Metazoa; phylum Chordata; class Mammalia; order Artiodactyla; family Delphinidae; genus Lagenorhynchus; species Lagenorhynchus albirostris. The sequence continues at coordinate 643,334 of NW_026783452.1, read as the reverse complement.
CAGATTAGGGCCTGAAGCCATCCTGCGGTGTTGCGGCCAGCTCACGAGAAAGCGACTTGAAGAAAGGAGCTCAGGGGCACTGTAATTCACAAACCTGCAGAGTTATAAATGACAGCTATCGTCCAAAAATATACTGAAGTAAGGCTGCCAAGAGGACTTGAAAGCGGGGCAGAATTGCAGGAAACCGATTTCAGGAGGTACACTGGAATTGCATTGAAAGCATAGGAAAAGAGGCAGAACGTCCACAATGATGCACTTGGCCAAAAAGGGCGTATGCCTTTTTTCCTGAATATATTCAGGAAAAAACGCATACGCCCTTTTTGGCCAACCAAGCAAGCTTGCAAAGGAAATCTGCACTACAATGAAGTCTCACTTCCCCCCGGTCAAAAGGGCCATCTGAAAAAAGTGTAAAATCCAGAAAGGCAGGACAGGCCATGGAGAACTGGGAGCCTTGTTATGCTGATGGGCGGGATGTAAATTGCCAACCGCCACTCCGGAGAAGTGTATGGTGTTTCCTGAAACATCTAAAAAACAAAGCAACAGGGCCTAGGGCACTTCCACTTATGGTCCTATAGCTTAGGGAAATTAAAATCAAAAAGACACAGCCACCCCAAAGGTTGGGACGGCTCTGTTTACAAGAACCTGGTTTACGGTACAAGTTCAATATCGCAGAAAGTGAAAAATGGATAAAGAAGTTGTGGTACTTACGTACAATGCAGTATCACTCAGCAATGAAATCTATGTCATCAGGCCCGTAGCAGCATAATGAGTGGATTCAGGTATGATGATTCTAACTGAAATAAGTCACACAGGAAAAGAAACATCATAAGATATCACTAATACACGGAATGTAACCTTGGTTACACAGGAACTGAATTACAAAACAGAACAGGGTCTCAAATTTAGAAAACCAACTTATGCTTGCTTAAGGGGAAAGGTGAGTTGGGGTGCTGCATAAAACCAGAGATTGAAATGAGCACAGATAAAGTTCCTGAAGCCAAATATGGAATAGACAAGAGCTACTCCTTGCTCAACGAAATGGACTCAACACCCCATATTAAATGCCTAAGAGTGTACCTGACTAGGAAGTATCTTAAAACCTATGGATTGCTATGTCTCTGAAAGAGAATCAAGCGTGTGTACAGGGGCATAAACGCAGCAGTGATAGGATTGGAGAGGTTCGGTGAGCAAATGAAGACCCTTTGAAGTCATATTGCATGGTACCCATTCCACGGGTCTCAACTCTCCAGGTTTAAGGTATTCTTCCTTCAGCTAAAACATGCATGTGGAACCCAGAGTATGATCAACCGTGTGACCGGGAGACGTGTTCCAATATGTGTCAGTTTTCGTCCCCTGGTACTCGGGTGCAACATTCCAGACGCTTTACTAACACTCTCCCGACTTGGAGAGTCAGTGCCTTTAACCTCCTGTTTGGCCCAGTTTGCAATTTCTGCGGAAGATGAACAGGAATAGGGAGAACCAATGACAGACTAGCTGGAGGTGTCTGGACGGGCAAATTTAACTCTCATTTCCCACCAGGAAGAGGAATTAACCAAAGGCTCAGCGTGCCGTGCCGGAACCAGATTAGGGCCTGAAGCCATCCTGCGGTGTTGCGGCCAGCTCACGAGAAAGCGACTTGAAGAAAGGAGCTCAGGGGCACTGTAATTCACAAACCTGCAGAGTTATAAATGACAGCTATCGTCCAAAAATATACTGAAGTAAGGCTGCCAAGAGGACTTGAAAGCGGGGCAGAATTGCAGGAAACCGATTTCAGGAGGTAGACTGGAATTGCATTGAAAGCATAGGAAAAGAGGCAGAACGTCCACAATGATGCACTTGGCCAAAAAGGGCGTATGCGTTTTTTCCTGAATATATTCAGGAAAAAACGCATACGCCCTTTTTGGCCAACCAAGCAAGCTTGCAAAGGAAATCTGCACTACAATGAAGTCTCACTTCCCCCCGGTCAAAAGGGCCATCTGAAAAAAGTGTAAAATCCAGAAAGGCAGGACAGGCCATGGAGAACTGGGAGCCTTGTTATGCTGATGGGCGGGATGTAAATTGCCAACAGCCACTCGGGAGAAGTGTATGGTGTTTCCTGAAACATCTAAAAAACAAAGCAACAGAGCCTAGGGCACTTCCACTTATGGTCCTATAGCTTAGGGAAATTAAAATCAAAAAGACACAGCCACCCCAAAGGTTGGGACGGCTCTGTTTACAAGAACCTGGTTTACGGTACAAGTTCAATATCGCAGAAAGTGAAAAATGGATAAAGAAGTTGTGGTACTTACGTACAATGCAGTATCACTCAGCAATGAAATCTATGTCATCAGGCCCGTAGCAGCATAATGAGTGGATTCAGGTACGATGATTCTAACTGAAATAAGTCACACAGGAAAAGAAACATCATAAGATATCACTAATACACGGAATGTAAACTTGGCTACACAGGAACTGAATTACAAAACAGAACAGGGTCTCAAATTTAGAAAACCAACTTATGCTTGCTTAAGGGGAAAGGTGAGTTGGGGTGCTGCATAAAACCAGAGATTGAAATGAGCACAGATAAAGTTCCTTAAGCCAAATATGGAATAGACAAGAGCTACTCCTTGCTCAACGAAATGGACTCAACACCCCATATTAAATGCCTAAGAGTGTACCTGACTAGGAAGTATCTTAAAACCTATGGATTGCTATGTCTCTGAAAGAGAATCAAGTGTGTGTACAGGGGCATAAACGCAGCAGTGATAGGATTGGAGAGGTTCGGTGAGCAAATGAAGACCCTTTGAAGTCATATTGCATGGTACCCATTCCACGGGTCTCAACTCTCCAGGTTTAAGGTATTCTTCCTTCAGCTAAAACATGCATGTGGAACCCAGAGTATGATCAACCGTGTGATCGGGAGACGTGTTCCAATATGTCTCAGTTTTCGTCCCCTGGTACTCGGGTGCAACATTCCAGACGCTTTACTAACACTCTCCCGACCTGGAGAGTCAGTGCCTTTAACCTCCTGTTTGGCCCAGTTTGCAATTTCTGCGGAAGATGAACAGGAATAGGGAGAACCAATGACAGACTAGCTGGAGGTGTCTGGACGGGCAAATTTAACTCTCATTTCCCACCAGGAAGAGGAATTAACCAAAGGCTCAGCGTGCTGTGCCGGAACCAGATTAGGGCCTGAAGCCATCCTGCGGTGTTGCGGCCAGCTCACGAGAAAGCGAGTTGAAGAAAGGAGCTCAGGGGCACTGTAATTCACAAACCTGCAGAGTTATAAATGACAGCTATCGTCCAAAAATATACTGAAGTAAGGCTGCCAAGAGGACTTGAAAGCGGGGCAGAATTGCAGGAAACCGATTTCAGGAGGTACACTGGAATTGCATTGAAAGCATAGGAAAAGAGGCAGAACGTCCACAATGATGCACTTGGCCAAAAAGGGCGTATGCGTTTTTTCCGGAATATATTCAGGAAAAAACGCATACGCCCTTTTTGGCCAACCAAGCAAGCTTGCAAAGGAAATCTGCACTACAATGAAGTCTCACTTCCCCCCGGTCAAAAGGGCCATCTGAAAAAAGTGTAAAATCCAGAAAGGCAGGACAGGCCATGGAGAACTGGGAGCCTTGTTATGCTGATGGGCGGGATGTAAATTGCCAACAGCCACTCGGGAGAAGTGTATGGTGTTTCCTGAAACATCTAAAAAACAAAGCAACAGAGCCTAGGGCACTTCCACTTATGGTCCTATAGCTTAGGGAAATTAAAATCAAAAGACACAGCCACCCCAAAGGTTGGGACGGCTCTGTTTACAAGAACCTGGTTTACGGTACAAGTTCAATATCGCAGAAAGTGAAAAATGGATAAAGAAGTTGTGGTACTTACGTACAATGCAATATCACTCAGCAATGAAATCTATGTCATCAGGCCCGTAGCAGCATAATGAGTGGATTCAGGTACGATGATTCTAACTGAAATAAGTCACACAGAAAAAGAAACATCATAAGATATCACTAATACACGGAATGTAACCTTGGCTACACAGGAACAGAATTACAAAACAGAACAGGGTCTCAAATTTAGAAACCCAACTTATGCTTGCTTAAGGGGAAAGGTGAGTTGGGGTGCTGCATAAAACCAGAGATTGAAATGAGCACAGATAAAGTTCCTTAAGCCAAATATGGAATAGACAAGAGCTACTCCTTGCTCAACGAAATGGACACAACACCCCATATTAAATGCCTAAGAGTGTACCTGACTAGGAAGTATCTTAAAACCTATGGATTGCTATGTCTCTGAAAGAGAATCAAGTGTGTGTACAGGGGCATAAACGCAGCAGTGATAGGATTGGAGAGGTTCGGTGAGCAAATGAAGACCCTTTGAAGTCATATTGCATGGTACCCATTCCACGGGTCTCAACTCTCCAGGTTTAAGGTATTCTTCCTTCAGCTAAAACATGCATGTGGAACCCAGAGTATGATCAACCGTGTGATCGGGAGACGTGTTCCAATATGTCTCAGTTTTCGTCCCCTGGTACTCGGGTGCAACATTCCAGACGCTTTACTAACACTCTCCCGACTTGGAGAGTCAGTGCCTTTAACCTCCTGTTTGGCCCAGTTTGCAATTTCTGCGGAAGATGAACAGGAATAGGGAGAACCAATGAGAGACTAGCTGGAGGTGTCTGGACGGGCAAATTTAACTCTCATTTCCCACCAGGAAGAGGAATTAACCAAAGGCTCAGCGTGCCGTGCCGGAACCAGATTAGGGCCTGAAGCCATCCTGCGGTGTTGCGGCCAGCTCACGAGAAAGCGACTTGAAGAAAGGAGCTCAGGGGCACTGTAATTCACAAACCTGCAGAGTTATAAATGACAGCTATCGTCCAAAAATATACTGAAGTAAGGCTGCCAAGAGGACTTGAAAGCGGGGCAGAATTGCAGGAAACCGATTTCAGGAGGTACACTGGAATTGCATTGAAAGCATAGGAAAAGAGGCAGAACGTCCACAATGATGCACTTGGCCAAAAAGGGCGTATGCGTTTTTTCCGGAATATATTCAGGAAAAAACGCATACGCCCTTTTTGGCCAACCAAGCAAGCTTGCAAAGGAAATCTGCACTACAATGAAGTCTCACTTCCCCCCGGTCAAAAGGGCCATCTGAAAAAAGTGTAAAATCCAGAAAGGCAGGACAGGCCATGGAGAACTGGGAGCCTTGTTATGCTGATGGGCGGGATGTAAATTGCCAACAGCCACTCGGGAGAAGTGTATGGTGTTTCCTGAAACATCTAAAAAACAAAGCAACAGAGCCTAGGGCACTTCCACTTATGGTCCTATAGCTTAGGGAAATTAAAATCAAAAGACACAGCCACCCCAAAGGTTGGGACGGCTCTGTTTACAAGAACCTGGTTTACGGTACAAGTTCAATATCGCAGAAAGTGAAAAATGGATAAAGAAGTTGTGGTACTTACGTACAATGCAATATCACTCAGCAATGAAATCTATGTCATCAGGCCCGTAGCAGCATAATGAGTGGATTCAGGTACGATGATTCTAACTGAAATAAGTCACACAGGAAAAGAAACATCATAAGATATCACTAATACACGGAATGTAACCTTGGCTACACAGGAACAGAATTACAAAACAGAACAGGGTCTCAAATTTAGAAACCCAACTTATGCTTGCTTAAGGGGAAAGGTGAGTTGGGGTGCTGCATAAAACCAGAGATTGAAATGAGCACAGATAAAGTTCCTTAAGCCAAATATGGAATAGACAAGAGCTACTCCTTGCTCAACGAAATGGACACAACACCCCATATTAAATGCCTAAGAGTGTACCTGACTAGGAAGTATCTTAAAACCTATGGATTGCTATGTCTCTGAAAGAGAATCAAGTGTGTGTACAGGGGCATAAACGCAGCAGTGATAGGATTGGAGAGGTTCGGTGAGCAAATGAAGACCCTTTGAAGTCATATTGCATGGTACCCATTCCACGGGTCTCAACTCTCCAGGTTTAAGGTATTCTTCCTTCAGCTAAAACATGCATGTGGAACCCAGAGTATGATCAACCGTGTGATCGGGAGACGTGTTCCAATATGTGTCAGTTTTCGTCCCCTGGTACTCGGGTGCAACATTCCAGATGCTTTACTAACACTCTCCCGACTTGGAGAGTCAGTGCCTTTAACCTCCTGTTTGGCCCAGTTTGCAATTTCTGCGGAAGATGAACAGGAATAGGGAGAACCAATGACAGACTAGCTGGAGGTGTCTGGACGGGCAAATTTAACTCTCATTTCCCACCAGGAAGAGGAATTAACCAAAGGCTCAGCATGCCGTGCCGGAACCAGATTAGGGCCTGAAGCCATTCTGCGGTGTTGCGGCCAGCTCACGAGAAAGCGACTTGAAGAAAGGAGCTCAGGGGCACTGTAATTCACAAACCTGCAGAGTTATAAATGACAGCTATCGTCCAAAAATATACTGAAGTAAGGCTGCCAAGAGGACTTGAAAGCGGGGCAGAATTGCAGGAAACCGATTTCAGGAGGTAGACTGGAATTGCATTTAAAGCATAGGAAAAGAGGCAGAACGTCCACAATGATGCACTTGGCCAAAAAGGGCGTATGCGTTTTTTCCTGAATATATTCAGGAAAAAACGCATACGCCCTCTTTGGCCAACCAAGCAAGCTTGCAAAGGAAATCTGCACTACAGTGAAGTCTCACTTCCCCACGGTCAAAAGGGCCATCTGAAAAAAGTGTAAAATCCAGAAAGGCAGGACAGGCCATGGAGAACTGGGAGCCTTGTTATGCTGATGGGCGGGATGTAAATTGCCAACAGCCACTCGGGAGAAGTGTATGGTGTTTCCTGAAACATCTAAAAAACAAAGCAACAGAGCCTAGGGCACTTCCACTTATGGTCCTATAGCTTAGGGAAATTAAAATCAAAAAGACACAGCCACCCCAAAGGTTGGGATGGCTCTGTTTACAAGAACCTGGTTTACGGTACAAGTTCAATATCGCAGAAAGTGAAAAATGGATAAAGAAGTTGTGGTACTTACGTACAATGCAGTATCACTCAGCAATGAAATCTATGTCATCAGGCCCGTAGCAGCATAATGAGTGGATTCAGGTACGATGATTCTAACTGAAATAAGTCACACAGGAAAAGAAACATCATAAGATATCACTAATACACGGAATGTAACCTTGGCTACACAGGAACTGAATTACAAAACAGAACAGGGTCTCAAATTTAGAAAACCAACTTATGCTTGCTTAAGGGGAAAGGTGAGTTGGGGTGCTGCATAAAACCAGAGATTGAAATGAGCACAGATAAAGTTCCTTAAGCCAAATATGGAATAGACAAGAGCTACTCCTTGCTCAACGAAATGGACTCAACATCCCATATTAAATGCCTAAGAGTGTACCTGACTAGGAAGTATCTTAAAACCTATGGATTGCTATGTCTCTGAAAGAGAATCAAGTGTGTGTACAGGGGCATAAACGCAGCAGTGATAGGATTGGAGAGGTTCGGTGAGCAAATGAAGACCCTTTGAAGTCATATTGCATGGTACCCATTCCACGGGTCTCAACTCTCCAGGTTTAAGGTATTCTTCCTTCAGCTAAAACATGCGTGTGGAACCCAGAGTATGATCAACCGTGTGATCGGGAGACGTGTTCCAATATGTCTCAGTTTTCGTCCCCTGGTACTTGGGTGCAACATTCCAGACGCTTTACTAACACTCTCCCGACTTGGAGAGTCAGTGCCTTTAACCTCCTGTTTGGCCCAGTTTGCAATTTCTGCGGAAGATGAACAGGAATAGGGAGAACCAATGACAGACTAGCTGGAGGTGTCTGGACGGGCAAATTTAACTCTCATTTCCCACCAGGAAGAGGAATTAACCAAAGGCTCAGCGTGCCGTGCCGGAACCAGATTAGGGCCTGAAGCCATCCTGCGGTGTTGCGGCCAGCTCACGAGAAAGCGACTTGAAGAAAGGAGCTCAGGGGCACTGTAATTCACAAACCTGCAGAGTTATAAATGACAGCTATCGTCCAAAAATATACTGAAGTAAGGCTGCCAAGAGGACTTGAAAGCGGGGCAGAATTGCAGGAAACCGATTTCAGGAGGTAGACTGGAATTGCATTGAAAGCATAGGAAAAGAGGCAGAACGTCCACAATGATGCACTTGGCCAAAAAGGGCGTATGCGTTTTTTCCTGAATATATTCAGGAAAAAACGCATACGCCCTTTTTGGCCAACCAAGCAAGCTTGCAAAGGAAATCTGCACTACAATGAAGTCTCACTTCCCCACGGTCAAAAGGGCCATCTGAAAAAAGTGTAAAATCCAGAAAGGCAGGACAGGCCATGGAGAACTGGGAGCCTTGTTATGCTGATGGGCGGGATGTAAATTGCCAACAGCCACTCGGGAGAAGTGTATGGTGTTTCCTGAAACATCTAAAAAACAAAGCAACAGAGCCTAGGGCACTTCCACTTATGGTCCTATAGCTTAGGGAAATTAAAATCAAAAAGACACAGCCACCCCAAATGTTGGGATGGCTCTGTTTACAAGAACCTGGTTTACGGTACAAGTTCAATATCGCAGAAAGTGAAAAATGGATAAAGAAGTTGTGGTACTTACGTACAATGCAGTATCACTCAGCAATGAAATCTATGTCATCACGCCCGTAGCAGCATAATGAGTGGATTCAGGTACGATGATTCTAACTGAAATAAGTCACACAGAAAAGAAACATCATAGGATATCACTAATACACGGAATGTAACCTTGGCTACACAGGAACTGAATTACAAAACAGAACAGGGTCTCAAATTTAGAAACCCAACTTATGCTTGCTTAAGGGGAAAGGTGAGTTGGGGTGCTGCATAAAAGCAGAGATTGAAATGAGCACAGATAAAGTTCCTTAAGCCAAATATGGAATAGACAAGAGCTACTCCTTGCTCAACGAAATGGACTCAACACCCCATATTAAATGCCTAAGTGTGTACCTGACTAGGAAGTATCTTAAAACCTATGGATTGCTATGTCTCTGAAAGAGAATCAAGTGTGTGTACAGGGGCATAAACGCAGCAGTGATAGGATTGGAGAGGTTCGGTGAGCAAATGAAGACCCTTTGAAGTCATATTGCATGGTACCCATTCCACGGGTCTCAACTCTCCAGGTTTAAGGTATTCTTCCTTCAGCTAAAACATGCATGTGGAACCCAGAGTATGATTAACCGTGTGATCGGGAGACGTGTTCCAATATGTGTCAGTTTTCGTCCCCTGGTACTCGGGTGCAACATTCCAGACGCTTTACTAACACTCTCCCGACTTGGAGAGTCAGTGCCTTTAACCTCCTGTTTGGCCCAGTTTGCAATTTCTGCGGAAGATGAACAGGAATAGGGAGAACCAATGACAGACTAGCTGGAGGTGTCTGGACGGGCAAATTTAACTCTCATTTCCCACCAGGAAGAGGAATTAACCAAAGGCTCAGCGTGCCGTGCCGGAACCAGATTAGGGCCTGAAGCCATCCTGCGGTGTTGCGGCCAGCTCACGAGAAAGCGAGTTGAAGAAAGGAGCTCAGGGGCACTGTAATTCACAAACCTGCAGAGTTATAAATGACAGCTATCGTCCAAAAATATACTGAAGTAAGGCTGCCAAGAGGACTTGAATGCGGGGCAGAATTGCAGGAAACCGATTTCAGGAGGTAGACTGGAATTGCATTTAAAGCATAGGAAAAGAGGCAGAACGTCCACAATGATGCACTTGGCCAAAAAGGGCGTATGCGTTTTTCCCTGAATATATTCAGGAAAAAACGCATACGCCCTTTTTGGCCAACCAAGCAAGCTTGCAAAGGAAATCTGTACTACAGTGAAATCTCACTTCCCCCCGGTGAAAAGGGCCATCTGAAAAAAGTGTAAAATCCAGAAAGGCAGGACAGGCCATGGAGAACTGGGAGCCTTGTTATGCTGATGGGCGGGATGTAAATTGCCAACAGGCACTCGGGAGAAGTGTATGGTGTTTCCTGAAACATCTAAAAAACAAAGCAACAGAGCCTAGGGCACTTCCACTTATGCTCCTATAGCTTAGGGAAATTAAAATCAAAAAGACACAGCCACCCCAAAGGTTGGGACGGCTCTGTTTACAAGAACCTGGTTTACAGTACAAGTTCAATATCGCAGAAAGTGAAAAATGGATAAAGAAGTTGTGGTACTTACGTACAATGCAGTATCATTCAGCAATGAAATCTATGTCATCAGGCCCGTAGCAGCATAATGAGTGGATTCAGGTATGATGATTCTAACTGAAATAAGTCACACAGGAAAAGAAACATCATAAGATATCACTAATACACGGAATGTAAACTTGGCTACACAGGAACTGAATTACAAAACAGAACAGGGTCTCAAATTTAGAAAACCAACTTATGCTTGCTTAAGGGGAAAGGTGAGTTGGGGTGCTGCATAAAACCAGAGATTGAAATGAGCACAGATAAAGTTCCTTAAGCCAAATATGGAATAGACAAGAGCTACTCCTTGCTCAACGAAATGGACTCAACACCCCATATTAAATGCCTAAGAGTGTACCTGACTAGGAAGTATCTTAAAACCTATGGATTGCTATGTCTCTGAAAGAGAATCAAGTGTGTGTACAGGGGCAAAAACGCAGCAGTGATAGGATTGGAGAGGTTCGGTGAGCAAATGAAGACCCTTTGAAGTCATATTGCATGGTACCCATTCCACGGGTCTCAACTCTCCAGGTTGAAGGTATTCTTCCTTCAGCTAAAACATGCATGTGGAACCCAGAGTATGATCAACCGTGTGATCGGGAGACGTGTTCCAATATGTGTCAGTTTTCGTCCCCTGGTACTCGGGTGCAACATTCCAGACGCTTTACTAACACTCTCCCGACTTGGAGAGTCAGTGCCTTTAACCTCCTGTTTGGCCCAGTTTGCAATTTCTGCGGAAGATGAACAGGAATAGGGAGAACCAATGACAGACTAGCTGGAGGTGTCTGGACGGGCAAATTTAACTCTCATTTCCCACCAGGAAGAGGAATTAACCAAAGGCTCAGCGTGCCGTGCCGGAACCAGATTAGGGCCTGAAGCCATCCTGCGGTGTTGCGGCCAGCTCACGAGAAAGCGACTTGAAGAAAGGAGCTCAGGGGCACTGTAATTCACAAACCTGCAGAGTTATAAATGACAGCTATCGTCCAAAAATATACTGAAGTAAGGCTGCCAAGAGGACTTGAAAGCGGGGCAGAATTGCAGGAAACCGATTTCAGGAGGTAGACTGGAATTGCATTTAAAGCATAGGAAAAGAGGCAGAACGTCCACAATGATGCACTTGGCCAAAAAGGGCGTATGCCTTTTTTCCTGAATATATTCAGGAAAAAACGCATACGCCCTTTTTGGCCAACCAAGCAAGGTTGCAAAGGAAATCTGCACTACAATGAAGTCTCACTTCCCCCCGGTCAAAAGGGCCATCTGAAAAAAGTGTAAAATCCAGAAAGGCAGGACAGGCCATGGAGAACTGGGAGCCTTGTTATGCTGATGGGCGGGATGTAAATTGCCAACAGCCACTCGGGAGAAGTGTATGGTGTTTCCTGAAACATCTAAAAAACAAAGCAACAGAGCCTAGGGCACTTCCACTTATGGTCCTATAGCTTAGGGAAATTAAAATCAAAAAGACACAGCCACCCCAAAGGTTGGGACGGCTCTGTTTACAAGAACCTGGTTTACGGTACAAGTTCAATATCGCAGAAAGTGAAAAATGGATAAAGAAGTTGTGGTACTTACGTACAATGCAGTATCACTCAGCAATGAAATCTATGTCATCACGCCCGTAGCAGCATAATGAGTGGATTCAGGTACGATGATTCTAACTGAAATAAGTCACACAGAAAAGAAACATCATAGGATATCACTAATACACGGAATGTAACCTTGGCTACACAGGAACTGAATTACAAAACAGAACAGGGTCTCAAATTTAGAAACCCAACTTATGCTTGCTTAAGGGGAAAGGTGAGTTGGGGTGCTGCATAAAACCAGAGATTGAAATGAGCACAGATAAAGTTCCTTAAGCCAAATATGGAATAGACAAGAGCTACTCCTTGCTCAACGAAATGGACTCAACACCCCATATTAAATGCCTAAGTGTGTACCTGACTAGGAAGTATCTTAAAACCTATGGATTGCTATGTCTCTGAAAGAGAATCAAGTGTGTGTACAGGGGCATAAACGCAGCAGTGATAGGATTGGAGAGGTTCGGTGAGCAAATGAAGACCCTTTGAAGTCATATTGCATGGTACCCATTCCACGGGTCTCAAATCTCCAGGTTTAAGGTATTCTTCCTTCAGCTAAAACATGCATGTGGAACCCAGAGTATGATCAACCGTGTGATCGGGAGACGTGTTCCAATATGTGTCAGTTTTCGTCCCCTGGTACTCGGGTGCAACATTCCAGACACTTTACTAACACTCTCCCGACTTGGAGAGTCAGTGCCTTTAACCTCCTGTTTGGCCCAGTTTGCAATATCTGCGGAAGATGAACAGGAATAGGGAGAACCAATGAGAGACTAGCTGGAGGTGTCTGGACGGGCAAATTTAACTCTCATTTCCCACCAGGAAGAGGAATTAACCAAAGGTTCAGCGTGCCGTGCCGGAACCAGATTAGGGCCTGAAGCCATCCTGCGGTGTTGCGGCCAGCTCACGAGAAAGCGAGTTGAAGAAAGGAGCTCAGGGGCACTGTAATTCACAAACCTGCAGAGTTATAAATGACAGCTATCGTCCAAAAATATACTGAAGTAAGGCTGCCAAGAGGACTTGAAAGCGGGGCAGAATTGCAGGAAACCGATTTCAGGAGGTAGACTGGAATTGCATTTAAAGCATAGGAAAAGAGGCAGAAGGTCCACAATGATGCACTTGGCCAAAAAGGGCGTATGCGTTTTTTCCTGAATATATTCAGGAAAAAATGCATACGCCCTTTTTGGCCAACCAAGCAAGCTTGCAAAGGAAATCTGTACTACAGTGAAATCTCACTTCCCCCCGGTGAAAAGGGCCATCTGAAAAAAGTGTAAAATCCAGAAAGGCAGGACAGGCCATGGAGAACTGGGAGCCTTGTTATGCTGATGGGCGGGATGTAAATTGCCAACAGGCACTCGGGAGAAGTGTATGGTGTTTCCTGAAACATCTAAAAAACAAAGCAACAGAGCCTAGGGCACTTCCACTTATGCTCCTATAGCTTAGGGAAATTAAAATCAAAAAGACACAGCCACCCCAAAGGTTGGGACGGCTCTGTTTACAAGAACCTGGTTTACAGTACAAGTTCAATATCGCAGAAAGTGAAAAATGGATAAAGAAGTTGTGGTACTTACGTACAATGCAGTATCATTCAGCAATGAAATCTATGTCATCAGGCCCGTAGCAGCATAATGAGTGGATTCAGGTATGATGATTCTAACTGAAATAAATCACACAGGAAAAGAAACATCATAAGATATCACTAATACACGGAATGTAAACTTGGCTACACAGGAACTGAATTACAAAACAGAACAGGGTCTCAAATTTAGAAAACCAACTTATGCTTGCTTAAGGGGAAAGGTGAGTTGGGGTGCTGCATAAAACCAGAGATTGAAATGAGCACAGATAAAGTTCCTTAAGCCAAATATGGACTAGACAAGAGCTACTCCTTGCTCAACGAAATGGACTCAACACCCCATATTAAATGCCTAAGAGTGTACCTGACTAGGAAGTATCTTAAAACCTATGGATTGCTATGTCTCTGAAAGAGAATCAAGTGTGTGTACAGGGGCAAAAACGCAGCAGTGATAGGATTGGAGAGGTTCGGTGAGCAAATGAAGACCCTTTGAAGTCATATTGCATGGTACCCATTCCACGGGTCTCAACTCTCCAGGTTGAAGGTATTCTTCCTTCAGCTAAAACATGCATGTGGAACCCAGAGTATGATCAACCGTGTGATCGGGAGACGTGTTCCAATATGTGTCAGTTTTCGTCCCCTGGTACTCGGGTGCAACATTCCAGACGCTTTACTAACACTCTCCCGACTTGGAGAGTCAGTGCCTTTAACCTCCTGTTTGGCCCAGTTTGCAATTTCTGCGGAAGATGAACAGGAATAGGGAGAACCAATGACAGACTAGCTGGAGGTGTCTGGACGGGCAAATTTAACTCTCATTTCCCACCAGGAAGAGGAATTAACCAAAGGCTCAGCGTGCCGTGCCGGAACCAGATTAGGGCCTGAAGCCATCCTGCGGTGTTGCGGCCAGCTCACGAGAAAGCGACTTGAAGAAAGGAGCTCAGGGGCACTGTAATTCACAAACCTGCAGAGTTATAAATGACAGCTATCGTCCAAAAATATACTGAAGTAAGGCTGCCAAGAGGACTTGAAAGCGGGGCAGAATTGCAGGAAACCGATTTCAGGAGGTAGACTGGAATTGCATTTAAAGCATAGGAAAAGAGGCAGAACGTCCACAATGATGCACTTGGCCAAAAAGGGCGTATGCGTTTTTTCCTGAATATATTCAGGAAAAAACGCATACGCCCTTTTTGGCCAACCAAGCAAGCTTGCAAAGGAAATCTGCACTACAATGAAGTCTCACTTCCCCACGGTCAAAAGGGCCATCTGAAAAAAGTGTAAAATCCAGAAAGGCAGGACAGGCCATGGAGAACTGGGAGCCTTGTTATGCTGATGGGCGGGATGTAAATTGCCAACAGCCACTCGGGAGAAGTGTATGGTGTTTCCTGAAACATCTAAAAAACAAAGCAACAGAGCCTAGGGCACTTCCACTTATGGTCCTATAGCTTAGGGAAATTAAAATCAAAAAGACACAGCCACCCCAAATGTTGGGATGGCTCTGTTTACAAGAACCTGGTTTACGGTACAAGTTCAATATCGCAGAAAGTGAAAAATGGATAAAGAAGTTGTGGTACTTACGTACAATGCAGTATCACTCAGCAATGAAATCTATGTCATCACGCCCGTAGCAGCATAATGAGTGGATTCAGGTACGATGATTCTAACTGAAATAAGTCACACAGAAAAGAAACATCATAGGATATCACTAATACACGGAATGTAACCTTGGCTACACAGGAACTGAATTACAAAACAGAACAGGGTCTCAAATTTAGAAACCCAACTTATGCTTGCTTAAGGGGAAAGGTGAGTTGGGGTGCTGCATAAAAGCAGAGATTGAAATGAGCACAGATAAAGTTCCTTAAGCCAAATATGGAATAGACAAGAGCTACTCCTTGCTCAACGAAATGGACTCAACACCCCATATTAAATGCCTAAGAGTGTACCTGACTAGGAAGTATCTTAAAACCTATGGATTGCTATGTCTCTGAAAGAGAATCAAGTGTGTGTACAGGGGCATAAATGCAGCAGTGATAGGATTGGAGAGGTTCGGTGAGCAAATGAAGACCCTTTGAAGTCATATTGCATGGTACCCATTCCACGGGTCTCAACTCTCCAGGTTTAAGGTATTCTTCCTTCAGCTAAAACATGCATGTGGAACCCAGAGTATGATTAACCGTGTGATCGGGAGACGTGTTCCAATATGTGTCAGTTTTCGTCCCCTGGTACTCGGGTGCAACATTCCAGACGCTTTACTAACACTCTCCCGACTTGGAGAGTCAGTGCCTTTAACCTCCTGTTTGGCCCAGTTTGCAATATCTGCGGAAGATGAACAGGAATAGGGAGAACCAATGAGAGACTAGCTGGAGGTGTCTGGACGGGCAAATTTAACTCTCATTTCCCACCAGGAAGAGGAATTAACCAAAGGCTCAGCGTGCCGTGCCGGAACCAGATTAGGGCCTGAAGCCATCCTGCGGTGTTGCGGCCAGCTCACGAGAAAGCGAGTTGAAGAAAGGAGCTCAGGGGCACTGTAATTCACAAACCTGCAGAGTTATAAATGACAGCTATCGTCCAAAAATATACTGAAGTAAGGCTGCCAAGAGGACTTGAAAGCGGGGCAGAATTGCAGGAAACCGATTTCAGGAGGTAGACTGGAATTGCATTGAAAGCATAGGAAAAGAGGCAGAACGTCCACAATGATGCACTTGGCCAAAAAGGGCGTATGCGTTTTTTCCTGAATATATTCAGGAAAAAACGCATACGCCCTTTTTGGCCAACCAAGCAAGCTTGCAAAGGAAATCTGTACTACAGTGAAATCTCACTTTCCCCCGGTGAAAAGGGCCATCTGAAAAAAGTGTAAAATCCAGAAAGGCAGGACAGGCCATGGAGAACTGGGAGCCTTGTTATGCTGATGGGCGGGATGTAAATTGCCAACAGGCACTCGGGAGAAGTGTATGGTGTTTCCTGAAACATCTAAAAAACAAAGCAACAGAGCCTAGGGCACTTCCACTTATGGTCCTATAGCTTAGGGAAATTAAAATCAAAAAGACACAGCCACCCCAAAGGTTGGGACGGCTCTGTTTACAAGAACCTGGTTTACGGTACAAGTTCAATATCGCAGAAAGTGAAAAATGGATAAAGAAGTTGTGGTACTTACGTACAATGCAGTATCATTCAGCAATGAAATCTATGTCATCAGGCCCGTAGCAGCATAATGAGTGGATTCAGGTATGATGATTCTAACTGAAATAAGTCACACAGGAAAAGAAACATCATAAGATATCACTAATACACGGAATGTAACCTTGGCTACACAGGAACTGAATTACAAAACAGAACAGGGTCTCAAATTTAGAAAACCAACTTATGCTTGCTTAAGGGGAAAGAGCTGGGGTGCTGCATAAAACCAGAGATTGAAATGAGCACAGATAAAGTTCCTGAAGCCAAATATGGAATAGACAAGAGCTACTCCTTGCTCAACGAAATGGATTCAACACCCCATATTAAACACCTAAGAATATACCTGACTAGGAATTATCTTAAAACCTATGGATTGCTAT